>NC_139514.1:107530620-107702182 GCF_947247035.1 Vipera ursinii | reverse complement strand
ATCTCATCACAAAACACAGGGAAATGTCTGTATTCTTTGTTCAAAGAAAGATTATATATCTGAACAGAAAATATGCTAATAGTTTTGGAAAATCCATGAGCAAAACCAGCCATGAAGCTCATCCTGGTAATTTATTCACAAACAACATCATTTTTCCTTATTTGGGGAGTTTTAATGTGTTAGAAGCAAGTACATAATAATAAGAGAACAATACTTCTACATACATCACAATGAAAGAAAAATGCATAGCAGTTGGAAACATTTAAGAGAGTGTGTTCATAGGAAACAAGATTATTATTTTAAATGTCTAAGACACGCCAGTGAAATTTTTAAAAAGCGTAAGGGTGAAAAATGCGTAAGAATCCAGTGGGCAACCTACTGGTGATTTTATTACGGTAACTTTCTGTAGAACTTTAGCAATTTTTTTAAAGTAATCTTCTGAACATTGTTGTCACTAAGCTAATGGTCTCCAAGTTATAAATGCAGGTAGAGACTGTGTTGGGCTTGGACCTCATTCCATGTATGGGGCAACAGAGCCTGAATATCTCTATGGCCATTAATACCAACAGTGGTCCGGATTACGTTTTGTTGAAATCAGTCATAGTTACCATAAATAAATGAATGGATTTTGAGGAAAGGGAACACCAAGAAAGGTCGGGTTGGGTGGGATTTGTCAGAAAGAAGCGAGAGGTTGAAAGAGCAAAGGACGCTATATGAATTGACACATGGACATGATAGAAGCATTCATGGTTTGGAAAGATAGAAAGCTATGCAGAAACCCAGTGAATGTAATTGATCAAAACTGGAATTAGTTAGATTTCTGCCTTTGCCATCATCTCCTCCTGTTCCTTTTCTCTTCCTTCTACCTCTCCTTCTTTCTCTCTCTTTCTCTGCCTCCTCCACCTCCTCCTCCTCCTCCTCCTCTGCTTCAAGTGTTGAAGGAGATACAAAATTCTGCCTCTTGCCATTCTGGCAGCTTCTACCATTGTTAACTTATGTTGTTGGTGGTGTATCTTTGATCTTCCTCTGGGTCTGCCTTCTGTTCTTTGACCTTCTCCTCTTTTTGTACATGCCATGCATGGTATGAAATCCCACAACATCCTCTCAAGGTGAGCAAACCACTTTATTTGCTGTTTTTGTATGTAATTTAAGATTGGTTCTAGGCCAATTCTTTCTCTTAGGGTCTCAATTCTGATTTTATCTCTTCCAGTCATTTCAGCAGCTTTATCTGCTGCCTTGATTTGTTTTATCTACTGCTTTTCACTACTTGTCAGCATTCGGCATATTGTTCCTATCCCAAGATGGGTGTAGATGTTTTTGGCAAGCAAGTACGAAATGAATCCCCCAGGAGTAGTTGGTTAAAGTTCAGCCATATTCACCAAGACTCACCAAAATCAGTGGGTCCATAATCCATAATCCATAACCATTTATCACTGAGAATGTTTATGCGTTTTCTTTCTATGGTTACTGAAATACACTTGAGAAAAAGAATCACTGCTACAACAACAATAAATTAGAAAGCTCTATGAATTTGAAACCTACTTCAAATCAAGTCTGGCTGTTTATGCATAACTACATGTTGCCTTGGAATGTGTGAACGTAGAACATTGACAGGCCTAATGGTTGAATCTGTCTTCTGTGCAATAATCCCTACTCAAGCAGTGCAGGCTTTCTTGCTTTTTTATACACAATAGGCCCCTACAATTCTGCTTCAAAAAGAAATGCATATAGCATTTAATTTTTAATACTCTTAAATATTAGCTTCTAGAATGGTAGCAGCACATCTGCATCACTTCCTGGTTTAAATATGTGGGGGCATTTTTTTCCCCATTTCCAAATTGCCCAGGAGCATAACTGCAAATAAAAGTAACTTCCTTAAAACAAACAGCCCATGTCTAAAAGCAGTTGCCTTGGTAGCTTGCTGACAAATAAAATGCAAATACAATACAGACACACAAAGAGGAGCATTTGGACCCCCCCAACAAAGCAGTCTTGGCCTGGCCACATCAGAGTTGGCATTCCTGGCCTCCTTGTAGGTTGAACCACTGTGTTGCAGCAGGGCAGCGGGTGGGGCTTTGATGGAGAATTTCTGGGCTCTGTTGCCTGGCAACAGAGAAGTTGGAGACCTTGGGGTGGGTGGAAATTGCTTTGCAAAGAATTTAGGCAGCTGCTAAGAAGGCAAAGGCATTAGAGCTCCATTTGACACTGAGAGTCCACACTAGCTCCTTGTTTACAAAAGACAACAATCAGCCATAATCCCTAAAGCCCACCAACCAGTCAACCATGAAGCCAATCAAAGTCTCTTGAAGCCACGCAAAAGGGGAGAAGCAGAAATATCCACCTTCTCAGATGCTCATTTGCAAGTGCTCTTAAGTCATCCTTCCCATTTTTGCCAGATACAATGGCCTTTACCCCCCAATAGTAATAATAATAATAATACCATAAAATAGAATCAGGAATTTATTTTGCCTTTTTTCTAGAAGAAATTCAGTCCCCTTAGAGGCAGTTCTATACTTCAGAGATTTCACCATTTATGAATCATGACATTTTCTCTTTCTTTAAGAATAGATGCTCTTCTGTTGTTGATATGACAGGGAGGGAAAATGCCAGTTAGGGAAAAATGTTTTATCCTCTTTCCCATGAATGCTCCTTGTTCCCCCTGACTTCCTGCAAGTGTTTGCTTTGCCAAGGAGGTGCCTTCTGTATCTTGATATCAGGGAGAAATTAGTCTTAGGGGCATCCTAAGGAGAGAAGGTAACAGCGTTCCATGTGCCTTTGGCGTCTAGTCATGCCGGCCACATGACCACGGAGACATCCTCGGACAAGCACTGGCTCTTCGGCTTTGAAACGGAGATGAACACCGGCCCCTAGAGTCGGAAACGACTAGCACACATGTGCGGGGGAACCTTTACCTTTACCTAAGGAGAGAAGTAGTTGATTCACCTTCAATATATATATATATATATATATATATATATATATATATATATATATATATATATATATATATATATGTAGATTTCAGGCGAAAACATATGAAGAACACTTGCAGAAATTGGGTGTGCCTAGTCTAGTGCAAAGAAAGGTGTGACATTACAACAGTGTTCTAAAATTTGAGGGGCTGCCATAAAGTTGTTGTTGTTAGCTGCGAAGTCGTGTCCGACCCATCGCGACCCTATGGACAATGTTCCTCCAGGCCGTCCTGTCCTCTACCATCTTCTGGAGTCCATTTAAGCTCACGCCTACTGCTTCAGTGACTCCATCCAGCCACCTCATTCTCTGTCGTCCCCTTCCTCTATTGCCCTCGATCTTTCCCAGCATTAGGCTCTTCTCCAGTGAGTCCTTCCTTCTCATTAGGTGGCCAAAGTATTTGAGTTTTAGCTTCAGGATCTGGCCTTCTAAAGAGCAGTCAGGATTGATCTCCTCTAGGACTGACCGGTTTGATCGCCTTGCAGTCCAAGGGACTCGCAGGAGTCTTCTCCAGCACCATAGTTCAAAGGCCTCAATTCTTTGGCGCTCAGCCTTTCTTATGGTCCAACTTTCACTGCCATACATTGCAACTGGGAAGACCATAAAGTAGAGGGGGGCCATAAAGTAGAGGGGGTCAACTTATTTTCCAAAGCAGCAGAAGGCAAGGGAAGAAACACTGAATGGAAACTAACCAAGGAGAGAAGCAACCTAGAATTTAGGAGAAATTTCCTGACAGGGCAGACAAATACTGAATAAGCCCTTGACATAGGATATCTTAAGAAGCAGTCAGAGAAAATTTTCAAAATTAGTCATAAGTGGTTCATCTCCTAGCCTCAGATTTAATGAAAAGAAGGACTAGGAGTGACAAGATAGCAGGATTCCAATATTTTTTTTAAAATTCCATTTGTATCCCACCCTTCTCCGAAGACTCAGGGCGGCTTACAAGCTTAGCAGTAGCCTTCATTCTATGTATATGCCTGCTTGTTAGGGCTTTCACACACACACCCCAAGCAACATTATTACAAAGTCAGCTTAATTGCCCCCAACAATCTGGGTCCTCATTTTACCTACCTCAGAAGGATGGAAGGCTGAGTCAACCTTGAGCCTGGTGGTTCTCGAACCTGCACTAATTGCAGGCAGCTGGTGTTACTTAAGATGTTACAAAGAAGGTTACTTAAGGTGTTACAAAGGTGTTACAAAGAAGAGGGGGTCAACCTATACTCCAAAGCACCAGAAGGCAAGAAAAAGAAACAATGGATGGAAACTAATCAAAGAGAGAAGCAACCTAGAACTAAGGAGAAACTTCCTGACAGTGAGAACAATTAACCAGTGGAACAGCTTTCCTTCAGAAGTTGTGGGTGCTCCATCACTGGAGGCTTTTAAGAAGAGACTGCATAGCCAGTTGTCTGAAATGGTACAGGGTTTCCTGCCTGAGCAGTGAGTTGGACTAGGAGACCTCCAAGGTCCCATCCAACTGTTATTCTGATTCCCAGGGAACCAATATTTTTTTCTTCTTTTTTCTATTCATTGCTCCTCGGAGAATGAAGGTGCTAAGACACATAAAAGGAATGTTCATTAAATACTGTAGTCACAATTCAAATTAAATATTACCTTCAGTTTTAGAAAGGTGAAAATGTAATCTAAGGTCCTATTCAGTTTTACATTTTTCTTCTCAGTAGGCTCTGCATATTGACTAATTAACACAAAGGTCATCGTTCTCATTTCAGAATATCAACAGATCATTAAAATAGCAGGTCTGTGATTATGTTGATAGATGTAGGAGCTGATGTCAAGAGAGAATTTTCCATTTCTTCTCAAAGGCTATAAACAATCTTCATAAACTTTAACGAGAGCATAATTTATGGAACAATGTGTTCAAAATGTGTTTATTCCCTCGCTCTAAAGGATGAAGAGGAAGTATTAAGTTATAAACGGAACTAAACAGACAGACTGGGTTCTCAGTCTACCAAAATAATTTAAAAGCAGTGTTTTTCAGACTCTATCCTAGGATGGGAAAATCTCATAGATGTTCTTTGAGGACCATCAGTCAGAAGATCAGTCTTATTGGACAGCTGGCTTACCACCTAGGACAATAAATCATAGGACAGACCTCCATAAGTGGTAGTATTGCATTTTCCAAAACGAAGGCAACTCTTGATGTAAGATGACTGCACATTGCAGAGAAGGTGCAAATAGAGGTAGATTAACAAGATCTCTATGCAGAGACCATCTTCCCCACCTTGCTAGCATATGGATGCAGCTCCAGCTGAAATAATTCTTTGTGGGATTTCCAGGAAAATCCCACAAAGACACCATCTTTCAAACAAGAGCAGAGTTAGGGCAAAAACCAACTGGCATTATTGAAGAAGTGACTGTTGGTTAAAAATAATCGCCTGTGAAGTAATGTAACCTGCTTGAAAATATTCATCTACGTCCGCCAAACATCCTGTCTGTCATACACAATACATTCTCACACACAAAAGCACAAGACTACATTCCTTGTGCCTTTATATCCCTCTTTTCAGCAGAAACAAATTGGAAGGGAGGAGAGGAGAGGAGAGAAGAGGAGAGGAGAAGCAAAGGGAAGGGGAAGGGGAAGGGAAAGAGAAAAAAAGGGAAGGGAAGAGAGAGGGAAGAGAGGGGAAATGAGGGGGAGGACAGGGAAGGGAAGGGAGGGGAGGGGAGGGTCAAAATTAAAGAAGGGTTTGGGCAGGGAAGGAAGACATAAGACCAGCTTAGGTATTAAGAAAGGGTGAAATTAACCAGGTAAGCAGTACTTCAAAAGCAATTGCTGGGAGGCCTTTAGACCAGTCTTCTGAGGCCTCCTAACTTTTCTGCGGTTTTGTATGAAGCAATTGGCCATAGGGCCCACTCAAACAACGTCTTGTCTTCTGCTCAGGGAACGTGATTCATTGTTCATTATTCGGTATGTGTGAGTGGCGGGGGGGGGGGAGGAACACTTCTTGTTCAGAAAATGACAACGGTATTCTGCTGGGATCAAATGTCATTCTCAACACTCACACACACACTCACACACGTAGGCAAACATCACATTATATTGCAACCCCCAAAGATCTTATTTTGACAGCAATGAATGTAAAGGTATCAATTTATTCTTAGACAGGCAGAGCTCTTTTTCTTATTTTCAAAATAGTCTCTGAACACCGACTTAAACGACTGTCCCTATTCTCAGCTAGCTTGACTCAACAATAGCAAGGATAGAATCAGTTTTCATGATTAACCTGTCTCCAGCTCACCATGGCTGGGAGGAACTTCAAGAATGGAATGGGACAACTCGCCACAGCCAACTCGCCGTGGGACAGCTTAACAATTCTACTTAATTATTTAAAGTATTTTTTTAAAAAAAAATAAATAAATTTTGGTCATTCATATTTCATTCTGTCCTTCCTTTTGCATCCTTTCTTTAATGATTCCATTCCACCACTTCTTTGATATTAGGGTAACTCTTGTCCTGCAGCCAGTTGGCTGTGTCGAGTTGGCTACAGCGAATTGTCATAGACCCCCTCAAAGAAGGCATGCTAACTGTGAGGTGTCCAATGCTCTAAGCAACAAAGATGGACTTGTTCTGCTTTGCCTGAGCTCAGAACCTGCGTATAAGGATCTCACCCAAGGCAACTTCCAGGACATGGAGACCTCTCAAAATGGATGAGTTCAGTGTGGAATTTTTTGAGGGAAGAACACCCTGGAGAAGCATCTTTGGAGTCTGTTCATTGACAAATGCCCCAACCGAGCAGGTGTCATGGGATCCAGTGCAGGCACACCAGTTGGCAGCATGAGTTCCAGGGCATTCTATGCCCTGTAGAATAAATTAAACCAAGCTATTCACTCTCCCTAAGATCTTGTCAGAACCCATATATTATTAAAGGGGACGCTGCGGGCTGTCCCTTTTTTCTTTCTATCGCTACAATGTATCCCTTTCGCTATTCTGCCTATTCACTCTTTGAACTATCTCTCCCTTGATGTTACCTTGGGGTGAGAAAGGAATGTGCCTCTGGCCATCTGGTTTATCTCCTGTTTCAGAAGGGAAGGCGCGAAGACCCAGCTTTCGCTGCGAGCCTGGGAAAGACCGATGTTATCAGCTCCTTTCCTACAATGGACCTAACACCTGAGGATTGGCCCATTCAAACTGAGCGGATGAACTATTGAGGTGTTTGCTTTGGACTCTTTTAACCTATTGATCTGAGCAGGAAACCCTCAGACCCTGCCTACAATGCCTACTATCGGCTTCTCCTAATAAAAGTTCCTTTTGGAAGAGACTGCTTCCACGAGTCCTGCTTTCTCAGGATGAGGTTTTGAAGTGGGCCCTGACAGACCTTAGCAATCTTGTCCAACAATGCAAACAGAATTGGTTTCAATCCCCTAACAAGCAAAGGGGTTGCCCTGAAGTTGAGTCATGGCAACTGGACATAACTTTTCTGATTTGGTGTGAAACGTTTTGCTGCTTATCCAAGTAGCTTCTTCAACTTGGATAAGTAGAACTTTATCTACTTATGCAACTTGAAGAAGCTACTTGGATAAGCAGCAAAACGTTTCAAACAAACAAAAAAGAAATCAAGTTGCCATGATTCAATGTCCAGACAACTCCACCTGGATGACTGAGAATCTTGATTGAAGGTTTGCCTTGAAGCCTATTTCAGGCTCCCCAAAAGAAAGAATTGCTCACAGTTGGATACAGTCCTTTTGATTTTGCAGGCCACCTGCTACCTCACATGGTGGATCTGTTTTTCCACCACTCCCTAAGCATGATTTAAAGTCCTGATATTCCACTCAGAGAGACTGGAGGGACAGAAAAGGCTAACCAAGGCCAGGCATCGCTTTCAATTCCTCGGTCTCTGCCATCCCACATGAAATTGGGAAGAATGCCCAGCAGGGTTGACCCTCAGCAATGGGAACAACCAGGCACCCCATTTCTTTGGTAGGTGCAGTGGTGGGATTCAGCCAGTTTGCAACGGTTCGGCAGAACTAGTAGCTAAATTTTGCTAAGTTTGGAGAACCAGCTGAATGCACACTGCTTCCAGAAGTCCATTCGAGACCTCAGAGGCCTGGAGGAGGCCTCCCCAGCCTAGAACGGCCCACTGGAAGTGTGTGGATCCACTTCTGGAGGTCTGTTCTAGGCCTCGGAGTCCCAGGCCTGCATCCAATAAGAGAACCAGTTGTTCAGGTATTTGAATCCCACCACTGGGTAGGTGACCTGGAAACATTAAGGGGAAGGGTGAAATTAAGCCAAGGAATAACATAATAATAGAGTTGAAGCAGTCCTTGGAAGTCTTTTCGTCCAACCAAGCAGGAGATCCTATATACCATTTCAGACAAATGGTTGTCTACTTTCTTTTTAAAAAAAGTTCCAGTGATGGAGTTTTTCAACCACTAGCCTGCTTGGGGTCATTCCTATAAACCTATCTACCTGGAAATGCTTGTCTTTTCTTGTTTAATTTTTTTATGTTCCGAAAGTATAATTCATGAGTTTATTGTAAGACTAACTGTAAACAACAGAATTCCCAAACTGATTTTAGAATGAGGAACAACAATGTCAGCCTCCTATAAAGAAAACCTATACAAAATGTTTTATAGATGGCACTTGCCACCAACAAGATTAGCAAAAATGTTTAAAAATATGTCAGAGAAGTGTTGGAAATGTAAGCATAAATCAGGTACTCTTTATCATATGTGGTGGACATGTGTTAAAGCAAGGAGATATTGGACAAAAATTAACACTTGGTTAGAAAAAATGTTAGAGAAACACATATAGACTAAAAACCTGAATTTGTTTTCCTAGGTATAATGCCAGAAAAATTTGATAAGCAAAGTACATATTTGATTTTACATGTGATAACAGCAGCAAGAATTATATTTACACAATACTGGAAGAGTGAATAAACACCACTGGAAGAAGAAATGATTAAAAAAATATTAGACTTTGCGGAAATGGACAGACTTACTTTAAGGTTGAAAGAAAAAGAAGAAACAGAACATTTTCAAACTTGGGACCTATTTTATCAATGGTTAGAGAAAAGATTTAGGGATTAGGAATTTAATTTGTATTAGTGAATAAGATACTCAGACAACACATTTTGTTGAATGATTACTATTGAATTCTGTTAAAAAAATTAATCAATAAAACTTTATATTTCAGGGGAAAAAAGAATGAGGAACATCTAAGGAAAAAACTGGATAAATTGATTGCGTTTTTAAGAGCTCTTTTTTCTGTACAGGTATGTGTGCTGATTCATTGGGAACAGACAATGTTAGTTCACTTGGTTCTTGTACCTTCAATCCCTTTTTAGATGAAATTATGTTTTTTTTCTGCAGAAAATAAATAATTGTGAAGCCTGAATGAATTTGAGGCAGAACTGTAAAGTGAAACAATTTGTTAAGAGTTCCTTAGAAAGAACATAAACATCCATTCATTAAGACTTATCCAGTTGTTGAATAGATTTTAATTGTTCCATCTTATTAACCCTAATGTGCATTTAAAAATAACAAACACCTTATTTATCAGAATTTTGGCAATCATGTCACGGGAATGTGTACACATTGACCCTATGTTTTCTTAAGAATTAATTCCTGATGAAGACCATGGGACTGTTTGTATGTAAGGTACAGGTAAAGGTTCCCCCGCACATGCGTGCTAGTTGTTTCCAACTCATCTCCGTTTCAAAGCTGAAGAGCCAGCACTTGTCCGAGGACGTCTCCGTGGTCATGTGGCCAGCATGACTAGATGCCAAAGGCGCACGGAATGCTATTACCTTCCCATCGTAGTGGTCCCTATTTTTCTACTTGCATTTTTACGTGCTTTCGAACTGATAGGTTGGCAGAAGATGGGACAAGTAACAGGCGCTCACTCTGTTATGCAGCACTTGGGATCCGACCCGCCAAGCTGCCGACCTTCTGATCAACAAGCTCAGCATCCTAACCCACTGAGCCACCACGTCCCTTATTTGTATGTATGTTTGTATGTATAACTATTCTTTTCTTGTTTTCACAACCCTGTAGTCCCTTTAATTCAGGTGGGATGGGGTAACTGGATGGAGCTGAGCATTTACTGGCTGGATGCCCTTCCTGATGCCTATGTGGAGTTTGCAGCAGATATATTCTCTTTGCGTCCTGAGAGAGAAATATCTGCCACTACCTAGGACTGAACTATCAACCTTCCAAATGGGAGGTAAGCATCTTCACCACTAGGCCACCACTCCATTTCGTGTGTATGTATAGTGATAAAGGAAAATATTTGTGGCTCAGGTTTTAAATGGGAGGTCCTTGGTGCTCTCTGAGCTTGGTTGTTTTCTTGCAGACATTTCATTTTCCAAACTAGGTAACATTATCTCTCTCTCTCTCTCTCTCTCTCTCTCTCTCTCTCTCTCTCTCTCTCTCTCTCTCTCTCTCTCTGTGTGTGTGTGTGTGTGTGTATGTGTGTGTGTTTCTGAAATTATTTTGCTTTGTCTTCTTCCTGAACACTCTAAGGGATCCAGGAAGTGGAATGCTGCTGCCCACAGAAACCTTTTCTCTGGCTGTTCAGCTTTCCTACTTCGTTCATCAGCCAGCTGTTGTTTGCAAGTAGCCTTCAGCTCCTCAATGTGATGACGATGAGGAGGATAAAATCAGCCATCATTATCTTCCTGTGCTCTTCTATTGAACCAAACACTTTGTAATTACTCCAGGACTCTGTTTTGCATCTTTCCAATGCCATTGATGGGATTAATGAATATCCCTTGGAGGAAGAAAAAAAAGGAGAATAGAAAGCATTCATCATGTTCTACAGATAGGCTAAAATCTCAGGAGTAATTAAGCTTGTTTCTTGTTCCAGCAGATGTGTAGAGCCTTTTGCTGAATACTGAGCACACCAGAAGAAATTTGGAAGGAGACAGAACAGCAGGCTTGGAACAGGCAGATGGAGGATGGAAAACAACCCTGGGACTTGGTACTCTTAGGAGTCCTAATGTCAGCCTCTTCTTGTAGGAACACAGAGGCACTTGATGTTGTAGTAGCTCTTGGTTGACCTCTTCTCCACATGTATCATCAGGTGCTTCTGCATTCTAGTATGGACAGATGTTGTTCCAGGCTGTAGTGGCCTCTTACTCTATAGTGTAGCAGCTCCCAACCTTTTCTATACCCCGCATCCCTAGAACGCTTCTGATGTATTCTCGCACCCCTTACAAAAGTTCAAAATAATGGCAACAAATTATGCATATATGCTATAATTTTGAAAGCCCAAGTTTTTGCACCCCTTGGAATATTGTCTTGCAGCCCCGGTTGGGAACCCTTGCTCTAGTGGAAAGCTGATCTTGTCAATTGATCTGAGAGTAGATTCAGTTGAAATGAATGTCATTCAAGATCTGCACTTTTTACTGGTATATATTTGAATTTTCCTTCGGTGGTGGAGAGGAGCTTGAAGTAAACACACAGCAAGAGCAAAAACTCCCTCATTAAATGAATTGCATGGCATGCAAGCTTACAATAACCCCAAACCACATGTGTCAGAAACCCAGACAGCCATGTAATAAACCACAGAATGAAGTTGATTTTAAATTTTTTAGCCCAAAGGGATGTTGTCTCATGGTGACAGGCTATGGTTCATTTTCCTCCAGACTCAGAAGTAAAGTAAAGTGAAGTGAAGTGTTGCTTATTTCAGGGCACAAGGAAACAGCATGAATGAAGGCAACTAGACAACTTGTGGGAGCTCCAGTAGGGCATCTCCTGGCATGGGGGATGATGACTACCGCATGGAAAAGGAAGGTTGACTCAGCCTTCCATCCTTCTGAAGTTGGTAAAATCAGATTGTTGGGGCTAATATGACGACTCTGTAAATCTCTTAGAGAGGGCTGAAAATAACTGCAAAGCGGTATATAAGTCTGTGGGGAAAATCCAGAGAAAGAAATATTTTGGGAAATATTAAAAAGGCAGAATATATTTCCCCAAAGGAATAATGGAGAAGATCTTTAAAAAGACAGAAACGTCTCCTCTCCCCACTCCCCGCCCCCAGCCAGACAACTCAGCAGAAGCCAGCTTTTAGAAATGCAGATGTAATAATCCATTCAGGAAGGTTGGAGCCCTCCAGCTAGAAGCTGAAGAGATCTGGAAGACAAAGATCCTTAAAATCTACATACCCCACCCAAATTCTAAGGACAAGACATAATAGGATTAACCCACCACCATCAGAATACCAGAAAGGCACACTCAGACTCACGTCAAAGTTCACGACACAAGACTCCAACTCCAAACAAAAGCCCAAGAAGGTATAAAAACCCACTCCCTACTATATGTGGTCGCTTTTTTTTCTGGAGCCATTTTTCTGCCTGGCTCTCCTCTTCAATAAACTACTGCCTTCTTTCTAAAGCAGTCGCCATGTTGTTTATTCCCAGCTTGGACTGGATCCTGATGAAGATTTTTCCTTCAACAAGTCCAAGTGCTATTGCTACATCCATTCGTTCTGAGAATGTCTCTCTCTCTCTCTGTGTTTGTATCTGCAGTGTATCTATCATCTCTTGCAAACTGCCATTCTCTCACTCTTGCAAACAAGGAGCTAAAGGTGAATCAATCACTGAATGTAAGACCAACCTGAAAGTGGAGAGTGGATGAGCAGCCAGTCTCAAGAGGAGACGCCCTACCATGAACTGAGAGGAAAGAGCCAATTTGGTCTGGTGGTTAAGGCACCAGGCTAGAAAACAAGAGACTGTGAGTTCAAGTCCCATATTAGCCACAAAAGCCAGCTGGGTGACCTTGGGCCAGTCACTCTCTCTCAGTCCAACTCACCTCACAGGGTTGGGAAAAAAAATAGGAGGAGGAAGACGCATTGGATCTATTCATCATTTTGAGTTATCTGTAAACAAATAAATAAAGATTTCCCTTCCCCTTCTCATAATTGCCAATTCGTAGCCTTGTCCAGCCTCTGATATCACCAGTTTGGCACTGCTAGCAAAACACACTGGAAAGGAGGGCACGGCTGCTGCTTGCTAGCTGGTGTTACTTTACTTGCAGGTTACAAGCAAGAGGGCCTGTTCTATCAATGTCTCCCGTGGGACGTCCAAATCACCAACCGAACATTTCTCATTTCTTTCTCGGCTGTTCCAAGGCTGCTGGGCTCACCAATCAATGTCTTCCCGAGGCTTCTCTGCCCTACCTCTTGTCGCAGAGAAAAAGGTCAGATCCCTGCACTTCCTCCCCTGCTGTCAGCTTTGCAAGCTGGAAGGCTTTGACCTTTAATATTTTTCGGTTGTCTTGTTTAAAACTTTATATATTTATTTTGCTGTTTATTGGAGAGCTGCACTTTCAGAATCACGCTCTCCGGTGTGCTAAGAGGATCAAAGCAAGGGTTCGCCAGGAGGAGGAGTTTATGCAAGGTGCTGTTTGTAAACTAGTGCTTGCAAGGAAATGGTTTTAGGAGGCATGTCATGTCGTTGTCTCGGGAAAGAGAATTTTTTATTCAGATTTAATTTCATGCAGAATTCCTCTTCAGTGAAAGGAAACTAACCAAATTCCAATTTTGCATGTGTTGTGTAGCTTTGAATAAATTGAAAACCCTATATCTGGATTACTGTAACGCTCTCTACATGGGGCTGCCCTTGAAGACCACTCGGAGACTTCAACTGGTGCAGAATGCGGCCGCGCGAGTTGTAATGGGGGTTTCCCGATACTCCCATGTAACACCTCTACTCCGTGAGCTGCATTGGCTTCCGGTTGCCCTCCGGGTGAAATTCAAGGTGCTGGTTATCACCTATAAAGCCCTACATGGCCTGGGTCCGGGATATCTGAGGGAACACCTGCTGCCGGCATCAAACGCCCTTCGCCAAGTGCGCTCCCACAGGGAGGGTCTGCTCAGTGTCCCGCCGGTAAGAGATTGCCGGCGGGTGACACCCAGGCCTTCTCGGTGGGAGCACCTGCCCTCTGGAACCAGCTGCTGGTGGAGCTGAGAACTGCCCCCGACCTCCGATCATTCCACCGGGGCCTGAAGACCTGGCTCTTTGAGCTCTTGGGCCCAGACTGAGGAGGAATTTTTAATTTGGGGTTCTTTTTAATTGAGTACAGGGTCAATTTAATATTTTTAATTTGGTTCTTAATTTTTGTATTTTGGATTTTTAATTCCCTGTAAACCGCCCTGAGTCCTCAGGGAATAGGGCGGTATATAAATATAACTAAATAAAATAAATAAATAAATAAATAAATATCTACAACAATTGCTTAGTACGTTTGTTTGCTTGCTTGCTTGTACACCCCATCCAGGAAGTTTTATGGTATTTACTATGATGAATCTGAAGTTATAATGACCTCTCCTGATATAATATACTCCAGATGATGATGAGGAGGAGGAGGAGGGGGAGGAGGAGGGGGAGGAAGAGGGGGAGGAGGAGCAGGGAAATGGGGAGGATGGGGAGGAGGAGGGGTGGAGGGGGAGGAGAAGTGGAGGGGAGGAGGAGGAGGGGGAGAAGGAGGAGGAGGGGAAGGGGAGAGGAGGAGGAGGGGGAGGAGGGGGAAAGTCAGGAGGAGGAAGGTGAGGAAGAGGGTGAGGAGGAGCAGGGTGATGGGGAGGAGGGGAGGGGGAGGAGGAGGAAGGGGAGGAGGAGCAGGAGACTGTTTTCAGAGAAAATAATGTTGTAGAGAAATCTCCTGGGTGGAGGGAGATGCCCCCTCTATTCTATGGCAACCAATAAGGCAGAAAAGGGCAGAATATTTCCCTAAAGCCAGAGCAACAAAACGACAAGGCATTTAACTCAGTGTGATTTAGGCGCTACTGAAGGTGCTGACGAGAAGCAATATTTATTCAGCTTATTTGCAGGCAAATTTGGATGCTACATGAAGATTCAGCCATGAGAGTCCATTGGATGATCAAGGACAACTCTTTCCAAAATAGCAATCTTAATGCAGAGTTGAGATGTGTTTCTCTGTGTATCCAGATTCGCATTTGCACATCATCTCTAATATTTCTTGGTTGCCTTTGGATAAAGTCCCTAATACAGCTCTGACTGGGGGACCAACTGGGGGGGGGGGTCTAGGGCAACTCACCATAGCCAAGTCTCCATGGCCAAGTCTCCATGGGACAATTCACCCTAGCGAACTTGCCATGGGATAAAAGTTACCTAATATCAAAGAAATGGTGGAATAGAATCATTAAAGAAAGCATGCAAAAAATAAAATGTGAATGACAAAAATCTAAATATTTTTTTAAAAAAAATATTGTAAATAATTAAATAATTTGTTGAATTGCCCCACAGTGAGTTGTCCCACAGCAGGTTGGTTGTGGTGAGTTGCCCCATGGCAAATTGGCTGTAGCCAGCTGGCCACAGTGAGTTGACCATGGGAAGTTGGCCGTGACAAGTTGGCTGGGGTGAGTGGTCTCATTCTGCAAGTGGGGAATCTTCCCCTGACCCAACTGGTATCTCTTTGATTCATGTGTCACAGCCAATTCTGATAGTGGTTAGAGAGAAACCATCCCTTGGAGGTGGACAAGGTCAGAAAAACCACTGCCACCACTGGAACTCTGCTTTATTCTTCTTGGGTATAATAACAAAATCTTGAAAGCCTGACCAGGGTTTCCCTTACTCCAGGGGTAGGTAACCTTGGCTCTTTTATGACTCGTGGACTTCAACTCTCAGAATTCCTGAGCCAGCATGGCTCAGCTTAGAAATCTCTCCCTTTCCCCTCAGCATGGCTGGCTCAGGAAATCTGGGAGTTGAAGTCCACGAGACATAAAAGAGCCAAGGTGGTCTACCCCTGCCTTACCCCATCTTATATTAAAATATGCCATAGTCTCCATTACTAAAACAAAAAAAAAACATTGAGTAATATGAACAACCAGGGAAAATGTCGTCATTAAGGCCAACAGGCTGAGGGCTTCAGGGGCTGACACCCCAAAGACCACCCACTCTTGGAGAAGATGTAGATTAATAGGAGGGGTCCAGACTATGTTCATTTTCTGAGATCTGGTAAAATAGATGGGTTGGGGACAGATGGTGCCATAGGTAACTGGCTCCATGCCATGTAGGGTTTTATGTTGCCCCTTACCTACCAATTATTGAATCTCTGTGAAAAGGGGGGGAAAAGAAATAAACCTGGCACTTTGTACCACCTGAATATCAGTCTACTATTCTTTGTCTGGGCTGGGAAATGATGGAGCTTCTGCTGGAACTGGAACTCAGAAGCTGGAAAAGCTCCGAATCCACTTTGCAGAGTTTTCAGTCATGAAAGTGAAGGGTATTATGTACTGGGCTCTTAAAGAATACCACATGAGTTGCTGGAGCAGCTAACGGCTCTCCAGCAGCCCAGACTACAAGTCTCCTGTGCTGCAATTGGCTATCTCCAGGCGGCAATGGTTGATTCAAACCTATTGGCTGCCACCTAGGGGCCAGACTATATATTGCAGCTAGCAGCCCTTTCTCCAGTACAGTTTCTACACGAAATAAACTATGAGTTACCTTGTACTCAGCTTTGCTTCTTCATTCCTGCGCCAAAGAACCCACTATTTAACAAAGGGTCCTTGGTGCTGTCTGAGCTTGGTTGTTTATAAGCTCAGAGAACAACCAACCCAGCTCGGAGAGCACCAAGGACCCTTTCTTTCAGCCCTGAGCTACAAATATTCTCCTTCATTAGTCATGAAAGTGTTCAGCTTTCTGACATGCCAAGTTCATGAGATGCATCGGTTGGAAGCAGAACTCCCAAACTGGCACATAAACTCTGCAAGGAGTGAGTGAAGGAAAGAGTGGAAAAAAACTTTTTTTTTAATTTCTTCTTCTTATCACTGGTAACACCTGCTTCCTGAAATGCTTCAGGGAAGTTATCTAGGCTTGTATTTGCAATATTAGCTGTATTCTTCCACCTTATCCTCAAAAGATGGACAAAATCCAACTCCCCTTAAAAACCTCTCAACATTAAAGATCTCACAAAATAGCAGCTGTGCCTATCGGTCTAAAAATATAGCTGTATTCAATCCAGAAAGGATACAGTGCCTGTAAAGTTGATTCAGTTTTGCCAAAAAAACATAATACTGATGGGAAGAGGAGGAGGGGTAGAGAAAGAGAAGCCTTAGAGTTATCTGCAGATTTTTTTTCCATTACAGGGAATGGAGAGACACTTCAACCCTTGAAAAACGACAACAAAAACAAAAAAAAATGAAAGGAGCTTTACTTAAAAGCACACAAAACCAAGTTGTCATCTGTTGAAAGTTGCTGTTCTTTGCCCAGCTGTACTAGGAAGCCAGTGAGGACAGAACCAGATATATTGTGATGAAGGCATTGGGGGCAATTCTATTGCACAGGAGTGTATTCATCTGATTTTGTCCTTGTGTGGCTGAGCTGGCCTTTCAATGTATGGCCTGAAGATGTGGTCGGAGGGAGTCCCACTTCCAATCTTTGTCAATTCTCTCATGTTCTCTTCTTTCTTCAGACCCACAATAGCCCTGAGGCCTTCACTAGAGCATTACCAGGGTAACAGGGCTCTGCCATCATACTCACCTGCTCCACACCATATGATCATGTTGACAAATTATTTCCTGTTCTTTTGATCTGTGTTTGAAATAATGGCTTTCTTCTTAGTGAAATTCAACTGATTTCTGAGCTTGGATTCTACGTATCATGCAAAATTTAAGTTCCTCACCCTCAAACTTGAACACTTGTAATGAGGAAAAAGCAACCTGGAATTGGGAGTGTCAATATCCAAAATATCCATAGGGAGCCCAGTTGCCCGTTTCTGCTTATCGTGACTATTCCTTTGTCCAAGGCTCTTTGTGGATATTTGCCCTGTGGATCTGGAGATGGTTGAGATGATTAACAGAGTAACCGAATTGGAAGGGGTCTTGGAGGTCTTCTAGCCCTACCTCCTGCTCAAGTAGGAGACCCCATACCATTTCAGACAAATTGTTGTTGCCCAATCTCTTCTTTAAAACCACCAGTGATGGAGCACCCACACCTTTGGAGGGAAGCCATTCCACTGGTTTATTGGTGTCACTGTTGGGAAATTCCTCCTTAGCTCTAGGTTGGTCCTCTCCTGGATTACTTTGATTTACCTTCTGATTGGAGCTCCTAACGACAGATGTTGTTAAAAAAGGATACCACAGGAAGTAGATTTTTTTTTCTTAAAGCCCAGCCTTTCTTCAGAGGTAACCTGCTCATATGAATCAAAAGTATCCTTCAGCTAATTCTGCAGAAAAGGAGCTCCCATTTGTTCTTGCCCTTTCGCTGCATGGAGAATGTGGCCACTCTCCATCAAACATTTCCCAGCAGAATAAAAGAATCATCTGCAGAGAAAGCAGCGCAGAGGGGGAAATCTCCAAGGCAGAAATGTCTTTGTTATGTATCCAGGTGAAGAGAACACATACACACTTACATAGCAGTCACCACCAGGGGACGTTGAACTGTAACTGTTTTGGTGGGAACCCAGTTTTGGTGGGAAACAGAGATTCAAACCCATTGGCTGGCTGCTCACCTGGCCAGGTATAAAAGGAGGGCAGGTAACCCCTATTTCCCAGTACAGTCACTTCCACCTAATAAAGATCTGCCATGCTGTACTCATCGTCTCGGCGTCTTTCCTGCGTTCCAGAACCCACAACACAACAGTCATGATGGCCTTCCAAAGCTTCAACCTTTGCAGCAATTCCACGCTGAGGAACAAAGCCAGGTGAGCATCTGTTCCTCTCAGTTGAAGCCTATATTCTCCAAAGTAGGTTCTTTGTCCTAAAACTGTGGTGGCGAACCTATGGCATGCATGCCACAGATGGCACACAGAGCCCTCTCTGTGGACACGTGCACCATCGTCCTAGGCCTTCAGCTAGGTTTTATAAAACCTTTTCACTTTAGGCCTCTACCGCCATGTGCAAAAAAAAAAAAGGTTCAATCAATTTCAACTTCTCGCAGGAAAAAAAAAGATCTCGCAAAGTTGGAATTGATTGAACTTTTTAGTCCCACCCAGTCTGCCATTACCACCACAGCCACGCCCACCCAATGGGCCACACCCACCCAATAGGCCACGCCCACCCGGCACCCTACGATACATAAGTGGGTTTTGGGTTGCAGTTTGAGCACTCGGTCTCTAAAAGGTTCGCCATCACTGTCCTAAAACCTTCATCTCCTAGGAAGGTAGAACATCCTGTCTGGAAAGACAGTGCCAACATTTGCATGTTACCTCCTTGGCTTTTAAGTAATGTCCTCCTTTACTTTTGTAAGATTGTGATTAGCTTCAGGTTAGCAAGAAAATGAAAAAAAACACCTTTCATTAAAGAATGGATATTCAAAGCTGCATCTCCGTGTTCAGTATTCTTCAGAGTTCACACACACACACACACACACACACACACACATGCACACCACACACACACACACACCAATGCTCACCTATGCTAATTTAGTAAGCTGTACAATCGTTCCCCCTTAAGGTGGATGTACTCATGTCGTACAATTTGCAAATCAACAACAGCTGGTCTTATCTAACATACTTTATGCTTAAGGAGCCTCATGTGGCTCTGTTAAGAGCAAAGCAAGCAAAATGGAGAGGAAATTATACTCAGAGGTGACTTTTAAAGTTTTGTTATAACTGTCAAATACATTTCAGATCCACGATCCTTTTGTCAAGGGTTCCAGGAGTGAAAATTCAAAATGAAAGCTCAAAGTTATAGTTCATAAGAGTGCAAGATTATTTGCAGCTAAATAATCACTAAATTCTACTATCACATGGCTTAGGGGAAGAGAGCAAGAGACTAAATCTGTCTTGGAATCACAGTGGAATGAACCAGGAGCAAAAAAAACCCATGTTATTCTCCTCATGGAGCATCTCACCAGCTTTTCCTGAGCATTGCAGTAGACTGAGCATGTGAGAATGGGGGGCACACCACCAGACAGTTGGTTTCCCTGTCCATCAGGATGGAGCACTTGATCTTAGCTCTGGACTATTGCTAGCAGACTCAGGCCATTCCTGGATCTTCAGGAACCATGAAGTTCTGTCCAGGAGTATTCCTGAGAGGAGCAGATTCATTCCAAAAAGGCTGGTGATCTCCTTTCCCTGGACCAGAAAGCACCTCCGGGTTGTGTTTTGGTTTAACTTTCAATATATTTACTTTCATCCAGTGTATCACTGGATGAAAGTGCAGGATCTTCTCAGGTCAGGAGAACAAAATGTTCTCATCAAAGTCTGGCTGCCAGTCAGAGTGGCTAGCTCTGCTGCGGACCTTGTGTTATTTTGTGGAATGAGATGGGTATTCCCGCAACAGGGAGCTCTATCTCTAGCAGAAGAATTTGACTTTGTTGATCCAGGATTTCACTGTGCGTCAAGAGGGACGCTTATTAATAAGATTGTATGAAACATCTCAAATTTACTCATTCTACAGAGATGTGGCAGAGAGGCTGTTGAATTAGCATCACACAGTTTAGTATCCTGTGACTGAGGATGATGGGAGATATACTTTCAGTTTATCTGGAGGACTCCCAGTTGGGGAATTACAACACAAAGAGAAAGAGAGAAAGGGAAATAGATTGCATTGCTGATGCAGAATTGTGGACTGTTTCACTGAATGCAAATCACATAATGAGGACAAGAGCAGAACAAACGTACTCTGTTTGCAATAGGTTAATGTTCTTGGGTTTTCCTCTACTCCAAAACATTCAAGTGGCTTTAGATCAGTGGAAATCAACCGGGATGTTTAGACTTTTGTATGTAAAGAAATTAAAAGATGCTTGCTCCTTGGGAGGAAAGCCATGGCAAATGTAGACAGCACACTAAAAAGCAGAGATATTGCAAGACTTTTGGTTTTGCAATATTGGAAGAAGGAGGAACTGCCTACTATAGAAGAGTGGACTTTAAAAGTTTCAAACTTGGCAGAAATGGCAAAAATTTCGGCATATTTGAAAGAACAATCACAACAGAGATATATCTCAGAATGGAGAAGATGGATTGATTATATTGAGAATAAATATGAGACTAAAAAATTTCACCTAGCATATGAATGAATATTAGAATTATAAGATGTATTATCATTTACTTATGTTTAAGGGGAGTTAAAGTGTGACAGGATTTAAAGCGTATTTATAGTTGGTTAGCATATTTTAGCTTAAGTTTGTTAGAGGCAATACCCTGTATTCAGCTCTGGGAAGTTGGGGGGGAGGGGGAGGGGGGCGTGGGGGGGAGGGGGAGGGAAGGAGTATATGTTTAAAATGTACTGTAAAACTTTTCAATAAAAATAAAAAAAATAAAAAGCAGAGATATTACCCTGTCAACAAAAGTGCGTATAGTCAAGGCTATGGTCTTCCCAGTTGCAATGTATGGCTGTGAAAGTTGGACCATAAAAAAGGCTGAACGCCAAAGAATTGAGGCCTTTGAACTATGGTGCTGGAGAAGACTCCTGCGAGTCCCTTGGACTGCAAGGCGATCAAACCGGTCAGTCCTAGAGGAGATCAACCCTGACTGCTCTTTAGAAGCCCAGATCCTGAAGCTAAAACTCAAATACTTTGGCCACCTAATGAGAAGGAAGGACTCACTGGAGAAGAGCCTAATGCTGGGAAAGATTGAGGGCAATAGAAGAAGGGGACGACAGAGAATGAGGTGGCTGGATGGAGTCATTGAAGCAGTAGGCATGAGATTAAACGGCCTGCAGAAGATGGTAGAGGACAGGAAGGCCTGGAGGAACATTGTCCATAGGGTCGCAATGGGTTGGACACGACTTTGCAGCTAACAACAACAACAACAACAACAACAACTTGTTATGTCCCAAGGGGTGCGATATGCCATTGGTTAAATGCACTGAGCTGGTCAGCTGCAAAGTACCGAGTACCGAGTACCACATGACAAGGTGATCTCCCATTCCTTTCCCCATCTCCTGCCCACCTAGCAGTTTGAAAGCAAGTCAATGCAAGTAGATAAATAGGTACCACTTTGGTGGGAAGGTAACAGCGTTCTATGCACCTTGGTAATATAGTCATGCCGGCCACATGTCCACAGAAAGCATCTTCTGAAATGGAGATGACTACCCCCGCCCCCTTAGAGTCAGACATGACTGGAAAGGGAAACCTTTAGCTTTACCTTATCTAAAATCTCATAAATCATTCAACTGAAAAGCTGGGTTGCACCATAAAGAAATAAAAGGTCTGCTTTATCCAAAAAGAAGCTTTCAGTAGCAAGTTTACCGATGTTCTGCTATGGCCTTCATTATTGATGCTCTGTTTTGTGATATCCTTTCAATCACTGCTTCTGAGTTCCACCTGTGGGACCCAGGACATTGATTCTGAGACTCTACCTGGAGTGTGTCCCCAGCTAACCAATTTCTGAAGGTGAATTGCTCTACAACTCAAGCCCAGGAAGCCTCAGTGTTGTAAATTGTCACTGCAACCGTAAAAAGGGTTCCATGCACAGACCTTGAGAAGTGCACAAATTGAGTAACTATTGTTAGAAATAGGTAAGCAATAAAGCAATAAAGTCAATCCGGTACCAAAAATTAGCAAAAGTTTATTACCTATTTGCAAAGATGGGTGCACATGAGGTGGACCCAGATCACAGTATGCAACAGGCTTTTAGACACCTTCCCCCACCCCACCCCCACCCACACTCAACACTGTTGTACTTTCCCATTGGTTGGATACTACCGTAACAAGCTCACAACCTATCCGGAGCGCCTATTAACACACATTGCCTAACTACAGGGCAAAGTCTTGCTAGTTGCTGCTCTGAAAGCACACACACACATACCTTATCTTTGGTTAACTGTAATAATACTAACTTTTCAAAAAGTTCTTTAACTACAATTAAAACATTCGCAGCAATACTTTATATTTCACATTACTCTAAAATCTTTTTCAGTGAGCGTCTACTTAAGGCGTCTCCACGGCTAACCAATTTCGAAGGGAGAATTAAGCTACAGCTCAAGTCCAGGAAGCCTCAGTATTTTAAACTGCCACTACAGGTGATTCTATGATCATAAAAAGAAGTCCATGCACACAGACTTTGAGCAGTGCACAAAGGAGTAACTACTCTAAAAACCTTTGCAGTGCTGCAAGGAAATTATTGTTCAATACAGAGGCCTTATTTGGATTGAAAACACGTGCTTGTGTTTTGGAGAAAAATAAAAGGCAACATAAAATGCAGCAGATTTGCTAAAAGCAGTGGCCTCCATCCAAAAAACATACCCCCAAATCCAATGAAAAATGAAATCTTGGCAACATCATGACCTCTTTGGCAAACAGCTCATTGTGAGCCAAAAGTCAACATTATCACAACACAACAAGAAGGAACGCCAACAGATGTCAGCAAGCACTGGGCAAATGAGGAAAGAACAGCCTCGGTTCTATTCTAGCCCCTCCGCTGAAATGAAAAGCCACCAGTTGCTTTACTCTGGGTTTACACCACACAGAATGCAATGCAACAGTTCCAGAGCTGACTGGTTTTCCTTGAAGATTTCTTCAAAAATGATCTGATTTGCTCCTCCATGCAGATTGTTTTCATGCCTTTGCTGGTATTTATGAGAAGTAGACACTGAAGAAAGAAAGAAAGAAAGAAAGAAAGAAAGAAAGAAAGAAAGAAAGAAAGAAAGAAAGAAAGAAAGAAAGAAAGAAAGAAAGAAAGAAAGAAAGAAAGAAAGAAAATAGGGAGGGAGGGAGGGAGGGAGGGAGGGAGGGAGGGAGGGAGGGAGGAAGAAAAAAAGAAAAAAGAAAAAAGAAAAAAGAAAGAAAGAAAGAAAGAAAGAAAGAAAGAAAGAAAGAAAGAAAGAAAGAAAGAAAGAAAGAGGGAGGGAGAGAGAGAGAGAAAGAAAGAAAGAAAGAAAGAAAGAAAGAAAGAAAGAAAGAAAGAAAGAAAGAAAGAAAGAAAGAAAGAAAGAGAAAGGGAGGGAGGGAGAGAGAGAGAAAGGAAGGAAGGAAGGAAGAAGAAAGAAAGAAAGAAAGAAAGAAAGAAAGAAAGAAAGAAAGAAAGAAAGAAAGAAAGAAAGAAAGAAAGAAAGAAAGAAAAGACTCAGAATAGAAGGTTGTTGCAGGAATGGAAAGGACAAGTCCTGTTGGAAAAGAGTATTAGAAGATACATTAATTTTCCCACAGAATGAATGGGAAGTGGGCTGTGCATCAAAAGATTATTGTATTATTTCTGCCTTCAAGTCAATCATGGCTCCTGGAGACAGCCTGGACAAGTCCCTGTGTTTTTCTTGGCAACTCAGAATGATTTCATTTAATAAAAACAGCAAGAATAGTTTATTAAATTTATATGCCACCTGATTCCTAGCAACTCTTAAGTTATATTTCTGGTTTGAGTAATTACACAAATCTGGGCAGCCAAATACTGAATAAGCCCTTGACGTAGGATATCTTAAGAAGCAGTCAGAGAAAATTTTCAAAATTACTCATAAGTGGTTCATCTCCTAGCCTCAAATTTAATGAAAAGAAGGACTAGGAGTGACAAGATAGCAGGAATCCAGTATTTGAGGGGCTACAACAAAGAAGAGGGGGTCAACCTATACTCCAAAGCACCAGAAGGCAAGAAAAAGAAACAATGGATGAAAACTAATCAAGGAGAGAAGCAACCTAGAACTAAGGAGAAACTTCCTGACAGTGAGAACAATTAACCAGTGGAATGGGTTGCCTTCAGAAGTTGTGGGTGTTTCATCACTGGAAGTTTTTAAGAAGAGACTGTACAGCCATTTGTCTGAAATGGTATAGGGTTTCGTCTTGTTCAGGGTGTTGGACTAGAAGACCCCACCAAGGTCCCTTCCAACTCTGTTATTCTCTTAACTGCTTCTCATAAATTTATTTTTTATTTTTATTTTAATTCCATTTATATCCCGCCCTTCTCCGAAGACTCAGGGCGGCTTACAAGCTTAGCAGTAGCCTTCATTCTATGTATATGCCTGCTTATTAGGGCTTTCACACACACACCAAGCGGCATTATTACAAAGTCAGCTTAATTGCCCCCAACAATCTGGGTCCTCATTTTACCTACCTCGGAAGGATGGAAGGCTGAGTCAACCTTCAGCCTGGTGGGACGCGAACCTGCACTAATTGCAGGCAGCTGGTGTTACTTAAGGATGCATTAGCCCACTGCTCCACCAAGGCTCTCTTAAATGCCAGCAAAGACATGAGAACTATCTGCATGGGGGGGGGGTCAGTCAAGTAATTTGTGAAGAAATCTTCAGTGAAACCAGTCCGCTTTTTCTAAAGATCCACTTTTGACACCAGCAAAGAATGGGCTCTCCCCCATTCTGAACTTCTCAACATCCTTCATTGATTCTTTCACCCTTTCATTAGTCAAAAAGGTATCTTTCACGATTTATCAATTTTTTTTCCATTTCTCTGTGTGAACAGTTTTCTGCTTTAAGCCTATTTGAAACAAGTCCCTGAAGAAGCCTCAAGGAACGTCTCTTTGAAAGTGAGAGAACTGTGCTTCCAAAACTTAGACCAGTGGTGGCGAACCTATTGCATGCGTGCCAGAGGTGGCACTCAGAGCCCTCTCTGTGAGCACACACACCATCGCCCCAGTCCTGCCTCCCCCCATTGCCCCCTCTTCACCAACAGTCCCCCTAGAGGAGAGTCGCTGCCGGACACAGCCCGTGCAGAGCAGCATAGCCAAACACATGGCAACCAGGCAGCAGGGACAAGAGTCTGCCCTCACACCCTGTTGCGCACAGATGATGCTGCGCATGGGTGGAGGATATGGCCGCCATGGCACTCAGGACTGCCTGGGCAATCTGCTGAGGTGGGCCATGGAGGTGGTGGGTGGCCCTGCAGGTGGGTGTGGTAGGCCAGAGGGCTGGGGTGGAGTGGGTGGGCTGGGGGGCGGGCCAGGGTGGGTTTTGGGCACTCGGTCTCTAATAGGTTCACCATCACTGACTTAGACCTTCAAGGAGATGTTCTCAAGAAACTACAGAAGTCAATCTTCATTAGAAACGCCAATGCAAGGTACGAATGTGGTTCATCTGCCAGTAAACCCAGTTATACATTGGAAAGCAGCTTCAACTATGGCCAAGAACCCTGTTCTTTGGATGTTTCTCAGAGAGAACAGGAGTTTGCACCTCTTTCTCATTCCTTGTTATTGGGTGGGTAGAGAGGCAATGTTGTTCCAGCATCTTGGAGTAAGAGGCTCAAGCAAGCAAGCACAAATTTCAGAAAAGGCATCAACTGGCCTGCTTTCTTGGGAGTTGGCAGAGGTAATTTCCAGTGGCTGCCAAGAACTGTAAAAGGGCAGTTGGCTTTGTACTGCTCTTCTAAGCTGGTGGGACGATGTCTCACTTCACTGAACATTGGTACATGCACTTTTTGAAATGTGTGATCCCCTAGATCAGGGATCTCCAAACTTGGCAACTTTAAGACTTGTGGACGTCAATTCCCAGAATTCCCCAGCCAGCCATGTCACAGGTCACAGACTGCTGTGGTGGAAAAAACCCAATGAAAAAGACAAGAGACAGCAATACAAAACAATAATTCTTACTTTAAGATTCAGAGGTTTGTTTTGCTAATAATTTGGAACATAGCAAGCATAATAACACATCATCACTTACATTAACAACCCATTGCAATGAGGACCATATGGCATAGCAGACTCCAAATGGACAACTATAGGCCAATGGCCCCAAGCTGGACTTAACTAACATTTTTATACCTTTCTTCTAATGACCACCCACAGAGAGTCATTATCTTGCAAAATTCCTCGTTCTTTGTGCTGACCAGCAGTTTCCACATACACCCGTGTACATCTGAAACCTCCATCCATCTGTTACTTTCAGTTCCTCTTTTCCCATGGTCACAATACTCATGTTCCAAATATACATAGAACTATCTACTTTGCAATTTTCTAATGCACAAAGCTCAGCAGATTACAGATAATACATCCATCTTGTGAAATAATATAAAGTTCAAGTCAAAGCTTTAAATCACTACTGTGGGGATTTACTCCAGCCTCGTCGTGTTAAATGAGGAGGGGGTTATATTTTCATCTCCCACACTGCCTATCCCCATGAAAAAGGGTCTTTTTGTGTCAATGAGGGATTTTCCCCAAATATTCCAGTTCTGTGTTACTGCTTTCTTTGTTGCCCTTCCCAAACAAGCCACAATTCACAAGTGAACAGCTCCATTGTCTTGCTGGATTCATCTCAAGTGTAGACCTGAATGAAATCGGAGACCGGGTCTCCTTCATCTTGAAGCAAAAGCTCCTTCTTTACTTTCCAAGTCCATTAAATGAAATCTGCCTTTATTTGCCCATCCAAAGCAGCCTGATTGCATTATCCAACAGCCATAAAGCCGTAGAGTTATCATTCCTCTTAAGACTGAAACTATGTATTCTATCTTGTAGAGCAGCGACCCTCAACCTTTTGGGCACCAAGGACCAATTTCATGGAGAGAGGTTTTTCCACAGACCAGAGGGGAAGCATGTTTGTGTGCTGCCTGCATCTCCCAGATGGGGCTTCACTTGTTTGTGTGGCCCAGTTTCTGGCATGCCGTGGATCAGTGTGGATACACAGACTGGGGGTTGGGGACCCTAGTTGTAAAGTAACTTATAATTGTTTTATTTTCAAGAAAGTACATATATATATTAATTGCAGGCAGCTGGTGTTACTTAAGGAGGCATTAGCCCACTGCTCCACCAAGGCTCTTGAATGGATTCAAGAGCCTTGGTGGAGCAGTGGGCTAATGCCTCCTTAAGTAACACCAGCTGCCTGCAATTAGTGCAGGTTCGCATCCCACCAGGCTCAAGGTTGACTCAGCCTTCCATCCTTCCGAGGTAGGTAAAATGAGGACCCAGATTGTTGGGGGCAATAAGCTGACTTTGTAATAATGCCGCTTTGGGGGGGGGGGCGAAAGCCCTAATAAGCAGGCATATACATAGAATGAAGGCTACTGCTAAGCACATTGATTTGTGCTTTAAATTGTAAGCCGCCCTGAGTCTTCGGAGAAGGGTGGGATATAAATGGGATTAAAAATAAATAAAAAAATAAAAAAGGAAGCAGAACTAAGTTGCCATAGAAACCACCAAACTGTGAAGTAATTATGATGTCACCTGACATCATGGCAGGAGTTTTCTTAGCTATTCAGAAGGGAATGCTTGGCTGTCCTAATCAAGCAAATGAAACAATCTTGCAGTCCTAATTTGACCATGAACATCTGCAATAAATTTCAAACGGAAATGTTGTGTTGCTACATGCCATTTATTTCCAATTATCTTTCATCCAGAATTGTGATGAGGTATTGCTTATGTGCGCATGTTTAAGTCCAATTGTTCAGTGCAATCTGTCTTGACAAGATAATTAAGTAAACCCAAAGTATTTTCAAATTTATGAAAGAATCCTTCACTTGAGTCTTCTGCTTCTGGAGCTCAGCTCCACACACATCCAAAGGGGTGTCTCTAACAATGATGGGGCAGTTCAGTTGTGAACACACTGAACTCTAATGAAATGTTGCAAACCTTTTTCTAGGAAGTCACAGATCAAGCTTTACCCCAATCTTGTGGGGATGTCCTTCTCCTACATCCTCTGCTTCTCCCCACTCTAGATCTAACAGAGAGGGCATGCTCCAGATCTGTTCTGTGGTTTCACTGGTCCCCGGGGTGGTGCCATCTCATGCAGCACCTGACCTATGGAACTGCATTTCCTAAAGATCCCGATGGCCCCAACCCTGCTAGCCTATCACAAGATGTTGAAGATCTGTCTGTTTCCCCAGGTCAAGAAATTAGGTGAGCTTTGTTGCTGAGGAGTTTCTCCATAAATAGGGCTATTGATTTATCCTTGGGCCCCATGCTGTAGTTTTGCGTTCTAATCCTTGTACGCTGTCCAGAGTCACGACTGTGAGATGGATGTCTATGGAGATTCTCAGTCATCTAGGTCAGGGGTCTTCAAACTTGGCCCTTTTATGACTTGTGGACTTCAACTCCCAGAATTCCTCAGCCAGCTTTGCTGGCTGAGGAATTCTGGGAGTTGAAGTCCACAAGTCATAAAAGGGCCAAGTTTGAAGACCCCTGATCTAGGTCATGGTTCTCCCAAAGGTGCTTTTTCAGGAGGCAACTGGACATTCTTGTTTTTCTTTGAAGACGTCTCACTTCCCATCCAAGAAGCTTTTTCAGCTCTGGCTGGATGGTGGGGAATGGAAGGATGATAAGGAATCCTGCCAGAGATGGGAGGCAACTAGACTTTCTTATTTTCCTCTGAAGACGTTTCGCTTCTCATCCAAGAAGCTTCTTCAGCTCTGACTAGGTGACCAGGTGCTTCCATTCCCCACCATCTAGTCAGAGCTGAAGAAGCTTCTTGGATGGGAAGTGAAACGTCTTCAAAGAAAAACAAGAAAGTCCACTTGCCTCCTGAAGAAGCACCTTTAGGATGACTGTGAGATGAGTGGTCATGTAAATCATATAAACAAATGGGATAAATAAAATCTATCTTCTCCTGTCTCTGTGCGAAACAGAGAGATGGGATACTGATAAGGACTAGGAAGATGGTTCTCTTGAAGAGCAGCATCTCTAGCCTTCCTGTGCTAATTAATCCATTTTTTTTGTTTAGTCTTTTCCCATCTCCTCCTCAACCATTATCATAACTCAGAATACCCCGATCTGTTACTCTCAGCCTGCAGGATGTTATCTGCCATACTCTAGTACAGGGGTCTTCAAACTTGGCCCTTTTATGACTTGTGGACTTGAACTCCCAGAATTCCTCAGCCAGGCACATTGGCTGAGGAATTCTGGGAGTTGAAGTCCACAAGTCATAAAAGGACCAAGTTTGAAGACCCCTGATCTAGTACCTCATGCCAGAAGAGTGGCAAGTGGTGCTTTCACTTCCCCTACCTAGAACTGGCCTGCCTGGCTTCCAGGCCTGAAGGATGAAGATAGCCTGGATCTCCGGGTTCCTGTCCAGCACCTTCACCATGAACCACATGGTATCTCACTACATTATTTATGCTTACCAGATGAATTTCATAATAATACACAACATGCTTCTCTTTGCAATATTCATCATAGATTCATTTTTAATGTATTTAATTTTTCAGTTACAAGTTGCATTACCACCCAGCTTCTCCGCCCCAACCCCCCCACCCCCTAGCTAGGACAACTGTGAGTAATCTTGACCTAGAAAACTTGAGTGTGTACATCAAATTCTTGGCTTCTTGTCAAGTAGTCTGAGTCTTTTGCTGCCCCTGTTTGTTTGCTCATGTCTTTCAGATCAAATTGTGTTTCATTGGATGTTCTAAATGCTTCTGGTCTGGCATGGTGTGTGAACAATAAGGAAGAAGGGTTTCCTTGACTCCTATTCTCCTACTCCATGGTTGTAATGGCTGTAAATTCATCCATTAATGTTTTGCCAAATCAGGCACGCGTTCACCTTACACAGTCCAACAAAAATCTATCAAAAGCAGGCATTCTATCAGTCAATGTCTTTGCAGAGTATCTTTGACCACCACACCAGACCATAATTTCCTTAAGCTGAGATGGGAACGTTTATGAAAATAAAGGCATGGGAGCAGAGAAGGAGAATCCAAATCACTTTGGGAATTTTGCCCCTGTTTTGGTGCAGATCTTAGCTGAAGGCCTAAGCCTCTCCTTGGACCTCTTGTCACCAATGGTCTGGTGACAGCTGTAATGTATTGGGGGTTTTGCTTGTATTGATTCATGTGTCTGTTTAAATGCTGCTTAACAGTTACTCAGTGGTGTGTCTGTGTAACGGTCACTGACTAAGCCAGACTTCTTGTCTCCAGGAATATCATTGATAGATTTGGGGTGGGAATGGGTTCCTTTAAACCTATTGGCCGCCGCCTAGTGGCCACCTGTATAAATAGCTGCGCAGCAGCCTCTGTTTCAGTTCTGTTCTGCTTGACTCCAATAAAGTATGTTTCTGTTGGAACCTTCCATCTTGCTTATTGCTTGCAAAGAACCGGCTACACAACAACAGCTACAGTATGGTGGAAGGGCTCAGGATCAAGTCAGAGCCAAAAAAAAAGTGACTTGGAGATCAGATAAAGTAAGTGAACTCTTGAACATCAGCATCAAAAAGGAAAGGGGAAGGAAGGAAGGAAGGAAGGAAGGAAGGAAGGAAGGAAGGAAGGAAGGAAGGAAGGAAGGAAGGAGAGAGATAGAGAAAAAAAGAAAAAGAAAAAGAAAGAAAGAAGGAAAGAAAGAAAGAAGGAAAGAAAGAAAGAAAGAAAGAAAGAAAGAAAGAAAGAAAGAAAGAAAGAAAGAAAGAAAGAAAGAAAGAAAGAAAGAAAGATCCAAGTCTGATTTTTCCCAAACCTTTCTCAGAATCTAATATGGGAGACAAGGAAGGTTTTTTTCATTTAACTTCTTATATTCTCAGCAACTAGAAACCAGAAGTCCTTGCTGCTCTTTCATTTATCATTCAAGATCTATTAGTTACTCTGTTCCTATTTACCTTCTTTCCAAATCTGCTTAATATATTTATGTAGCACAGAGTTGGCCGTTCTGTACTGCTTGATTTGCACAGAAAATATCTTTTCTAGCTGTTTTGCTTTTAACTAGGTTTACTTCAAATGTCATATTGTGCAGCTATTGTTTCTTTGGAGAAGATTTGTGAGAGACACTGAAATGTATACTTTCCTGATTGTTAAAACTCACTATGACATATTTAAAGCATTCATGTTAAGGCTTTGCCATAATCAGAAGGATGTATCTTTCTACAGAGGGATTAAAGTAGCTATGTGGGAATTCTCCTTTCCAATTACAAATGCAAAAGCATGATTTTTTTAAAAAAAAAACAGGAAAAAAGGAGGAAAAGGATTAAAGTCTAAGGACTGTGAGTGTACAGAGACTGTGGGAAGATAAAAAGATTCCCAGAAGAATCATTTCCAAGAACACAACCCTATCATTCTTTACATTACATTTAGAAGAATTTCCCAAGGCTGGCTGGTGGATAAGACACACTCCTTGTTTGGATTAAAAGTCTGGATGAAGATCAAGAGAAGACTATTACTCACAAATATACAATCTTCTGTGAAACTTCTATAGCACAGTTTTCTCACAAAACTATTGCAGATGTCTTTGAAAGCAATAATGTATTGTAGGACATATAATTTCAGTTACAACCATTTCCATATCACCAAACACTGACAGTCTCAAATGAGCTCCAAATTGGAGGGTTTAAGAACAGCATGGAAGTGTCTCATCTCATGACTTAGACTGGACCTCTTCATGAAAGGCTGTGAAGCAGGGGTCTTGGACAACTCACCACAGCCAACTTGCCATGGTCAATTTGCTGCAACCAACTCACCATAGCCGATTCACCATGGGACAAGTCTCCCTGGACAACTCTCCATGGGACAAGAGTTTCATCAATGTAACATTGAAGAAATGGTGGCATAGGACCATTCAACAAAGGATGCCAAAGGACGGACAAAATGAAATGTGAATGGCAAAAATTAAAATATATTTTTCAATTATTTTAAATAATTATATTGAATTGTTGAATTGTCCTCTGGCAAGATGTCCCACAGCCAGTTGTCCCCTGCCAAATTGGCTGTGGCAAGTTCATCATGGTGAATTGGCCATGGTGATTGTCCCATTCCCATGAAGAAGATCTCCCCAGGCCCACCATATTGTGACTTGATTCTTTCTTTTGATAGAAAAAGCCCCCTCCCCCCAAAAAAGAGTAATCAAGCTTATGAGTGTGCAAAGAAAGTCAAGAAAAACCTGTGTTGAAATTGTGTAGCTACTGGCTGCAAAAGGGGTGCCCTGTGGGAATGCAATTAATTAATTTAGTTAAATTAGGGAAATATCTTGAAAATGTATTTCATTGGCTCCAGCTTTATTCTTTGTAGGCTGCAGAAATTTTAGCCATGTGATATCAGAAGGATGAAGTTGAAAGTCTATCTGACTTATACCATTTTCATTCATTGTCATGTGTAAGTATCAGTTATTTTCCACAACCTTGTTGTTGTGTTAAGCTCTTTTTGTGCCAATTGCTTTGTGCTTCCCTTTTATTAATGCAGACGTTATTTTCACCCTGAGACTCCACACTTAAATTAACCAGGTTTCGTCTTCAAAGACGCTGGCTCTGTGTAGGGCTAATCTTCACAACACTGAAAAGGATTTAAAAATCCATTTTTGCCAATAAGGAAACTTTATTTCTTTGATGTTCAAAGTTATTTAAAAGGGCTGTGCGGAACTTCAAAGACGGGAGCTTCAGGCAAACATCTGTCATCAAGATGTGGGCATCTAAAAGCAGTGGCATTAAGCAGGGTGGCTGGTTGAGGCTGATCAAAGTGTCAAGGGCCTCCTGAAATTTTCACAAGGTATCTGAACAAGGTAGAGTGCACCTTGCTTTCCTGCTCTTTTGCATGTGAGAATGATTTTGAATTGGGGGAGGGTCTGCCTCTGTCCACAGTTTAGTCTATAAGCAGAGGTAAGCAACCTTGGCTCTTTATGACCTTGGCTGTTTTATGACTCGTGGACTTCAACTCCCAGAATTCCTGAGCCAGCATGGCTCAGCATGGAAACCTCCCCCTTTCCCTTCAGCATGGCTGGCTCAGGAATTCTGGGAGTTGAAGTCCATGAGTCATAAAAGAGCCAAGGTTCCCTACCCCGGGTCTATAGCATCACAGGTACAAGCCCGTTGTTTTAAGTTTACCTTTTTTGTCTGGTGAGATATTTTTGGAGAAAGAGTTGCTCTTAGCTTCAGCTTTAAAGTTTGGCCATCGATTGATACAGGTACTCCTCTACTTACAACAGTTTGTCTAACGAGTGTTCAAACTTACAATGGCACTGGAAAAAATAACTTATGAGCCTTTTTCACACCCACAACCATTGCAGAACCCCCAACGTGATCAAAATTCAGAAGACTGGCAACTGACTCATATTTATGACAATTACAGTGTTCCAGGGGCCATATGATCAACTTTTATGAACTTCTGTCGAGCAAAGTCAATGGGGAAGCCGGATTTACTTAACAATCATATTACTAACTTTAACAACTGCAGTGATTTGCTTAACAAGTGTGGCAGGAAAATTGAGCCAAACTCACTGAACCACTGTCTCACTTAGCAATATAAATTTGGGACTTCTACTTAAAATATTCCCAGAGAGCAACCCTGATGAGATTGAATCTACTAGTTGACAAGTGAGGTCTAATGAAATGAGTTAGAATATTGGATTAAGAGGTGAAGTTGCTCTGCAGAGACCAGTTGGCCCCAAGACCCTCTAATCTGGGAACTGATTTTATGATCTGGTCAATAAAATGAAGATGGTAATCCTTATTCAGGAAGGTCGAAGCAAACAGTGAGGCCCAGGCAGTAAGCAAAAAATAAATTGGGAGAAGAAAGCAAGGAGAAAAAGGCATCGTTTCATATTGCAATGCTAAATTTGTCTTCCAAATTCTTTTAGAGAGCTAATATACTAAGATATTCATTAATCTGCCTGAGGGAGCTAATTGCAGATGGTTCATATTCTCGCCTTAATGGATTACTGGAGCAATCTTGCTATCCACCCACACAGAGCAACAGAAATTGTTTTAGCCTAAGCAAAACGTATGCCAAAATACCTTCCACTCCGGATTCTGCTGCTGGAACCACAAATTTACTATGATCAGGAGAGGCAAGATGGGGTCGTCTGAGCTGCAGAAGAGACTCTCGCTGCCCTCTCTCTTTGTGAGATGATGTGGAGACTTTAAGTGGCTGCCAACAAGCCAGGCTGGGTTATCTGTCATCCCTCAGATAAACCCAGGATCAGGCAGTGCTGGAAACATCAAACAGACTTTTTCTCAGAGATGCAAGCTGTTCCAAACATTTTTGTGATGTTGTCTTTAACTGTTGCTCCTTGCAACTGAGATGGAAAAAAAGGGGGGGCACATTCTTTTTAATGGCTGCATTGGACCGCTGGTGTCTTTCACAAGTCCCAGTGACTCAAACAGGCCAAAGAAATTTAAGAAATTGATTCAGGATGTATGCTTGTCATCTATTTGTGAAAATTCCCTTTGTTCTAAAAATGAGAAGATGTTGCTATACAAACTAGATCCAATGATAAGCTTAATGATTTAATTAATTCTATACTGATATCCATGGTTATTAAGCACAGTTTTTTTTCCTGATAATTAGTTTCCATTTTTGTCAGTTTATTTTAATCATTATACAATAGTGTAGTATAATTTCTTTCTTTACCCTATAATCGCTACCAACCTCTTTCTTTCCATTAGTATCATGGGTTTATTTTAATTTGAACATTAAAAAAAATCCTTCTGTTATTTTAAGATTTTAGGCACAGCTACACTTCTCTGTGTATTAATGATTCACCTGTGGAGATGGTTACCAGCATCAAATTCCTGGATGTGCAGCTAACGAGTAGGCTGTCTTGGTCACTCAACAGTGAAAAACTGGTGAAGCGGGCACAGCAGTGCCTGCATTTTCCACATCGCATGAGAAAAGCTCATCTTCCTTCCCCTGTCCTGACCACTTTCTACAGGGGGACGATCGAGAGCATCCTGTCATACAGCATCACAGTCTGGTTTGGAAGCATCACTGCTTCAGACAGAAAGGTGGTGCAGAGAGTGGTGAGGATGGCCGAAAAGATCATTGGCAGTTCCCTCCCCTCCATCCAGGACGTGGCACATAAGCGTTGCTTGAGCAGGGTCCGTAAGATTATCTGGGACACTACTCATCCTCTTCACAACCTGCTTTCCTTGTTACCTTCTGGGAGGAGGGGGCTTCATGGTATCCACAGCAGAACATCCAGATTCAGCCATAGTTTCATTACACACTGCATTAACCTTGTGAACTTTCAGACTTCCTCCTTCCATTATATATTCAAGATGGACAGTATTTAATATTTTATTGTTATGTATATGTAGGGGTGTGGGTCTATACATATGTTGTTTATAATATGTTTTAGGTGTGTGTCATGTATGTGTTTCACTTTGAGAGCGAGCAACTAAATTTCATTTTTGATGTGTGCCATTGTGCCCAAAGTAAAAAATGACAATAAAGATTATCTTATCTTATATTTTATATAAAGATTATCTTAACTTATATCTGAGGGAACACCTGCTGCCGGCATCAAACGCCCTTCGCCCAGTGCGCTCCCACAGGGAGGGCCTTCTCAGGGTCCCGCCGGTAAGATATTGCCGGCGGGTGACACCCAGGGATAGGGCCTTCTCAGTGGGGGCGCCTGCCCTCTGGAACCAGCTGCCAGTGGAGCTTAGGACTGCCCCCGACCTCCGTTCATTCCGCCGGGACCTGAAGACCTGGCTCTTCGAGCTCTCTGGCCCAGGCTGAGAATTTTAATTTTAATTTTAATTTTAACTGGGGTTTTACTTATTCAGGGACGAATATAATTTTTTAATTTGTTTTTAACTTTTGTATTTTTGTTTTTAATCACCCTGTAAACCGCCCTGAGTCCTTCGGGAAAGGGCGGTATATAAATGTAATTAAATAAATAAATAAATAAATATTTATCCTTTCCTGTTAAAGTTGTTCAAGGCAATATTTGGAAAGTACAGAAAAACATGGTAGTGTAAAAATTCCTTGAGTGACACTGAAATGAGTGGTTTTCCGAAGCAGGGATCCAGAAAGTGACCCCTGAAATGAGCACACCCATTCATATTTGATGACAATCTGAATAATTCATTTTTTTTCCTCAGGATGAATTTTTATTATTTTTTTACTTCGGAAAAATAATTGAATTCGCAGCTGAAGCCTCAGACTTTACCAGGCAATGTTTTTTTATGGGCATTAAATAATTCATAATTCAATTTACAAATTCGCAAGAGGAGGAATGAAATGTGTGCTTCAAACTGGCAAACCCGATCAGAGTTCACTTCCATAAACCCTTCTTCCAAGAGAACAGGATTACTTTTCCTCAGACCTCTGAGGACGAACGGCATCGGCCAGCACAAAAGTTCACATTTAACTTCTCTTTTCTTTGAAACAGAGATTTATTTGGGAATTGAGTTCCACTGCAGCCTGGCACAACTTTGTTTTGGCAATCTGACCATAAACTGATGTTGCAAAGGTGGAGGAGAAAAAATGGGAGAGAAGCTTTCAGGATGGGCCGCAATGTTGCTCCTTCTCCTTCTCCTTCCTCCTCTTCTTTCCCCTTCTTCTCCTTCTCCTTTTCCTTCCCCTTCTCCATCTTGTCCTCCTCCATCCCCTTCTCTTCCTCCTTCTTCTTCCTCCTCCTCCTATTCTTCCTCCTCCATCTCCTCTCCTCCTCCTCCTCCTCCTTATTCTTCCTCTCAGTTTGTCTTAAATTTTGCATAACTTTTTTTTATTCTTTGTCTTGATGTGTTTCTTCTGCTGTGTAATGGTCACTATAACTGTTCATAATCCTGATCGCTGACCACAGTAAATACCACATTATCCTCATGGGTTCCGCTTGGATATGGAACTTCAGGTCTACTACGTGCCATGTAAGGAAAGCTGGTTTATGCCACATAAACCAGGGGAAGCATCAGTCATAGAAGTCAGGATGTTACCGGATCCATTGAAAGACCAATGAAGCTCAGAAAGCAAATTTCACACACACACACACACACACAAACCCCCCAAGCAGATGCACTATCCAGACCGAACCTCCTATTCCTGCTACCTGCTACGTTAGCTGTTTTCAAGGGGAAGAAGGCGTTCACACAATAAAACAGCTGTGAAAAATGCTTCTTATCTAATCCAGCCATTTATGTTTCTATAATGTCACCTTTTCCAACCTACCGAGAAGCAGCTGGAAAGCAGAACCAGAACAGGCAACCTTCCACTGTTCAGCTGATGTTTTTGAACTGAATCCTCTTAATTTCACTCGATCCAATCTCTGGTGGCAGCTGTTTTCTTTTGCTTCCAAATTCATCTTGCCTTTCTTCTGAATTGAGAGCCCCACTTGTCTACTCTCACGCTTTCTCTGCCTTTTCGAGGGTTGGATAAAGCCTTTCAATCTGCCTGCTTTTAAGAAACACACGGGACTCTCTGTTGTCTGTCCCAATGCAGCTGCCCCTTTGAACACAAAATCTCTGAATCCGTGGGATGGATGCCCTTTTATGTTGCCACCTCTGAATCTCAACCCAAACAGCCCAGGCATCCCACAGCAGGAGGTGAAGGCCTGGCTGATAATCAAAGCTTTGTTCCCGGCACCTCACCCACCAGCCCCCCCCCATCACTTCACAATTGATCACAAACTCATCACTGCCGATGCAGGCTTTCCACTCCTGCTTCCCTCTGCTTGCAGCCTGTATGTTGCCCAATGTCCCTCTTCTGCTTGTCTAGTCAGGATCAAACAAATTATCCTGGCGTCCCTCCCAACTTTTTATTGATTTGATGTCAGGCTAGGAAATTGAAGTTCAAAGATCCACTCCAACCACTTCCACACAAGTTATCTTTTACAGCGTCGCCCAGCCATCCCTGGAGTGAAAGAATGCTTATCTTTCTGCTGCTATTTTGGCCCACAAATGGCTCTAGAAGATGTTGTCAATTCCTAACAGGGATCCTGCATAAACCACAATGCTCTTCTTCTAACTATAACTGCAGAGGGCTCTGCCTTATTCTACTAATTTCAGTCTAACGTCCTACAACTTTTAAGCACCTGCCCCACAACTCCTGGGGAAGGGCACTGGGCATCTGGCCCACAGCCACTTACACCAGAGCAGCCCAGTCTGATACTGAGCTATTAGAGAAGGGGCAAGTGGCAACCCTCGTCTTTCAGTAGCTTGACCAGACGAAAGACAGCTGCTGGATCTCAACTTATAATTTAATTTAATTTTAATTTATTAATATTTCTATACCGCCCTTCTCCCGAAGGACTCAGGGCGGTGTACAGGGCAAGAATAAAACACAAAGTTACAAAAATTAAAAAGTAATTAAATACGTGCCCATAAAAACAATAAATACATTAATAAAACCCCAATAAAATGATAATAAAAAACCCCACCAATCCCCCCTCAGGCCAGGCCGGCTTGTTCGAACAGGTATGTTTTCAGATCGCGGCGAAAGGAGCGAAGATCGGGCGCCGTCCGGAGCTCAACCGGTAACTGGTTCCATAGCTCCGGGGCGCCCACAGAGAAAGATCTCCCCCTGGGGGACACCAATCTACATTCTCTGACCGGTGGCACCCTGAGGAGTCCCTCTCTATGGGAACACACAGGGCAGAGGGAAGTTGACGCCGGCAGCAGGTGTTCCCTAAGGTACTCCGGACCCCTGCCATGTAGGGCTTTAAATACCATAACTAGTACCTTGAATCTCACCCGGAAGACAACTGGCAACCAATGCAGCTCACGGAGCAGAGGTGTGACATGGGAGTATCGGGAAACTCCCAACACAACTCTCGCGGCTGCATTCTGTGCCAGTTGGAGCTTCCGTGTGGTCCTCAAGGGCAGCCCCATTTAGAGAGCGTTGCAGTAGTCTAGTCGAGAGGTCACGAGCGCGTGAGTGACCGTGCATAGATCATCCCGGCTTAGATAGGGCCGCAACTGGCGCACCAGGCGAACCTGGGCGAAAGCCCCCCTAGTCACAGCTCCTATGTGGTCTTCCAGGGTGAGCCGTGAATCTAGGAGGACTCCCAAGTTGCGAGCCCTATCTACGGGGGGTAATAATTCGCCCCCCATAGCGAGAGGTGGAATGTCCGAATAAACCCGGGATGAAGGTATGCAAAGCCACTCGGTCTTGTCGGGGTTGAGTTGAAGTCTGTTCCTCCCCATCCAGACCCGAACCGCCTCCAGGCAATGGGACATCACGGTGAGGGCATCACTGGGGTGGTTTGGGGTCGAAAAGAAAAGCTGGGTATCATCAGCATACTGATGATACCCAACTCCAAAACCACGAATGATCTCACCCAGCGGTTTCATATAGATGTTGAACAGGAGAGGCGAGAGGACCGACCCCTGAGGAACTCCACAAATGAGAGACCTCGCGGTCGACCTCTGCCCTCCTGCCAACACCGACTGCGAGCGTCCCTGGAGATAGGAGGAGAACCACTGTAAAACCGTGCCTCCCACTCCCAATCCCCCGAGACGCCGCAGCAAGATACCATGGTCGATGGTATCGAAAGCCGCTGAGAGGTCTAATAGGACCAGAACAGAGGAATGCCCCCTGTCCCGAGCCCTCCAGAGATCATTCACCAGCGCGACCAATGCCGTCTCCGTGCTGTACCCGGGCCTGAAACCCGATTGGTACGGGTCTAGATAATAATGTTATAAAATAACATTGTTTCACCAAATAAGTAACTCCTGATTACCATCTTTTTCTGAGAATGGCCTAAAGCAGCAGTCCCCATGTTTTGCTGCTTGGCGGCCCAGCTGAGGGGGGGGAGGGGAACTGGGCCTCACAAGTAGTGGGCCAGTGTGCACACAAGTGCACCCAGCCCTTGCATGAGTGGCAAGTTGGCATGTGCGTGAGTGCCCACCAGCCCACCGTTTGCACAAGTTGAGCTACGTGCCCGTGTGCACATGCTCCGGTCAGCCACTCACATGGCCTGTTTGTGAATAGGCCACAGCCTATACACTTTCTTTGGCCCCTTGATGCTGAGCCCATCTAAGAAATACTCCAGCATTTCCCCAGCACCAGAGAAATATGGAGTGTTCTTCTTTTCTTGATGGTGGAGCAGTCCAGGAAGAAAATGTTGAAATCTAACTGGGAGATGCTGACAATCCAGGATAGTAGTAAGGAAATCCAGCCTCTCTCACCTGAGGGAGATAGTTGGAAGGACCTCTTTAATGTTTGGGACAGAGATGGCTGAGGGAGGAAAGAAAGTCTGTCATGGAAACACCAGAACCAAAGGCAATGCTTTTGGCTACTTTATTATAAAATTAATTTCTTAACTGTCTCTTACTGGTTACTGATTCCGTAGAGAAGATTAGATGCTGGAATCAGAGCAGAAGGGGTGATTTTTGATTGCCTTGGCAGGGTAAGCAGGCATCCCAAGTTCCTTGAAGAAAGTGTGCAGAAGCTGCTTCAAGGTAGTGCAAAATCCATCCGCAAAGCAGCTTCTCTTCAAAGCAGCTTGTTGACATCAAATTCTTTAAAGCAGCCCCATAATTGAAATGGAACCCAACTGCACGAGTTCTGCAAATCAAAAGTAGTCTTGATTGCCATCAGGCACCTGGAATTTTAACAATTTCAGAGCTGCTATGCTGTGCCCAATATGATTTGCATTATGGATCAGTACTTGTTACATTTGTATTTGGGATGCATTTCTTATCGATTAAATGATGCCATCTCTTAGCGAACACACAGCTAGACTTTTCTCCCGAATGATCTGCCACCAACCTAATCCTTCAGGTCTTCCAACAGTGCACCCATCACTACTGTAACTGGCTTGCATCTTGAATTTATTGTTATTATTACCCACCAAATACATCAGCAGCTTCTTGGGACAAGCAATTTAATAAAAGAGGTGATGCACACATGCATACATAATCTTGACTGCATCGGAATTTTTAAAAGCTGCTTTCTTTTCTCCATAGCACTGATTGATCCTTTCAAGTTAACATATATACATTCAGTACAGCACATTCTGAAAGCAGAAATGTCATTATATTCATGCTTAGCATGCCTTCTCTGATTTCCAATAGATTCTTGGTGCCTGCCTGTGACTGGGGGAGTTTGATTTTGACTTGAATCAATCAAATATACTGCAGGTCCAGAAGCATTAACAGGAAATATTATGAAAAAAAGCTGGAACAACAAAGTTAAAACAGATTCTAGAACAACAGACAAGGAGACAGGCAAATTTCAGGGGTCAACACCCCCTAGCTCAATGTAGATAATTCAAGGAGGAGGGGTCAAAGAGACAAAAGACAGGTCTCTAAAGGGAATGAGTTCAATATTTAAATAGCGATGTGAACCAATCTTTTTTTTCCATTCAAGGCAGTAAAATCAATCCATTGAAAGATAATCCCGATATATACAGTATTTCAGAGTTTTGCAATCTCCGGTGTGCTTCTGTTTGCTGAAACCTCATTGGATAATTTTTTCTCACTGGAGAAAAAGATATATTGACATGAGGTGCAGGGAAGAAAAGGAGGGGGGGACTTGAGCAGCAGTCCCCCCCAAGCATGAATGTGCCAATCAAGAAATTGGGGTTGGTACTGTTTTGCCCTGCACCTTCTGGCTACTTCCTAAGTCTTCAATTGGGTTCAGAGGTGGCCATGGTCTCCTTAATGGCATAGGAACATGGTTACTGAGGTTAAAAAGGAGGGGTGCAAATGGAAGGCACCCCTCCCTTCCCTGCTATAAATGGAAACATGTAGGGTCTGTATAAGAGTGTCTTGGAGTTCAAAATAGACTCTATTCATGCATTTTGGGAGGTTGAGACAGGTAAGAAGACAATTCTCCAAGAGAAGGTTGACTCTTTCGTATACCTGCTCAACCTGCAATCCATGCCCTCTGTGTGAAATTAGACAATTTCTTCAACTCTTCCCATCTGGAGGATATTAATGTTTACTGTGCAGTGAATGCTATTCTCAGTGCTTCATTTGTGGAGGCTCTATTTCAGGGGTCCCCAACCCCCAGTCCATGGACAGGTAATGATCAGCAGCATGCTAGAAATTGGGCCATGCATACAAGCAAAGCCCCATTCATGGGGTGCAAGCAGCATGCAAAACCACACCCCCTCTGAACCACGAAAAAACCTCTCTCCACGGAACCAGTCCCAGGTGCCCAAAAGGTTTGGGGGGCCACTGCTCTGTTTGACTTCCAGCCCTTTGGCTATGAAGAGGAATAACACCATCCAAAGTTGTCAACAGCCCTGGGTCTGAAATCCTCATAATGACAAAAAGAAGGACTTTAGATCAAGCGTGCTCAGAATATAGTTAGCTTGATTCTTATTAAAAAAAAGAGTGGAAAGATCCCTCAAGGAGAGAAATTTCCTTGGGAAAGAAACACATAAGAATAACAGAACTTAATTACTATGGAAATCAAGGAGAAAGATTAAAATAATACAGTTTTCCCCCCTTCCTTTCCCCCATTTTCTGCAATTAGGGGTATGAGCTGTTGTAAATTAAGTAGAGTTGATTAGTAACAGGGAAGATGGATGAAAAATTAATCTGCAGAACGCATGATTGATTCCCACAGCAGGAAAGACTGTGGATGTTTCTTAAATGGTTGCATGCACTGTGCTGGTTTGCAGGATCGGAACAACAGGTGAAATGAGGGCAGAGGGGCATGAGAGCATGCAGACAGACAGAAGGACACAGTTCCTAAGCAGCATTCATCCCACCAGAGGCAGTGGGAGACAGGCTAAAGGAATGTCTGTTAGTTCCTCCTTCTCTGCTGCCACCTTTTTATCCCGCTGCAGCAGAGAGAAAAGCTGATCCACCTCAAAGGTTTGGAAGAAGACTTTTCTGTGGGGATGATCTTCTTAACTTGCCTTCTTACACTTTTTGCCTTCTGTATCACATCTCTCAAACTATAAATGTGCCTTTCTTTGCTTTGTAAACTAAACTGGGAGGGGTTTGAGCTAATGAGGGAGTTAACTGTGTTGTCCATCCATCCATCCATCCACCCGTGGAAATGTAAGCATAGAACTTCAGAACAGTGTCTGCCCCACTTCACAAAGTGACAACGCCTTTCACAATGTCATTGAAATACATTTTTCTTTCATTCTATAGCACAATGTAATATAAAGCTAGGTTAATCCAAGGTGAATTTATCTCTGTTTTACCCTCTGGTATGAATACCCAATGCATGTTAGGTCTCAAGCACAGGGTGAAACAAATCAAAGGCTGGATGTCTTAGAAAAGGGAGTACATTATCTGATGAATGAGCTTTGTGGCATGGGATGTTTCTGGACTCTACCTTCCTCTTGGCAGAGGCAACAGTGAGGCTGTTGATGCCCTGGGGCCAGAAAAGTGTGGGATGCTGGAGAGAATGGCAGTGGCTACTATTGAATAATTGGACATACCAACTATCATCCACAACTCCTCCCTTTGCAGGTACATCTCTATTTTCAGATGCCAGGAGAGGTGGTTTGTCTCATTCAGCTGAGATACTACAAAACCTCCTCCCATTACACTGATGGAGTCCATGTTGCCTGTTACCAGCACAAACCACAACAAACCACAAGCCTTAACTCCTCTGGCTCTGGGTCAAGCTCTCCCTGGGTTTCTCCTCTCTCTGGGCCCATAACCTGTCAGAGCATGCACAGTCTTATTGTGCAAGATAACCCAGGAGTAAACCCCATAGACAGTGGTTTGTATTAAATTGTGGTTTATCTTACACTATCTAAAACATCATACACCAGGAACAATATACATACATGTGCTAATACAGCAGGATCCAACAAACCACAGTTACAGCAGGAAATGGAAGAGAGAGAACACATCAACAGAGCCTTCCCTTTATACAAAGGCTCTTAAAGGGACACAGACCCTGCTGACTCATTCCCATCATTACATCTTACGTTACATAAGTTGGTTAGCTGTTAAATCATTATCTTGACAAAGCAGGTGAAAGTGAAGAAGGTACCCCACCTCCATCACTCAACCTTATGTTCCTCTTGGCTCAATGGGTCTTTCAAGATACATACAGTTCCTTATTAGAAACAAATCAAACAAATTTTATTTGTGTGGTGACGTTTTGTCAAGTTTCTTCTAGCTACGTCTCTAAATTTTGGTTCAGATTCTACACATACCTCATTTTCTCTTTTTCGTAGGAATGTACCCTCATTCTTAATCTAGGACTATGTGAAAGGGTGCCTCCAAATGATATTGGGGCCCCAATTCCTTAAGGGGACCCTTAGAGAGTTTGCATGACTTTATGTAGAGATTAAGGAATATGACCTTGACAGAGATAGGCCAGAGCCGTAACCAAAGAAACAAGGAGAAAAACATAGCTTAAGTCCAACATAAGAGATGCCTCTCTAATTCACAGAGGTATAAAAAAAGGAAAGAGACACAGCACAATCAGACTTGCAAGATCCTTTTATCATCATAATTGGAAGAGTCTTAGCTGTTCTATGGAGCTGATTATTGGTCTGGCCTACTTGGTGGGACTTTGGACCGGGTTCAAATGTAGCATGTGCCTTTTAATGCCCAATGAATAAATAAGGTAATTTAGGCATAGTTGGGTAGGGTGTAACCTGCCTGAACTCTGACAAAAAGCAACAGGGAGATGAATAAATATTGCTCATTAAATTAATATGCAGAAATGCCCTGCAGCATTGTAATGAGAGTAATTTGTCCAGAAGTGCCAGACTTTCTTCCTTGAGAGAAAAAAGAAATATTGATTACAATCTCATTGTCACAACTTTAAAATGATAAACATAGATTTCTTGCTAGGAGGGTGTCTGCTTTTTATTAGTTCTTCGCTTTTTTGTGTAGAATTTTAGGTATGAGGGAGGGTTTATCATACATCTCTCAAGCATTCAAGAGATCACTCCATTATGAACAATTAAACTGCAATGTTCTGTGAACTGATAAGTTTAATGTTGTTTCATTAGATAATTGGGTCAATTCCTGCCAGGGCTTCAGTTACAGAACGATACTTGACAGTTTCAGAAGAGCCAACAGTCTGTTATATTGTATGCATTCCCTTCTCTTATCTTCCCTGTCCAATAATCCCTTCTTCATCCCTTCTGTAATGTATTGGGATTTTACTTGAACTGCTTTCACCTGTCTTTTGAATGCTGCTTAAGGTTGCTCAATTGAGGTGTCTGTGTAACTGACTAGCAAGACATGCTGTCTCCAAGAAGATCATTGGATGATTTGGGGCAGGAATGGGTTCGTTTACACCTATTGGCCGCCGCCTAGAGGCCAACTGCATAAGTAGCTGCACAGAAGCCTCTGATTCAGTTCTGTTCCTGTTTGCCTCAATAAAGCAATGTTCCTGTTTGCAACCTCTCATCTCGCTTACTGCCTACAAAGAACTCACTACATAACACTTTCCCTTTAGATGTAATCCTTTCCCTTCCCTTATCTTCCCTATCTATTTAATCCCTCTCCTTTCCTTCTTCATCCATTTAATCCCTTCCCTTCCCTTCCCTTCCCTTCCCTTCCCTTCCCTTCCCTGAACCAGGCCTGCAGGATCAGTGAGTTCAGTCTGTTCTAATTGCCCTTCCCTCTTCAGAAGTTTTAAACAGGACCCCATTCAGCTCTTCTTGGAGATGCTAAGGACTGAAAGAGAATCTTTGGTATGCAAAGAATGAGCTTCTCTTAGAAATATGCATCGCAGAGATTTCAGCTAGCGAAATGTCACTGTCGGATAAATCCAGTTTCTGGTTCCCACTGGGGTCAGATCTGAATCATCCAGAGCTTTGTGCTATTTTCTAACAAAGGAATTGTCCCTCACAGGTTTTTTTTGGGGGGGGGAGCACAATGAGTGGAAAGAGAAAGCTAATACTAGGATTGTGCTTTACAGTTTAATAGGGCTCAATGGGAAAGGGGAGAAACTATGTTTTTCAGGGCACCTGCCCATTTCTACTCTTTTGAAATTCCAACTTCTCTTCTTCTGAAAGAGAAAAATCAGCATTTGGCTGGTGTGTAGCGTTCTCATCAGGTTTTGGAGAGGGTGCTGCAAAACTAACCAATGTGCAATTTGGAGCATCTGAATGTATTCAGTCAGCTGCAGGAGGGTAGTAGCTCAAATATTTCTGGATCCAAATGCTTTATGGAGAATGCTAGAAATGGGCACACATTCATCTTTCTCCTTACTGTGCTGGGGAGAATAATTTAAAGAATTTTCCTGTTTTATAAGAACCATGGGATCTGGAAATTTATAGCTACTGCAGACTAGTGGTGAAATATATGAAAAGATGCTCTTTAGGAGGAAAGAAATCTATAAAAAGCATCTCCGTCTCTTTTATTTTTGGTTATTCTTTTATGGACACTTACATCTTTCTCAGCGATTGCAGAAAGAGCCAAAAAGGCCCTTTTAGGAATAAACTTATTAAAATAAAATTTAGAATATTAGTGTGGTTAGGAGAATAGTCAACGGGCAACATCTTTTTAGGCTAGGAGGACTAAGAATCAAGCTGGAATAAAGAGTAGCTGTGTTTTGCTGGATATTAATTTAGTCATCTCTGAGGTTAGCAGAACCCAGCCTGTCACTAACCTTTGCCCTGAGCCCTTCCAGATAGAATTTTTCCCAACAAATCGGAGAAAATCGACAGTCAATAGACAGAATGGGACAACTCTCCATGGCAACGCTGAGGGACCACTCGCCATGGGACAATTTAACAAATACAAAAGTTAAATTAATTTTGACGGAACCATGGCCAATAATAATAAAATGAAGTCAGTGCAGAAACATAAGAGTTAGAATAACTTGGATGAAAACCTGCTCACCAATGGTAAAAATAATTGAATGAAACAATTAATACAGCATTAAATGGTCCTGGAATGAGTTGACCTGCAGCAAGTTGTCCATGGTGAGTTGGCTATGTGGTGAGTTGGCTACAGCAAGTAAGCTGCGGCAAGTAGTCCTACACCCATCAACAGGGAACACAGAGAAAGCTCAGAGCAAGCATGTGCTTATTTCTCCTGCCTTCATACAGCCCTAAATCTTTGAGCTTGGCATGGTGGAAAGCAAAGGAAGCAGAGTCTGAAAGAGGCCCTTTCAGGAAACTCATGAGAACCCAGCGCAATCAGCTCTTCTTTGCATGGAAGACTTTCTTGGTCACTGTTGTGATTCAGGGTCAGCCTGTGGGTTCGGCAGTTGGGTCGGACGACTCAGAGGAGGAGGGGGGTGTTGAAGAGCTTGCTGAGGGGGTTGGAGAGCTTGCTGATGAGAGCCCTCAGCCAGGCCCCTCCCACCTGGTCACGACGGAGACCCAGCTGTGTGAGCCTGACAGCGTGGATGAAGATGACCCACAGCTGGCCCTGTTCAAGGACGCCCGATGCAGGAGGCAGTCAATCAGGAGTAAACAGAGGAAGCTCCTGTTTCATGGTTCGTGTCTTGTTTGCTTTTGTATCCATAAATTTGGTAGGCTTAGTTCCAGCCTCTTGCCTTCTTGTAAAAGGGGTTGTCCCTGCCTTTTCTGCAGGACCGGTAGCAGGCTGGTACAGAACAGTCACTTGGGCACGAGAAGGCTTCAGACCCACAGGGGGTTTAAGCCAGTGGTGGGATTCAGCCAGTTTGCACCACTTCAGCAGAAACGGTAGCTATTTTTTTTGTTGCCCAGGCCCATAATGGACTTCCGGAAGTGGCATCCACACAGAGATCTGGTTGTTCACATATTTAAATCCCACCACTAGTTCAAGCTCCATGGACATGGATTTAGGAAGACTACATCACATATGTGATGGTAAGTATGGAGCAATTGCACATTGGCCAATCTCAGCTCATTTGCTCTTACTTGTGTGTTTGCTGGATTTTCAAACTCCATTACAGGAGGGCCTCGATTTACAGCAATTCATTTAGTGACTGTTCCAGGTTATGATGACACTAAAAAAGTGACTTATGACTGCTTTTCACACTTACGACCGTTGCAGCATCGCCATGGGCACACGATCAAAATTCAGACACTTGGCAACTGGTTCGTACTTATGATGGTTGCAGTGTCCCCATGGTCATGTGATCAAAATTCAGATGCTTGGCAGCTGGTTCATGCCTATGACCATTGCTGTGTCCCAGGGTCACATGATCCCCTTTTGTGACCTTCTGACAACCAAAGTCAATGGAGAAGCCAGATTCACTCAACAGTGGTATTACTGACTTAACAACTGCAGAGTCACTTAAGAACTGTGTCAAGAAAGTTCATAAAATGAGGCAAAACTCACTTAACCTATGTCTCGCCCATGTAAATTTTGGGGTCAATTGTGGTCATAAGTCAAGGACTAGTTGTATTGTTTTTTTTTAAAAAAAATGTGTTTGAATCAACAACGTGATTCAATGCTTTCAACCTTTCAAACATTTTTGGCTGAGTGGTGGGGAATACCTGGCCATCTTTGCACTCTAGAACATGGCCAAGTCTCAGGAATGATCAGAATTGTATTCCAACAACATTGCATGGGCCGTTCCCAAGAATGGTTCAATATATTTACGTAAGACATAACATAAATCCAATGTTTTGGAAGAAAGCACACATGACATGAGTAATTCCTGCATGCTGTAGAGCAGCTACACCGTGTGTGGATACTACAGCTGCTAGTGGGTGGTTGGGAGGAAGAGCAGGAGGATGAGAATGTTCTAGCAACATTCAGTGGACTTTTTCCAGGAGATTGTTCTCCAGTTTGAAGCCAGCCAACCTGATCTAAGAAGGGGGAGAGAAGGTTGAAGATGTGACTGAACAGATACAGCAATTCCTCATGTTTGCCACCAGTATTTCAAAAAATATGTAAGACATGTGTTCATTCTATGATGACTCCAAAGCCCCGGGCAGTACAGTAGGAGGATGAGTGAGTAAGTGTGCATGAGTGTAAAATAGATGTAAGCATGAGACATCTGAGCTCTCCTACAACATCACTTCCACTGTTTTCCACTGGGTCAATGGAGATGGGGAAAATCATAAGTGACATCATCAAGAGTGAATTGAAATCGGGGTTATGCTCCATTCCCATTACAAAAGCTCCTTTCCCAGTCTCTTAATGTCTGTGGTTTGGACCAACCTTCTTTCTTCCAAGATAGAGCACTAGATATATGAAGACCACTCCATTAAGCACAACTGCCAGCTTCCAAGTAGGATGTTATGGACCATCAACCTTATATTCCTCTGGTTCCTTGGGCTGTGCATTGCCTTATATTTGAGCTCCAGGCACTGTTTGAGACCCAAAGATGCTTTTTTCAGGAGGCAACTGGACTTTCTTGTTTTTCTTTGAAGACATTTTGCTTCCCATCCAAGAATTTTCTTCAACTCTGACTAGATGGTGGGGAATGGAAGCACCTAGTCACCTAGTCAGAGCTGAAGAAGCTTCTTGGATGGGAAGCGAAATGTCTTCAGAGAAAAATAAGAGAGTCTAGTTGCCTCCCGTCTCTGGCACCATAAGGCAAGTGTGATCCTGGGGAAAAGATCCACCACTTCAAAGTGTTGCAGACAGAGAGGGCACCGCTTGTTCTTCTCTGCACTCTCAAACAGCTTGATCAGTCATCCAGGTCATGGTTGTCTCAAAGGCGCTTTTTCAGGAGGCAACTGAAGATAGAAAGTCGGTCCAAACAACGAGCATTTTCCACAAGGGAAACAAAAGTGCTCCAGGTAGGGGAGGCCACCAGGTCCCTTTCAATGTAGAAGCCACAGCTCTGCCATTCCCCAACTGACCAGGCTTTGGGGGAGGGGGGCAGGGAAATTCTTCCTCCTGCAGGGGAGGTTGCTGCAAAAGAGCTCACTCAACATCAGGAAAGTTGACATCTAATGGTTTGTCAAAGGATAAGCAACATCAAGATCACATAAAGTGTTAATGCCACTTTACAATGCTTTGGTAAGGCCACACTTGGAATAATGCATCCAGTTTTGGTCACCACCATGTACAATGAATGAACCTTTATTATCAAAGTACAACATTGGCTGGGCCTCCCTTCGTGCCCCCTCACCACCACAACTCACAGTGACAACAAAACCACCCTCTTCTTACACCATGTGAGCTAGTTGCACAACAAAAAATGATGCTGAGGCTCTGGAAAGAGTGCAGAGAAAAGCAACAAAGATGATCAGGGGGCTGGAGGCTAAAACATATGAAAAATAGTTGCTGAAACTGGGTATGTATAGTTTAACTAGGGTTCGCATGATAACAGTGTTCCAATATCTCAGGGGCTGCCACAAAAAAGAGTGAGTCAAACTATTCTCCAAAGCACCTGAGGGCAGGACAAGAAGCAACAGATGGAAACTAATCAAGGAGAGAAGCAACCTAGAACTAAGGAGAAATTTCCCGACAGTGAGAACAATTAATCAGTTGCCTCCAGAAGTGGTGAATGCTCCAAAACTGGAAGATTTTAAGAAGAGACTGGACAACCATTTGTTTGAAATGGGTTAAGGTTCCCTGCCTGAGCAGGGAGTTGGACTAGATGACCTCCAAGGTTCCTTCCAACCCTGTTTTTTTTTTATTCTATGAAATACATTCTTTGATTGTTTTCCAAATCCTGAGTGTGCTCTTTGGTTGGACTTGAGTGGCATTTATTTTATTTTCAGAAAACTACTTCTACAAAAAAATTAACTTCCCCAAAGACCCTCCAGGATAGTTGCATTTCATCGACAATGACTGTAAGACTATTTCCAATCCTGCACTAAAATGTGGCCACAGTAAAAAATGTGATTAGCACAGATGTGCAGCAATCTAAACGCTGGCTTCATTTACTGGATTTCCATGCATATAACCCATGTTTTTCATATCAAAGATAATTGGCCCCCTTTTTCTTGTTCTCACTGGAAGAACAACTGGTCTGCATTTGCACAGCTTATTACTTTTCATTATTTCATATTCAGCTGTGTATCTTTCAAAAAAAATGAGTTGGAAGACGTGCTTTGGTGCTTGCATGGAAGTCTGAACAAAATGAGAGGCTGCTTTGAAGAATCATTAAGGGGTGCTGTGTGAGGTCCAAGGTGCTTCCTCCATGCCCAGCTCTGATCTTGACCAACAGGAATACAAGGTGAACATATTTGCACACAGCACAAAGGGAGGCAGAGAGGGAGAATAGCTCCTTCTTTAAACAGAGGAAAATGCTCCAGGAGAAGCCTTTTCATGTTGTTCCCAAGCTCCAGTTCCCAAAGGTTCTTTTCAAAAGGCACCTGGACTTTGTTTCTCCTTGAAAACGTTTTGCTTCTCATCCAAGAAGCTTCTTTAGTTCAGTTCTGCTTGGGGCGACCATGACCTGAATGATTGATAATCTCCATAGCCACCCACCCTCCAGATATAAAGAGTGAGAGTCTGCAACTCTGTGGAGGCTCTCCATGTAAAGGAGGGTTGGAAGAAACCAGGATCCTCAATGGGTACAGACTTACATAGAGAGATGGTCCACTACAGATACTCTATGCAGATGGAGATAAATGAATGGAGGATGAGAGTAGCATTTGGCTGAAGAGGAGAGGACTTCAACACTGCTCCCACAAGCAAGAAGTGCTGAACTAGAATGGAATGGAATAGAATAGGAGTAGAGCAGAGCAGAGCAGAGCAGAGAAAATAGAATAGAATAGAATAGAATAGAATAGAATAGAATAGAATAGAATAGAATAGAATAGAATAGAATAGAATAGAATAGAATAGAATAGAATAGAATAGAATAGAATAGAATAGAATAATAGACAATATGGAAGAGAGAATAGAGTAGAGTAGAATAGAATAGAATAGAATAGAATAGAATAGAATAGAATAGAATAGAATAGAATAGAATAGAATAGAATAGAATAGAATAGAATAGAATAGAATAGAATAGAATAGAATGCTTTATTTGGCCAAATGGAATAGAATAGGAGTAGAGTAGAGCAGAGCAGAGCAGAGAAAATAGAATAGAATAGAATAGAATAGAATAGAATAGAATAGAATAGAATAGAATAGAATAGAATAGAATAGAATAGAATAGAATAGAATAGAATAGAATAGAATAGAATAGAATAGAATAGAATAGAATAGAATGCTTTATTTGGCCAAATGGAATAGAATAGGAGTAGAGCAGAGCAGAGCAGAGCAGAGAAAATAGAATAGAATAGAATAGAATAGAATAGAATAGAATAGAATAGAATAGAATAGAATAATAGACAATATGGAAGAGAGAATAGAGTAGAGTAGAATAGAGTAGAATAGAATAGAATAGAATAGAATAGAATAGAATAGAATAGAATAGAATAGAATAGAATAGAATAGAATAGAATAGAATAGAATAGAATAGAATAGAATAGAATAGAATAGAATAGAATAGAATAGAATAGAATGCTTTATTTGGCCAAATGGAATAGAATAGGAGTAGAGTAGAGCAGAGCAGAGCAGAGCAGAGTGGAATAGAATAGAATAGAATAGAATAGAATAGAATAGAATAGAATAGAATAGAATAGAATAGAATAGAATAGAATAGAATAGAATAGAACAGAACAGAACAGAACAGAACAGAACAGAACAGAACAGAACAGAACAGAACAGAATAGAATAGAATAGAATAGAATAGAATAGAATAGAATAACTTTATTTGGCCAAATGTGATTAGACACATAAGAAATTTGTCTTTGATGCAGAAGCTTTTAGTGTATATGCAAAGCAACAGAGTAATAATAATAATCATAATAATACCAGTAAGAGGGGCTGGTAAAGAAGTTAAGATGGGTAATAATAATGCTAAGCCACACAAAATGGATAAATACGCTTAGACCTAAGAGAGTACTGTGAGAATTAGGTGTTCAGCAGAATCATGGCACAAGAGAAGAAACTGTCCCTATAGAAGCATCCATAATTCTCTAGCATTTTTTTTCCTTTTTTGCAGACTGAAAGAAAACCAGTTCAGGATCTCAAAGTTCTGGTTCTGTTTCCAGTCCAGGTGCGGGGAGTCAGCTGAGCTAAGAGATCCCTCCTTTGCACAGCATTGGCTGGAATTTTTTCGTAAAAGCTTTGGTAGCTTTTCTAAAATGAATGGATGGATGGATGGATCTGCTTATCAGACGGACTTGTATCCTTCAGTGCCTGTTTTATCTCTTTGAAGTCCATCTTGGCAAGGGAAGCTTGACATTAACCCCATCTCACCAGTGAGACAGGGATGAGTTGACGGCAATACAAAAAATGTTGGCAGGGCATGTTTGTGCCATTGATAGGTGCAAATGGGGTGGGGCCCCTGGAGTTGTGGATTGCTTTGCTAGGGGAGAAGGCAGGCCAGAATTCAGCCTCCAGGGATGGGACCCATCCAGAGCCCAGGAGCAAGCAGAAGCTCCATTCCTCCTATCCCTGGGAGATGAATAATTGGTACCCTGGGGGAAAGCCAGTAGACTAGCGTTCTGAAATGTGTTTTTCTCTGTGAACAGCAACGAGTTTCTAATTAAACCCTCCCTCAGTTCATCTGTTTGCTTACCAGAGAGTTATTCTTGCTCTTTTGAGTTATAATTAATTCAGAACCCTATTAATTTTCCAACAGGGCCTACTTTAATCTATATGAAGCAAACATTTTTTCTTAAAGAACAACATCGGTTGAAATGAAGCTGTCGCATGTCAATGTGTGTCAAGCAGGCAAATTAGAGACATCTTTTAATTTGTGACATCTTAAGTTTAGATAATTTGGAGCAGATTCCACATGATCACCTTTATAGAAGTAAGCCAAAAGTCCCTCAGGTCAAGTTGGCCCTTCAGGGCTCTCCCTACATGTAGTCAATGCTGTCTTTTGGGGGGATTTCTTTACCGTCTTACAGTCTTGAGATTTTGTTGATGGTCTCCAGCCCAAATACTTACCTGGCCCAACCTTACCTGGCCCAACCTAGCTAACCCATCCTGAATTATGAACAGAATTCTGCTTCTCTTTCTTTAGCGTTCTGATTTCATCCACCTTGACTGAGAATTTGACACAAGATTAACTTTTGGATATCTGTGGGTTGTCATTCTTCCCTATTATCATGTATCAAGGCTTCTGCCACATGAAATGGACACATGAAATGAGTACCTGGCTTTGCAGACGATGAACTTAAGCCACAAAAGCAGTCACACAATTTGGTGCGGGATGATTGGAACAGCCTCAGAAGGAAACAAAAATGGCTAGCGAGGAACTTAATGAACAAGCATCCAAGTCCTGCTTATTTTTTCACATGAGAGAGAAGAAACAGAAACTTACAGAAAATGCAGGAAAATTATGACCATGGTCCTCCCAAGGAGACAGAAGTGTTCTCACTTGCAGCAATTATTTTAAACTTATGACTGATTTTAAGTTGGGTTAGCTTTTGCAAAATGCCTTTATTTCACAGGCGGTTTTATCAAAAGATGCAAAAAAAGTATGTACATATTTTAAAGCAAGATGCTAACTGTGAAGTCCTTGATGCTCTCTGAGCTTGGTTGAGCCAAACTTTGTTTGAGCCAAACTTAGAGAGTATCAAAGACTCCACATTTCATCCCCAAGCTACATATAGGGTAAAGGTAAAGGTTCCCCCGCACATGCGTGCTAGTTGTTTCCAACTCTAGGGGCCAGTGCTCATCTCCATTTCAAAGCCGAAGAGCCAGCACTTGTTTGAGGATGTCTCCATGGTCATGTGGCCAGCATGACTAGACGCCAAAGGTGCACGGAACGCTGTTACCTTCCCACCATAGTGGTCCCTATTTTTCTACTTGCATTTTTACGTGCTTTCGAACTGCTAGGTTGGCAGAAGCTGGGATGAGTAACAGGCGCTCACTCTGCTACGCGGCACTCAGGATTCGACCCGCCAAACTGCCGATCTTCTGATCAACAAGCTCAGCGTCCTAACCCACTGAGCCACCGCATCCCTTGAGCTACATATATTTTCCTCTTTTAGCAAGCTAGCTCGCTAGCCGGTAAGGATAGCACCAAAGGCTGAACTTTCTGTATGATGCGTGAACTGGCTGAAGTTCTTCGAAAAATGGGGATCAGATTTAGCTTAAATCCACCGAGTTCCATTTGCTTAAATGGATATCCTGCATCAAAAGCCCTTCCAGTGTACTGTAGGGGCTGGATCTGAAAGACAAAGGTAGACATTAATTCCCACAAAATCACCAGGGCTTAAGTTAAAAATAATGAATGCCACAGAATGAGAAAAGTTATGACCATAAATCCAAAATGTTTTATCTTGATGGGATTGTAGGCTGGGCTCCTAGTCTATCAGTATTACAAAAGTATGCAGTTCTGAATTAATTATATTGGCATGAATTAATCCAGCAATTGGAACCTACAGTATTAGCTGATCTAATTCTTCAACATCTAGCCCACTGGTGTAATCTACATTTGGGATTGCATCTTGCACTCCAATTGCCATAAGGGAAGGGGAACTGCTAACTTTTTTTTAGTTTTTCTTTGTTCAAGGGAGAACAAAAATCTTCAGCCCAGGTTCTGGAAGGTCTGTTCTCAGATGTAAGAACAAAAGCAGAAGGTTCATTTTTTGACATGTATTTTTTTTCACCATTTTTAACTGAGAATTTGGTTTGGATGAACATTGCCATGGCAAACTGCATTTCCGGAAGAGGGGGGAAAAGTGTTTTCCAGGTCTAAATCTGCTCTGTTTTAGTCATCAATGTTAGAAAGTGTAATGATCCACATAGTCCCCTCTATAAATATGCTGAAAATTGACACCATTTATATGGCTCCTTCTATATGATATACAGCAAGAAAATTGGTATTTTTTTTAAAGGTATAGACTTCTTTACCTTAAAGAGAGTGGTAAGGATGGCAGAAAAGTTTATTGGCAGTTCCCTCCCTTCCACCCAGGACATAGCATATAAACATTGCATTAGCAGGATTGTCCAGGACACTACACACCCTCTTCACAACGTGTTTTCTTTTTACCTTCTGGGAGGAGGCTTCGTGGTACCCGAAGCAGAACATCCAGATTCAATCACAGCTTTGCTCCATACAGTATTAATCTTGTGAACTCTAAAGCTTCCTCTTTCTGCTATGTATTCAAGATGGACAGAGATTAATATTTACATGTTATTTATATGTCAGGGTGTAGGTGTATACATATGTATGTATATAGCATGTTTATATGTGTGTTATGTATTTGTAGGGACGCGGTGGCTCAGTGGGTTAGGACGCTGAGCTTGTTGATCAGAAGGTCGGCAGTTTGGTAGGTCGAATCCCGAGTGCCGTAACAGAGTGAGCGCCTGTTACTCGTCCCAGCTTCTGCCAACGTAGCAGTTCGAAAGCAGGTAAAAATGCAAGTAGAAAAATAGGGACCACTATGGTGGGAAGGGAACAGCGTTCCGTGCGCCTTTGGCATCTAGTCATGCCGGCCACATGACCATGGAGATGTCCTCGGACAAGCGCTGGCTCTTTGGCTTTGAAACGGAGATGAGCACTGGCCCCCAAGAGTCGGAAATGACTAGCACGCATGTGCGGAGGAAACTTTACCTTTACCTATGTATCTGTACACTTTTGAGAGCAGGCAACAGAATTTCATTTTTAATGTCTTCCGGTGGCTCCGCGGCGCCGGAGACAGCCTTCCCGGGCTGCCCGCGGCTCAGCTGTGTGTTTTTTCGCCCGAAACAGTGCCAATCAGCTGTTTGGACGAATTTGAAGCCCCCTCCTCGGGAGAAGAGGAGGGGGTGAGGCCCCAGGTAGGGGTCGACTTCTCCGGGGCCGCCTGAGCTTGGAGCTTGGGCGGCTGAAGGATTGAACTCCCCCGAAGCCTGGGTTGCTCCCAGCTGGCCAGCGTCTCTGCTCCGGACTTCTTGGAGCAGAGCCAGGCGTCTGCGACCACCCCTGCCTGAAGAAAGGACTATGGATTAAAGGAGCAGGCAGAGCGGTACAAGAGGAAAAGGTGAAGAGGATTATTTTATTATACTCTCGAGCTTGATGGACTTTTTAAACTTTAAGTGAAAGTGCGTCACAATTGAAAAGTAAAAGATGGCGGCTAAACCTCCCCCTAAAACTCTTCGGAGTGGTGGATCTTCTCCGGTGCAACAATCATCATTACAGGCGTTGCACCCTCCTGATGTACTGACACCGAAGGACTTACGAGATGCTTTGGATAAACATGCCCAGGTACTTTTGGAATCAATTAATCAATCAATGGGTGATAAATTTGCACAGATGGAGGAGAAATTGGAGAAACTGGAGGAGAGAATGGAAGAGAGGATGGAACAGAAGTTCAGCGTGATGAAGGTAGACATTTTGTCTTCAGTGCATAAAGTGGCGGAATGTGTGGAAGATTTAGATGAAAAAGTGGATGATTTGACTCAAAAGAATGAAATATTAGAAGTTAAAGTACGGGAGAATGAAAATTTAAGAGACAAAATGGAAAGGGAGTTAAGCCTTGCCCAATATTACCAGATGCAGTTTGCTGTTAGAATCAGAGGTTTAAAAGAGAACATTAAGGAAGATTTAAAGCAGCTGGTTTCTGAGGCTTTTGAAGTGGTATTGAACCAGCCAGCATCTGAAATAAGAGCAGCTATGGATAAAGTGTTCCGTGTAAACTCATGGATTGCCAGACAGAGAAAGTTGCCTAGAGATGTGGTGGTTTACTTTGCAAAAAGAGAAATTAGAGATGAAGTTATACAAGCTGCCTATGATGCTAAAGTTGTGATTGCTGATCAAGAAGTCTTGGTTTTAAAAGAAATCCCTCCAAAGATTTTAAGGAGAAGGAAGGACTTTACATTTCTTGTGCAAGAGCTCAAGCAACGAGATATAAGGTTCAGATGGGAGATTCCAGACGGGCTGATGGTGATGTATGAAGGCAAAAGGTATCGGTTGATTACCGTGAAGCAAGCGCGTGATTTCTACAATACTGTTTTAAAAGCAACCCCATTAACACTTCTGGAAGCTGCAAAGGGATCTGGAGAAGGAGAAGGAGAACATCAAGAGGATGAAACAGAGGAAAATGGTGCTGGAGGAGATCAAGCTATAACTTCTTTGGATGATCCTAGAGAGCAAAGGGTAACGCGTGCTGCTTTAAAAAGAGCAAAGAAAATAAAAGAACAAGACCAGCAAAAGTCTTCAGAATCTTCACAACGTACTCATAGCCAAGCAGTGGGAGGAGCACGGCCTAAAGAAGATAGCCCTATCAAAGCAGTGCTTCAAGAGCTTTGGGAGGATATGCATGGCAACTAAATTTTTGACTTGGAACGTTAATGGACTAAATTCACCACAGAAGAGAAAGAAAGTTTTTCAATATTTAAAACAATTCAAGATAGATGTTATATGTTTGCAAGAAACGCATATTAGGGCTATGGACCAAAAGTTTTTATTGAACTCAAGACTGGGTACGCACTTTGTTGCCTCTGCAATGAATAAGAAAAATGGAGTGGTTGTTTATATTAAAAGTGCCATAACAGCGGATTTAATTGAAGCAGATAAGCATGGAAGATACGTACTGATAGACTTGTTGCTAGAAGGCAAAAAGACGCTTTTAGTTGGACTGTATGCCCCTAATCAACAACAACAACAGGCTGACTTTTTTAGTTTACTTCATACAAAGCTTACCCAGTTGGATTATAAATCTTTTATTTTTATGGGGGACTGGAATGGTGTTTTGGATGTACAGATGGATAAGGCTGGAGCTTTTAAGCGCATTCCAAGTCATGCTAGACTGCCTAAATCTTTTTTTGAAATGAAGGATGACTTGGAACTGCGAGATATTTGGCGTGAGAGACACCTGCAGGAAAAGGATTATACTTTTTATTCTGATAGACATCAATCTTTTTCGAGGATTGATTTTATTTTGGTGACTAATGACTTTTTTTTTGAGGACTAAAAAGGTGAAGATTTGTGCAAGAACTATCTCTGATCATAGTCCAGTTTGGTTAGAGATTGATAAGGAGAAAAGAGACAGGCGCTCGTGGCGCGTAAATGAGAATTTGTTTAGAAATCAGAGAAATGTGGAAGAATGCAAACAGCGGATGAAGGATTTTTTTGAAACTAATATGAACAAAGGTACCTCTATGGATATGGTGTGGGATGCTAGCAAGGCATACATGAGAGGGGTGTTGATATATATGAATAATAAACATAGACGTGCTGTGGAAGCTAGGAGGAAAGAACTGGAGAATGAAATAAAGGAAAAAGAAAAGGTTTTGATTTTGAACTCAGAGGATGTGAAGACTAAGGAGGCTATTAAATTGTTAAGAGGACAATTTGATAAATTAATGGCTGACCAAGTGGCAACCAATCTGCGGTTTGCCAGGCATAATACTTTTTGCAACGCTAATAAACCAGGTAGATGGTTAGCTTATAGATTGAGGAAAAAACAAAGGGCTTCTAATATAGACAAGATTGAGCATAAAGGAAGGGTTGTGTTTCAACAGGACCTTATTAAGGACGCTTTTGTGGATTTTTATTCTAAATTATATGCTAAGGAGAAAATTAATGAAAAAGACATTGATATATATTTGGAAAATGCTAGCATCCCGGTTCTTACACAAGTACAAAAAGAAGGGATTAATCAACTGATCACAGAAGAAGAAATTTTTACAGCAATTAAGGAATTGAAGGTGGATAAAGCACCAGGTACGGATGGCTTGACTGCGGCCTATTACAAAATTTTACAATTAGAAATGATAAAACCGTTAAAGGAACTGTTCCAGACAATTCAGAGGGGGGGAAAGGTGCCACCGTCTTGGAGAACAGCTTTTATTTCTTTGATTCCGAAGGAAGACCAAGATGCTACTCAAGTTAAAAATTATAGACCGATATCGCTTTTAAACACAGATTACAAGATATTTGCTAAGGTTTTGGCTAATAGACTGATGAGGGTTCTGCAACAGGTGATTCACGGGGATCAAACGGGGTTTATTAGTGGTAGGCAAATGAAAAATAATGTGAGGCATATAGTTGATGTGTTAGAGTTTTTGGAAAGGAACAACCAGATTGCTGCGGTGCTAATTTTTTTAGATGCTGAAAAAGCTTTTGATCAATTGAATTGGAAATTTTTGTTGAAAGTTTTAGATAAAATGGATTTTGGGGAAAATTTTTTACATCCGATTAGGGCATTATATCAAAAACAAACTGCCCGAATTATAGTTAATAATAGCTTGACAGAAGCATGTAATATTGAGAAGGGCACAAGGCAAGGGTGTCCGTTATCGCCCTTGTTATTTGTGTTAACATTAGAGATATTATTGGTTAAAATTCGGAATTCGGAAAAAATTAAGGGGATTCAAATTGGAGATCAGGACTACAGATTGAGAGCATTCGCAAACGATCTGGTTGTTACAGTGACCCAGCCAGAGAACTCTGTTGTGGACCTGATGGAGATAATAACACAATATGGGAAGGTTTCTGGATTTAAGGTTAATGTACAAAAAACAAAAATTTTGGCCAAAAATATGACAACACCGCAAAAGGCCCTTTTAGAAGGATTAACTGGATTTGAGATTGTTAAAAGGGTTAAATATTTGGGGGTGATTTTGTCGCCCTCTAATACAAAGCTATATAAAAATAATTATGAAAAACTATGGGGGAAAATTCAAAAAGAATTGGAGAGTTGGGAAAAATTGCAATTGTCTTTGTTGGGACGGATTGCAGCAGTAAAAATGAATGTCCTGCCTAAATTTTTATTTTTATTTCAAATGATACCGATTCTTAAGAAAGATTCTAATCTGGAGGAATGGCAGCGAGGTATCAATAAATTTGTGTGGGCAGGGAAAAAACCACGAGTTAAACTTAAGATTATGCAGGATACTCGTGAGAGATGTGGCCTTAAATTGCCTAATTTTAAATTATATTATGAAGCTGCTGCATTAGTAGGAATAAGTGACTGGATTAATTTGACGCAAGGGAGGTTATTAAATCTTGAGGGCCATGATTTGTTGTTTGGCTGGCATGCATATTTGTTGTATGATAAGAAGGTAGACAATGTGTTTAGGGTGCATATTTTAAGACAGGCATTGCTGAGAGTTTGGAAGAAGTATAGACATAAGTTAAGTTGCAAGATACCATTGTGGGCAATTCCAAAACACGCAATAGAAAATATACATGCTGGCTTCAAACATGATCTGACTACGTACAAGGAGATTCTCAGTTTGGAAAGAAATGTTTGGTGTTTGAAATCATATAGCCTCTTGCGAGAAGAGAAGGTTGTTCAAAATTGGTTTCAATATACTCAGTTACGGGCCAGGTGGAAAGAAGACCAGAAAAATGGATTTACAATGACTGATGAAAATTTGATAAAGCAAATTAGGAATCAGGGACCAGCACATATTAAACGGATATATCTTGCATTGATAGAGATTGACTCAGAAACAGAGCTTGTTAAGGATTGTATGATAAAATGGGCCCAAAACATCCAGGAAGTTATCACAATGGACACGTGGGAAAAGATTTGGGTGAGGAACGTAAAATTTACTCAAGCTCAAAATCTAAGAGAGAACTTTTATAAAATGTTTTATAGATGGCATTTAGATCCTAAAAAGCTTGCAAGTATGTATCCGAATTATCAGCCTAAATGTTGGAGGTGTGGTGATGAAGATGCAACATATTTTCACGTATGGTGGACTTGTAAAAAGATCAAGGTTTTTTGGATAAAAGTCTGGTGGAATATGCAGAAGATTTTTAAACAGAGGATAAAGTTTTGTCCGCAACTTTTTTTGTTGGGAATAATTGCAGACGCTACAGTTGTGGACATTAAGTTGATGTTGAACTTAATTACGGCGGCAAGACTTTTGATAGGCCAATATTGGAAGAAAGAGGAACTGCCGACCATAGAGGAGTGGACTTTAAAGGTTTCTTAAAGGAAAATTGTATTTTAAAACTTTTCAATAAAAAAAAAGAATTTCATTTTTAATGTGTGCCAGTGTGCACACAGTAAAAATGACAATAAAAGTTTCTCTTCTCTTCTCTTCTCTTCTCTTCTCTTCTCTTCTCTTCTCTTCTCTTCTCTTCTCTTCTCTTCTCTTCTCTTCTCTTCTCTTCTCTTCTCTTCTCTTCCCTTCCCTTCCCTTCCCTCTTCTCTTCTCTTCTCTTCTCTTCTCTTCTCTTCTCTTCTCTTCTCTTCTCTTCTCTTCTCTTCTCTTCTCTTCTCTTCTGGAGGCAGGTTGTTCCACTGATTAATTGTTTTAACTGTCAGGAAGTTTCTCCTTAGTTCTAGGTTGCTTCCCTCCTTGACTAGTTTCCATCTGTTGCTTCTTGTCCTGCTTTCAGGTGCTTTGGAGAATAGCTTGGCTCCTTCTTCTTTGTGGCAGCCCCTGAGATACTGGAACACTGCTATCATGTCACCCCTCACCCTTCTCTTCATTAAACTACACATACCCAATATGTCTATCTACAGGTTTCAAGGCAGATTCATAAAAAAGCCAGAGCTTGCTTGACTAATGGCTCAGAGTGTGGTATCCTATGACAATCATGGCACTTGAAAACTGTTGCCCTTTTCCATGTGGAGAACCATCTGGCTTTGCCCTTGTCCTTTCCACATCATACACATAATGAGCCGTGGTGGTGCAGTGGTTAGAATGCAGTACTGCAGGCTAACTCACTGTTCACTGCCAGCAGTTCGATCCTGACCCACTCAAGGTTGACTCAGCCTTTCATCCTTCCGAGGTCAGTAAAAGGAGGACCCAGATTGTTGGGGTGAAGAGGCTGACTCTGTAAACCACTTAGAGAGGGCTGTAAAGCACTGTGAAAGGGGTGTATAAGTCTAAGTGCTATTGCTATGCACACCTCTGCTCATCAGCTGGCTCCCTGTGGCTTCCCAAAGAGGGAGGAGAAGGCTTCCTGGAGGTAAAAATAGCATGATATTGTATATGCACAACTTCTGGTTTTAGAGGTTGGCTGTTGTTTTTACCCAGAAGAGAAATCATTTGGAGGAGGATCTCAAAGACCTTTGCAACTGTGCTAGAAGTATATTTTATAAAACTGAAAAAGGGCAAGATGTGAAAGAAATGCCTGCAGGCCTCTTGCTTGTTTTTGTGATGCTTTGTCTCTCACACTCAATTTATCTATCTATGTGCTCGGGTTGCAGGGCACTCCCATTAAGGAATTTTGTTTCTCTGACAGAGTGTCAAACAGAGAGAGTTTAGAATTAGAATAACAGAGTTGGAAGGGACCTTATAGGTCCAGGGCTAGGCAACCTTGGCTCTTTTATGACTCATGGACTCCAACTCCCAGAATTCCTGAGCCAGCATAGCTGGCTCAGTAATTCTGGGAGTTGAAGTCCACGAGTCATAAAAGAGCCCAAGGTTGCCTAGCCCTGATTCTACTCCAACCCCGCCCCAAACCAGGAGACTCTGCACGATTTCTCACAGATGGCAGTCTCTTCTTGAAAGCTTCCAGTGATGAAGCTCGTACAACTTTCATCAAGATGAGACCAAAGGACCAAAATGTAATCTTCTCAAACTTTTGGGAGAGTAGAATGAGATCCAGAGGTGCAAAATGGATGGAGAACTGGACACCGTGGCCTTTCTTCCTATCCCACTAGTCATACTGGCTGTAATGGATAAAGGTTGGAATATTCTAACAGCTGCAATCTAAAACCTTATATCGCAGCTGCTAGAATAGATCCCCAGATCCTCAGTGGGTTATGATGTGTCTCTAAGAATTGCCGTGACTTTTGCACATAAACTGTAGTTGTAAGAGTGAATTTTGGCTAAAAGCCGTATGATCAATGTTTGTTCTTATCTTGTAGAAAATCATCAAAATACAAGGGGTTCAAACACCTTCCCTATGAGAAGGGAACTCTTGAGGAAAAATCTGCAAAAAAAAAAAGCGGCTGATGTATAAAAACATGCACAGCCTGGAGAAAATGGACAGGGAAAATTGTTCCTCAAAGATGAGGAATATTTAATGAAGCTGATGGGAGGGACGTTAAACAAGCACAGTGCTTCTTCCTGGAGCACACAATTACTCTGCGGTATTCGTAATCATCACACCTATTGAGGGCCATTAATTTGGACAGCTTTAGAAAGGATTGCATAAATGCACGGAGGAGGACTCGGTCCCTCAGCTAGGAGTCGCAGAGCAAAAGGGAGGCAGAGGGAGGTCTTCGTGTCCTACTGAATAACAAAATGATGGAGTCGGAAAGGATCTCGGTGGTCTTCTAGTCCAACTCAGGCAGTACACCCTATACCAGGGGTAGGCAACCTTGGCTCTTTTATGACTCATGGACTTCAACGCCCAGAATTCCTGAGTCAGCTATGCTGACTCAGGAATTCTGGGAGTTGAAGTCGATGAGTCATAAAAGAGCCAAGGTTGCCTACCCCTGCCTTATACCATTTCAATCTCTTCTTAAAAGCTTCCAGGGATGGAGCAACCACAACTTCTGGAGGCAGGCCGTTCCACTGGTTAATTGTTAATGGTTAATTGTTCTCACTGTCAGAAAATTTCTCCTTAGTTCTAGGTTGCTTCTCTCCTTGATTAGTTTCCATCCATTGTTTCTTCTCTTGCCTTCTGGTGCTTTGGAAAATAGGCTGGCTCCCTAGTCTAATATTAGAAACTAGGAGCTCCTCAGAAGCAGGTTTTGCCACTGCCAAACTGAGGAGCTGTTTGATGTATCCTGCACAGTGTGGCTTGGTAAATGTGCCCCAGAACACACTCTTGAGGGAGAATGGAGAGCTGTCAGTAATAAATGAGATCCCAGGGAACATTTATTGCTCAACATCCTGATTGTTTGAAAAGGCTTTCAGCAATAAAACACTCGTCACTAACAATTAGGAAGATAGTCAAAAGGTTGGGGGCGCATTACCAGCCTAGAACTGCCTAACAGATCATAATTCCTTGAACCCTTAGCAGTATTCTAAGCCTAGGGGTGATTTAATATAGTCCTTTTAAAGCCACAATCTTCATTCCTCCAACCCTAGGAGAACAGTAAATCCCACATAGGACCATATCTGGAACGTATCACCCGTCTTGTATAAAACATGTTCACTGCAGTCCCTCATCAAGCAAGATCAGCCACTCAGAGCTGACCTGCTCCCAGGGCAGGATGGCAACCTGATTAAGCTGCAGCCCTGAGCTTTTCTATTCACGAGGAGAGTGCGCAGGTGGACGATGATCTGTACGAAAATGCCAGGTTTAATACGGAGAGCAGTCAGAGACAGAGGCCAGCTGCAGAGTAGCCAGTGCAGACGTCGAAGCTAATGCAGTTTCCAGCACTGAAACGTGGAGGCTGAGCCGGGGGTCTTGCCCTCTCTTTTTCCCAAGAGGCTGCCAGCCACTCTCTCCCTCCTTTGACCGAATCCCTATGGATGGAAAAGCAACAGAGAAGGAAAAGATATCATTTCACTTTCTGAAAAATGGGCAGAAGAGAGAGAGAGAGAGAGAAGTGATAGAGACAGAGATGATAGATAGATAGATAGATAGATAGATAGATAGATAGATAGATAGATAGATAGATAGAGATAGATAGATAGATAGATAGATAGATAGATAGATAGATAGATAGATACATAGATGGTAAGTAGATAGATAGATAGATAGATAGATAGATAGATAGATAGATAGATAGATAGATAGATAGATAGATAGAAGGGAAGTAGATAGATAGATAGATAGATAGATAGATAGATAGATAGATAGATAGTAGATAGCAGATAGGTAGATAGCTAAGTAGATACGTGGTAGGTAGGTAGGTAAGTAGATAGATTTTATTTATTATTTGTTTATTAATTGAATTTCTATACCGCCCTTCTCCTGAAGGACTCAGGGCAGTGTACAGGGCAATAAAATGCAATAAAAATACAATATACAAAAGTTAAAATGAGAATTAAATAGAATAGCCCAACTGCAGTAAAAAGTTAATTAAAATTACAATTAAAATACCCCAAACCCATCAGACCAGGCCGGCTTGTTCAAATAGGTGAGTTTTCAGGTCACGGCGGAAAGAGCGAAGGTCAGGAGCCATCCGGAGCTCAACCGGTAAATGATTCCAAAGGTCTGGCGCGATAGATAGATAGCAGGTAGGTAGATAAATAGATAGTAGGTAGGTAAGTAGATAGATAGATAGATAGATAGATAGATAGATAGATAGATAGATAGATAGATAGATAGATAGATAGATGCATGCTAGGCAGGGAGGGAGGGAGAGAGAGAGAGAGAGGCAGAGAGGCAGATAGATAGGTAGACAGAACAGCTTGCCAAACAGTATTGGGAGGGTTATATTGTTATTATTAGGTTATATTGTTATTATTAGGGCGTGTTTTATGTTTGCTCTGTTAGGCACTAACTGGTAGGACCATTCAGCTCTTTGAAGGTTTATTGGCACTAGAAGTGTGGGCAGATAAGAACTCCCACGGGGAAAGCATCCCGGGGCCCATCTCACTCCTCCAAAGTCAGCCTGGAGATCCCTTTTGCTCCTGGGAGAGAAAGCTCCATCCCCATTCCCTAGCTTGCACCCTTGAAAATGGGTTTGTTTGTTTGTTTGCAGACCCAGATACTTGCTCAGCCTTTTCCTGGGGTCCAACAGGAAAGTCTTCTTCTCTTCTATTAACAGCATTTGAATTCCTGTCTTTTGCCATTTCTTTATCTCCTCAGCGGTGAACTCTTAGAAAGCAAGACTAAGGCCAGGAATTACAAAGATGGCTAACGATCGCGGCACATGTTTTGCAAAGTAATTATTACTTAGTAAAATCTGGAGGCTTTGTAATTCAGGGCAGCAGCATGCGATGGATTAAAGCCATCCCTTGGGGAAGCCAATGGGCACTGTTAGTTTCCTGAGCCACTAGATAATTTTCCCATTAATTTTCTAAAGTTTTCTACAGAGGGTGAAGCATAATATCTTTCATCAGGTGTCAATTGGTTTCGTCAATTAGTGTGTTTTCACTGGATTTGGGAAGCAGAATAGTACTTTGCCATGTGTTGATGGCTTTTCTTTGTGTGTCCAAAGCTCTGACCTTGGGGTTATTTTGCCATTTGGTTATGACAGTGAGGTAGACCCAGATCTCATTAAATTGAGGGGCAAGACAGTCCTTCTGCTCACAGATTCAATCCAGTTTTGGTCACCATGATGTAAAAAAGATGTCGAGACTCTAGAAAGGGTACAGAGAAGAGCAACCAAGATGATTAGGGGGCTGGAGGCTAAAACATATAGGGAACAGTTGCTGGAATTGGGTATGTCTAGTTTAATGAAGAGAAGGGTGAGGGGTGACATGATAGCAGTGTTCCAATATCTCAGGGGCTGCCACAAAGAAGAGGGAGCCAAGCTATTCTCCAAAGCACCTGAAAGCAGGACAAGAAGCAACGGATGGAAACTAGTCAAGGAGAGAAGCAACCTAGAACTAAGGAGAAACTTCCTGACAGTTAGAACAATTAACCAGTGGAACACCCTGCCTCCAGAGGTGGTGAATGCTCCAACACTGGAGGTTTTTAAGAAGAGACTGGACAGCCATTTGCCTGAAATGGTATAGGGTTTCCTGCCTGAGCAGGGGGTTGGACTAGATGACCTCCAAGGTCCCTTCCAACTTTATATATATTATTATTATTATTATTATTATTATTATTATTATTATTATGATGATGATGATGATGATGATGATGATGATGATGTTTGGAAGAGTTAGCGGCAAAAGGAAACCAAGAACGTGGTGGTCAGCAAAGGTGACAGCAGCCAGAGCATAGAAAAACTCAGTGAAGTAATGCAAGATCAGAAGATATGGAGAGACCTGGCCCAAGATTCGGACTCAGCTGAATGGATAACCCCATCAGCATTCATAGATGCATTGAAGCCAGTTGCAACGCAGAGCAAGGCATTGAAAGCAAAAAGTCTTAGAAAAGTCACCCCATCCCTGTCACTTTAATATCATAGTGGCTGATGAAAGTAACATTGAAAGTCAGCAAGGAAATAACAGGGTTCGGTGACTGATATATATATATATTTCCCCTCAGTCTTCATCCCCCTCGCTCTAAGAGTGTGGCTGCAGGCAAGGCAGCCTATATGTCATACTTTCCAGATCCAACATGGTGTTTGGTTTTTTTAATTATGCGGCAAAATGCAAAGCCACAGCATCACTGTGAAAGATCCTAATCTTGCCCTTATTTCAGACACTTCAGCTCCTTCCAACCATCTTCGTTCGGCTCAAAATAGGCATTTGTTAATTGAAGTACGCCTCTCCAACTGTATGATTATAGGGCTTGTATAAGAGCAGGGTTCATCGCTCTGGAATTTGAAACGATTCCATAACCGGGGAATTTTAGGAGAACCAAATGGTTGGGGGAAACGATATCGCATGAAATGAAAGATGCCGCTGCTGTTTGGTGCCGAATGTTTCATTGTGCAAGAAAAACAAAAAAGAGACAGCCCACAATGTTCTCAGACCCTGGTGCAGATTGTCCCAAGATGAGAGTCTTGAACTTGCAACTCGTCAAGCAGGGAGGCAATCAGCATCTGGTGTTGGTGTCTGGCAGCCCACCCCCAACTCCACTTCCACCTCCCACCCCCGCTAAAGCCAAGATTTATCTCTCTCCTGGGTCCCTGCCAGAGCCACTGTGAGCATAGAGCATGCAAGTCTGCCTGCATCATTGGGTTAGCAAGTCTGGCGAAGCTAATGAACCTCAGGGAGAGAGAGAGGAAGCCTGTTTGATTCTATTAACCACCACAGTGTTACCCCAGCAGGACCTCTTGGTTAGGTTGTGTTGTAGGGACACACAGAGGATTACCATGGTAGAGACCAAGTATTGTTGTCAGGTTCTTCTCTGCATCAATCAAAGTGTCAAGATTGGGGGAAGGGAGGGGGGAACTGATGGGACACAAGTGTCTCTGGAGATTCTCAGTCATCCAGCTCAGAGTTATCCCAAAGATGCTTTTTTTTCATGAGGCAACTGGACTTTCTTGTTTTTCTTTGAAGACGTTTCGCTTCTCATCCAAGAAGCTTCTTCAGTTCTGACTGGATGGTGGGGAATGGAAGGATTTATACTCCTTGTAGACAGCTGCTCATTTGCATTCTTTTAGAGAGTTGTTGAGGCCACCTGGAGGTTTATCTGTGCCCTCAGGGTCACCTGAATAGTGCAAATAGGTGTGCTGAAAGGACTGTTGTTGTAGACTGGAGACAGATGATGTCATATCATCTGAACAGAGAGGGCTGTTCAGCTTTGACAGAGATGACCTTTTTAACCCCTCTTTCAAACCAATGGTCCTCTCTGTCCAAAATGTGGACTTTGCTGTCTTCAAAAGAGTCGCCTTTGCCTTTTAAATGCAGATGGACTGATGAATCTTGTCCTGATGGGTTTGTTCTCCTATGTCGTGCCATGCATTTATGAAGTGGTTCTTTTGTTTCCCCAATGTCCAGATCTGCTCATAGCTCACTGCACTGCACTGCACCTAGCACGTTGCTCACAAGCTGCCCAACATCTCATTTTCCTTTCGCAGAAACACTGCCCACAATTCTTCAAGTTTCCACCTGTTCCTCAGCTCTGGGCTGACAGACACGAGGAGACTTTTGTCCATCCTCATGAGGAGCCAAGGTGACACTTCAGTTGGGCAAAGTTAAGCCCTGGCTGCAAGATCCAAAAGGTCCTTTTCAAAGGACAACCATGACCCGGATGACTGAGAATTTCCATAGACACCTGGTCAGAAAGTTCTCACACGTGCTGCTATATGTGAGAGAAAGTGCAGCTATACTATCTAAACCAATGGGGAGGAGGACTTGTAGCCCTATGGCACCTCCTCAGGTGACCAGGCTCTAGAAATGCAGCTCCACAACAGCCTTTTCAGCTAACAAAGCACCAAAACATATCTAAAGCCTCCTCAACACAGAGTGAAAAGAAAAATGAACACAACTCCATTGGAAAGTCCCTGTATTATTTATTTATTTATTTGTTTGTTTGTTTTTATAAACCGCCCTTCTCCCGAGGGACTCGGGGCGGTGTACAGAGTAAGCTAGGTATACAGATTGAAACAATACTGAAAAACAATAGTCAAAACAAACTGGGACCCCAATCAGGCCAGGCTGGACTGCTGGAATAGGTAAGTTTTTAAGTCGCGCCGGAAGGTGCGGAGGTCGGGGGCCATCCGGATTTCAGTTGGCAAGCAGTTCGAGAGGGCTGGCGCACCCACTGAGAATGCCCTCCCCCTGGGGGCCACCAGCCGACATTCCTTGAGCGGTGGCACCCTGAGGAGGCCTTCTCTGTGGGAGCGCACAGGACGGTGGGGTGTTGACATTGGCAGAAGGTGCTCCCATAGGTAGTCCGGACCCAAGCCATGTAGGGCTTTGTATGTCATTGTTAGCACCTTCAATTTCACTCGGAAGGCAACCGGAAGCCAGTGCAGCGCACGGAGGAGAGGTGTGATATGGGAGTATCGGGAGGCCCCCAAAAGTGTCCGTGCCGCTGCACTTTGCACCAGTTGAAGCTTCCGAGTGGATCTCAAGGGCAGCCCCATGTAGAGAGCGTTACAGTAGCGTTACATCCACCCAGTCTTCTGCCCTCTCCCTCAAACCTTGTCCATAAAGTCTCTGGCCCATAGAGACGCCTCCCTAAACCTAAGCATCTGCAGAAGGCAGCATAAGGAGCATGGGTATCCAGGGTGTCCATTCTGGACATGGACGTGAAGCCTGATGCTTTGTGTGCAAGGAAGAGATGGGTCTGGTTGTCACATGGCTTCCACTGGGTGCGCGTAACATTTGGGAGAAGAGGGATTGGGTGAAGGGAGACTTGGTCACCAGCAATCCATCTGCCTGATCCTTTCACTTAAACAGACATGCCTCAATTGATCTGGGTCCACATCTAAAGACTGAGGGAGCTTAATCTTCAATTCAGATCGGCCAGTTTTATTCTTTCCACTAATGAAAGGCTTGTTGAATGGCTGAAGGGGTGAGTGCCCACTAATGATGGGCATTAGTGCCACCTTCAGAAGGATTCAGGACTGGGGAAGACAAGGAAAGAAAAAGCTTGTGAAAATTAGGAAGGTGCTTCAGAAATAGAAGATAAGTACACAAAGCACATCTCTTTATTGTGAGGGCTGCAATTTTATGCACGTGGCAGATGGCCCCAAATAAATCTGAGTTTTGCGGAGTGCTTGGAATAAAAGATGAGACTCTTAAAGGAGCAATGGCATTCTTTCGTCTCCTCATCTTCTCTCAATCAGAAGAGCAAACTCATTCTTCCAATTCCTACCAAAAAATAATTCCTACATCTTGAAAATGATCCACGCAGAGAGAGCTGTGTGTGCATCTCAGGGTCTCTAGATATTCTCAACCATCCAGGTTATGGTTGTTCCAAAGATGCTTTTCAACAAGCAACTGGACTTTTTCTTTTTTCTTTTTTTCTTGAAAATATTTCGCTTCTCATCCAGGAAGCAGAAATAAAGAAGCTTCTTGCATAAGGAGTGAAATTATTTCAAGGGGGGAAAAAAAACCCAAGAAAGTCCAGTTGCCTTTTTTTTTTATTGAAAAGTTTTAAAATACAATTTTCCTTTAAAAATCCCCTCTTCCCCCTCCCTCCTCCCCCCCTCCCTCCCCCCTCCCCCCTCCCCCCCCCGACTTCCCAGAGCTAAATACAAGGTATATATATAAAAAGCAATCATAAACAATCATATACTAACAACTATAAACTCTAAAATCCATCACTCTCTAGCTTATATAGGATAAACAAGCCTTAGTAATATTGAATATGTATAAAAAGAAACTAAAATAAGAAAAGAAAAAAAAACGAAAGAAGACTTATTCAAATGCTACATAAAACTTCTTAACCCTATACTTGTTCTGGATAAACTCAATCCATTTTCTCCATTCCATAATATAGCGTTCTTGCGAATGGTCTTTCAAATAGGCCGAAATCTTCGCCATCTCTGCCAGGTCGGAAACCTTTAAAGTCCACTCTTCTATAGTCGGCAGTTCCTCTTTCTTCCAATATTGGCCTATCAAAAGTCTTGCTGCCGTAATTAAGTTCAACATCAATTTGGTGTCCACAACTGTAGCGTCTGCAATTATTCCCAACAAAAAAAATTGCGGACAAAACTTTATCCTCTGTTTAAAAATTTTCTGCATATTCCACCAAACTTTTATCCAAAAGGCCTTAACCTTTTTACATGTCCACCATATGTGAAAATATGTTGCATCTTCATCACCGCACCTCCAACATTTAGGCTGATAATTCGGATACATACTTGCAAGCTTTTTAGGATCTAAATGCCATCTATAAAACATTTTATAAAAGTTCTCTCTTAGATTTTGAGCTTGAGTAAATTTTACGTTCCTCACCCAAATCTTTTCCCACGTGTCCATTGTGATAACTTCCTGAATGTTTTGGGCCCATTTTATCATACAATCCTTAACAAGCTCTGTTTCTGAGTCAATCTCTATCAATGCAAGATATATCCGTTTGATATGTGCAGGTCCCTGATTTCTAATTTGCTTTATCAAATTTTCATCAGTGATTGTAAATCCATTTTTCTGGTCTTCTTTCCACCTGGTCCGTAACTGAATATATTGAAACCAATTTTGAACAACCTTCTCTTCTCGCAAGAGGCTATATGATTTCAGACACCAAACATTTCTTTCCAAGCTAAGGATCTCCTTGTACGTAGTCACATCGTGTTTGAAGCCAGCATGTATATTTTCTATTGCGTGTTTTGGAATTGCCCACAATGGTATCTTGCAACTTAACTTATGTCTAATCTGGAGGAATGGCAGCGAGGTATCAATAAATTTGTGTGGGCAGGGAAAAAGCCACGAGTTAAACTTAAGATTATGCAGGATACTTGTGAGAGAGTCCAGTTGCCTTTTGAAAAGCACTTTTGGGAAACATCCCTCTAAGGTTTACAACTCCTAAATGTGGAATGTTAAGGAGTGATACACAAATACTGCTGAGTGGGCCCCAAATACTGCAGAGTGGGCCTACAGGAGACCATGGAGGCTTATAATAATAATAATAATAATAATAATAATAATAATAATAATAATAATAATAATAATAATAATAATAATAATAATAATAATAAGAAGAAGAAGAAGAAGAGCCTTGGTGGAGCAGTGGGCTAATGCCTCCTTAAGTAACACCAGCTGCCTGCAATTAGTGCAGATTCGCATCCCACCAGGCTCAAGGTTGACTCAGCCTTCCATCCTTCCGAGGTAGGTAAAATGAGGACCCAGATTGTTGGGGGCAATTAAGCTGACTTTGTAATAATGCCGCTGGGGTGTGTGTGAAAGCCCTAATAAGCAGGCATATACATAGAATGAAGGCTACTGCTAAGCTTGTAAGCCGCCCTGAGTCTTCGGAGAAGGGCGGCATATAAATGGGATTAAAATAAATAAATAAATAAATAAAGAAGTTGGAAGGGTCATTGGAGGTCATCTAGTCCAACCCCCTGCTCAGGCAGGAAACCGTATACCATTTCAGGCAAATGGCTGTCCAGTCTCTTCTTAAAAACTTCTAGTGTTGGAGTGTTCACCACTTCTGGAGGCAGGTTGTTCCACTGGTTAGTTGTTCTAACTGTCAGGAAGTTTCTCCTTAGTTCCAGGTTGCTTCTCTCCTTGATTAGTTTCCATCCGTTGCTTCTTGTCCTGCCTTCGGGCGCTTTGGAGAATAGCTTGGCTCCCTCTTCTTTGTGGCAGCCCCTGAGATATTGGATCATACTCATTTCGTGTATCCGTGTAACTGTGACAAAATTGCAACATGGATCATTCAGGGGAAAAAAAGTTTTTAGGAAGGGCCTCTTTGATGTGAGAAGATGGCTGGACATCGGGACCTCCATATATATATATATGAACTAGAACAGGGATAGGCAACCTTGGCTCTTTTATGACTCGTGGACTTCAACTCCCAGAAATCCTGGGCCAGCATGGCTCAGCTTGGAAACCTCTCCCTTTCCCCTCAGCGTGGCTGGCTCAGGAATTCTGGGAGTTGAAGTCCACGAGTGATAAAAGAGCCAAGGTTGCCTACCCTTGAACTAGAGACTTCTTTTAAACAGTGTAAACCATTGCCTGAGAAATGGGCTGCTAGTATTAACTGTATGTAAGCCACCACCATGATTTTTGGCAGTATATCAAGGACACACACAAAAAAACCCCAATAAGGGCCTTCATGTGTCAGGTCCTTCCTTCCTTCTCATCAAAATTCCATATTCCTTGCCAATGGGAGAAAAGTCTCCCATTGGATTTGCCCACCTCGTCATCAACAGATATGCTGCTGCCATACTGATGTCTCTCCTTTCTGTGTCTCTCTGAGTAGGAAGGAGGCTGCTGAACAGAAAGGCTCACCTCTTTCAGTGTGTGGGCACTTTGAAAGTGATACAGAAAATCCAGGATTGTACTCCCTAAAAAACTTTCTCCCCTATTGAATTTGTATGGATGAAACACGCAAATACACTTCTAACCTCCATCAGAAAGATAACAATCCCCAGGAAGATCATAATATTTCTCTGAACTTCCAGTCCCTGTACTGGTGTAAGGTGGTCTCAGCTCCAGTACCTGCTTACAGAGAGGCTGTTTGAAGGCCCTGGTGCCAAAATCAAAGATGGCTGTCAAGTTCCAGCTGAAAAGCTGAACGAAGTAAGACACTGGAGACATGCCAATCTCTAGTGTAAACTTTGTTAGGCATAGCATAACAGTACAACAGAAGGAAAGCTAGCTCTGGCAATATGGCGGGAAACAGATAATTAAGAGAGTAAAACTTTCTTTCCCCTCTCTTACAGTTCAGGTCACATTGTCCAATAAGTCTTCCAGCATTTTGTTATGAGAAGAAAATGTCAGTTCAACAAAACATCTCTTTGGGGGCCCCGGCTCTCACACTAATAGGGAACACCTGTGGATCCCAAGCTCTTCCCTCCCTCCTCACAACTGTAGGCAAGCTAGAAGCCCTGTGGCATTCCTAATAAAAACAAATCTTCGTAGCTTGACAGTGGCTTTACTCATTATTCCTGAGAAGGCAGATGGTAAAAGGCATCAACCAGGAACCATCTTCATTTTAAACATAATGCCTTCTAACTCTTCTTGCTATAGCAGTTTGAGGTTAAAGGCAGTCAACTAGGAAGCCCAGCTAATCTCCAGGGGTGACATGTTTATCTGTAGCATTTCCACGTGTTCTTTACTCTTTCTAGGAGCCCAAGCCCAAGCCTGGATGAAAGATGAAGTGACTTTATGGAATGCAAACACTGTACAGCAGAAAAAGAAGAGGACAAGACCAAACGTTTACATTCCAGCAGAGGTTCTTCGCTCTGATTCATTTTCCAGCTTTTTCCTTTCAGCACAATAACTTGAGATTAAGCAGAAGAGACCCTCCCTACATTCTCGGCTTGTAAAGGAGGGGACGGGAGACTCGTACTTTTACAGCTTTTCTCTTAGCCAAATGTTCCCTAGGCAGCATCTACCATCGGGTAGGAGATACAGGAGTATAGCCAGCTGTACCAACAGGCTGAAGAACAGCTTCTATCCATGGGCTGTCAGGCTCCTGAATGGGAAATAACTCTATGTACGATTGACTTGCGAGGCTGGTGTGTTGTGCAATTAGCTCACATGGTGTAACAAGATGGTGGGTTTGCTGTCACTGTGAGTTGTGGGGGGGGGCACGAAGGGAGACTCAGCCGATCTCAATCTATAGATGGTTGTACTTTGATAATAAAGGTTCATTCATTTCATTCATTTAAGGTAAAGGTAAAGGTTCCCCCGCACATGCGTGCCAGTCATTTCCAACTCTAGGGGCCGGTGCTCATCTCCGTTTCAAAGCCGAAGAGCCAGCGCTTGTCCAAGGATGTCTTTGTGGTCATGTGGCCGGCATGACTAGACACCAAAGATGCACAGAACACTGTTACCCTCCCACTGTAGTGGACCCTGTTTTTCTACTTGCATTTTTACGTGCTTTCAAACTGCTAGGTTGGCAGAAGCTGAGACAAGTAACAGGCGCTCACTCTGTTACACGGCACTCGGGATTCCACCCACCAAACTGCTGACCTTCTGATTGACAAGCTCAGCGTCCTAACCCACTGAGCCACCGCGTCCCACTTTCATTCATTTGCTCTTCTCCAAAGATCTTTCTCACATAGCATTGCAACCTCGGAGAGTCTTCAAATTGTGGCAGCCAGAAAGTCCAGCCAATCAGCCAGCCTCAATGAAGTCGCTCAAACTCAACTTAAAGAAAACCTTATTCTTAGACAACAGTATATAGAAGAAATCTCCCCAAAGCCGTTTCCAGTCCAAAGAATCAATGCTGAACTAGGATTCTGCCAAAAACTTCAGTGTTTCTGCATAATAAGTGGAAAACAGGCACAAATGTAGCCTTGCATTAAATAGAATTAGCATATCTGGTTGTGTAAACCATACAGGGTTTACCTGGTAAGATTAACAAGGGTTTACAAAATTTGTTTTAAAAAATCCACAATGTATCAATAAACGCTAAAATAAGACATAAAGCCATTCTGATTCATTTAAAAGTAAACAGAAAGTTTACTTGAACTCAGGTTCAAGTTGTCCTACTTTTAACTCATTGTGCGAAGACCTAGCTCTTCCATCTGGAGAAGGCTCTAATGCTAGGAAAGAAGAAAGGAAAGAGAAGAGGACAACTAGAAGCAGGTGGGATGGACTCAGTTATGGTGGTGATGGGTGCCTCACTGGAAGACCAGGTTGAGGGACAGATAGTCTGGGAGAAATTCCATCTATGTGAATGCTAACAGTCAACTTTAACTTGATATGCAATCAATCAACCAAACAGAGTTCTAAAAACAATTGGTGACAATTGGTAACATTATGCTAATTAATTAAAATTCATCTATGGAAGTGCTTTGCGGTTGTCCTTTTGGAGGATTTTTTTTCAACTTCCCTGTCCAGCCATGATCTTTAGAAGGTCTCCTGTACCTATATTAACCAAGAGTGATGTTATGTAGCTTCCCAGCCCAGATAATGTCAGTTGTCTCTCTCTCTCTGATTGTCCACTTGATCCTTGTTCATCCAGAGATACCACAAACAGTTTCTGCAGCAAACTATTTGTTCTACCCTCTAGTCTACACTCAACATCGATTTCAGAACAACTCATCACAGAATCACCCTAAGTCAGCATTGACCTGATGGTAAGTAACAGCAACTAATTACAAAATGCATAGCTATCTACACAAACCAGTGAGCCTTCCAGATTAAAGTTAATAGATCAAATAAATTTGTCCCAGAGAGATCTTTGGCACACTAGGACATCCTATAGCTAGGTCCATGGAGGTGAAGGCGATAGCCCTACATATGTGCACATTGCACTGCTACTGACTATCCACCAAGTCTTCTCTAAGCTTGTTTAAGCTTCAATTTGAATACTTTTTTTACTGTAGAAAGATTCTAATTGGAAAGTTCCCACCACTCTTTTTAAAGCTGTTTTTAAAATGTTACTTCTCAGGAAAATGAATTTAGTACTAGAAAGAAAGATAAAAAGTCTTATCAGACAAAAAAGCAATTTCATTTTTAAAAAATTCTTTGGGACTTAATATTTATTTTTTTTAATGGGAAGGTCTTTATAATATATGACTTCACCTCAATTCTCTAGGAAATCATTTGAACTGCACTTAGAGTCTATTAATATTGAAATATTCAAAGAGCTCTCCCTAAGATAACCACTCATGCAAATACACAAAATGTTAAAGAAAAAAAGTATTTCCTAGTAATCTTTGATCAGAGTGTTGACAAACCCTTTTGAACTCTGTTGTCCATCCATAAAATAAGAATTACACTGATTGGGCTTGCAAGGAATGAGATAGGGAATGTAGAAGTCTTCTGAAGCTAAAGACATTAAGGCAAAGCAACAAATGGAAACTTTTCTTTAGTTTCTTTATTTTTTTATTAGTTTATAATATAAAACACAAAAATGCAAAAGAAAATAGTAGGAAAATAAGAGAGGGAAAAGGGAAGAGAAAAGTCTAGGACAAAGGGGGGAAAAAGAAAGAAAAGGCATTGACTTTCTACTTCCCTTGTTGCAGTAGAATAAGATAATAATATCAAATTTCATTTTTTTTACTTTTGCATACTAATATAAATTAACCATTTCTAATTGGTAAACCCAAAATCAAATCCAGGTCTGCCTCTTCATAGCTTCTCCACTCTAAGCACTAAAGCGCATGTAGGCAGAGGGGAAAAAAAGATATAAAGGTCCTCAATTTTAGCTACAGCTCTTAGACTTATACACTGCTTCATAATGCTTTACAGCACTCTCTGGGTGGTTTACAATTTCAGCATATTGTCTCCAACAAACAGGGTCTTCATTTTACTGACCTCAGAAGAGTCAACCTTGAGCTGTTCAGGATTGAACTCCTGGCAGTGGGCAGAGTTAGATTGCAATACTGCATTCTAACCACTGCACCACCAGGGCTCCATTTTCAGTCATTAAACAAAACTGATTCAATACACTCAAGGTCTGTGAATAAAGAGATGCTCAAAGAGAAGAGCGTTTATGGAATGTTTACTGAATATGGAATAAAGTCTATGCTACAAGCCAGTACAGACTAAAAGAGTTGGAAGGGACCTTGGAGGTCTTCTAGTCCAAGCAGGGGACTCTATACCATGGTGGACAAAGGGCTGTCCAATCTCTACTTCAAAACCTCCAGTGATGGAGCACCCACAACTTCTGGAGGAAAGCTGTTCCATTGATTAATTGTTCTCACCCTCAGGAATGTTTTTCTTATTTCTTATTAGCCTCTCTTGGATAATCAGAGCAGGAGGAAGATTTAGTGCAAATAGTTTCCCCATATTCTGGAACACCATGCCTTCCAGAAGGGTAACGTTAGCAGAAAATAAGGAAAAGTTTATACCAGATGGAAAGAAGGAGGAGGAGGAGGAGGAGGAGGAGGAGGAGGAGGAGGAGGAGGAGGAGGAGGAGGAGGAGGAGGAGGAGCAACCATGTAGCCCACAGTTATTGAGTTCAAGGTCTCTGGAACCAGTTAGTTTTTTAACTTCAAGAATCAAAGCCTTTTATGAAGGGAATATTTACAATTGTAAGCAAACAAAGCCATCTATTCTATTGATCTTATCTAGTCAAAGGGGCTGACAGTACATTGTCTATCTGTGCCTTCCTTATGTCAGCACCACTTACAGCATGACTCAAGAAACGGGCTGCCCAAACCAGAGATCAAAGGGGTTCTAGCATTCTCTTTCCTTTCTTTTCAGGTGCAGTCAGATGGCAGAGGAATCTTAATGCCATCCTGGCAAGGCAATCCTGTCTTCCATTGCTCTTCCAAGGCACAAATTGATTTAAGGGTACAAATGGCTTGGTCATTTGTGGGGAGCCATGGAAAATGAAGGATGTTGCCTTTGTCTTTCCCCTCATCCCAATTTACACACACACACACACACAGACACACACACACACACCACACAGCAACTGCCCCATAAGATGTTCTGTCTCATCAAGGGGCCTAAAAAGATGTAATCCTGGTCCCACAGAATAAACTAGTGCGTAAGATTTTATGCTTCAAGTTTTCTTTCTTTCTTCCCTGTTTTCAAGTGGCAGCATCTCTCCAATTATAAGAAAGTCAACGTCCCCATTTCCCAGCATCAAAGAGAGATGAACTTGTAATGAGATTTGCTTTGCTTCCTTATTCTGGATGCGTCTCTTTTATTTTCTGTGAAGGAAAGCATAAAAGTCTTGAAACATAAGAGAGCAACTTTGGGATGCCTTCAAAGAAGATAAAATAAAATTATCTGCTTAAGTTGTTCACTGTTTTTGCAGAGAAGCTTCCATCCAAAGGTTAAATCTCGACAGTGGCAACTTTTCACGGCGGAGAATAAATATCCTTCAAGAGGGACAATCCCTTGCAACAAATCCATTAATCCCAAGGGAATTTGACAACTTCATTTCATTTTGTCTACACTGAGGGAAGGTGACAGGCTTCTGTCAGAAGGCTTTTGCGAGCCTCCTTACTCCCGACAATCTCCTCAAGTGAAGACATACAATAGTAATGAATTTCAGCACAAAAGAAATGCCTGGGGTAATGATAAAAGCTGCAGTCTTGTGCATCTGACTGCGATGTGCCACAGCTACGATTGCAGATGTGTTAAATGGCCTCTCTTCTTACTGCTGCGGTAGAGAATCTCAGTGAACCCAACCTTGGGAGAGAGGGAGGATCAGACTGAGGAGTCTTAAGCTTCCCATCCCTTTAAGCCAGTTCTACAACAGGTGTAGATCAGATAAGGTATATGACACTCTGACACTCCAGGGATGGTCCTGGAAATCTTAAAAGCCTAGAAAGAGTCTGAAGTTGGTCCAGTTATGGTTTGTCCCATAGTCAGCCAGAGGTGCAGTCTGGATTTGGCATTTTTATCCATCTATCGATTCCTTCCCAAGCACCTGGGATAGGCAGAGGTGGATGTAAGCTGTTCTGAGTAAAGCTTCCTTTTGCAATTGATTAATGGTGATTTTTGTCAATGCCAATGGTGTTCAAGTGGTGTCCCAGTTGTTTTGGGATTGCACCCAAGGCACCTTGGACTACTTTTGCTTTCTTTTGCCACAGTCGTTCTATTTCTATTTGCTGGTCTTTGGATTTTGTTATCTTTTCCAGTTCCTTCTCTGCTATTCTGCTGTCTCCAGGTACTGCCATGCCCACTGTTATGTATCCAGGTGAAGAGAAAAACATACATACTTACATAGCAGTCACCACCAGGGGGCATTGAACTGTAACTGTTTTGGCGGGAACCCAGTTTCGGCGGGAAACAGAGGTTCAAACCGATTGGCTGGCTGCTCACCTGGCCAGGTATAAAAGGAGGGCAGGTAACCCCTGTTCCCCAGTACAGTCACTTCCACCTAATAAAGATCTGCCATGCTGTACTCATTGTCTCGGCGTCCTTCCTGCTCTTCAGAACGCACTACACAACATCCACTATCCAGACTTTTTTGTCTTTCTTATCAACAATTGTTGCTGTTGTTGTTATTAGTGGTTCAGGCAACTTTGAACAGCTTACAAATTGACCTGAAATTGCCCTATCTCTAGTATTTTTACTTGATCTTTCCTTGAGGCCAAGAAAACATCTTCTGTCTGAGAGGCCATTAATATATTACAATTGTGGCCACTACATCTCACAGCAAGTGAAATATATTGTCCCGACATTTCAGCCTTTCGACTACTTGTCCCTTGTACATCGCTGAGGGTGTCATTTTTGGACATTGATTTAAGTCCGGACACACACAGTGACATTAGCGGTGAGAAATAATCACTAAAAGGGATCTGGTATTCACCACGTCACTCTTGACAAGAGCAATTTTCACAGCTTAAAAGAATATTATGGACTGCTTATTAGCAGATTGATGAATGCTATTATAATTTGCAAGATCACATAATGAGACAGCAATAGCAATAGCATTTAGGTTTATATACCAACTCAGAGTGCTTTACAGTAGTTTAAAAATGTCAGCATTATTTGCATATTGCCCCCACCCCCGAAAAAAATCTGGGTCCTCATTTTTACTAATCTCAGAAGGATGGATGCTTGAGTCAACCTTGAACCCTGTCAGGATCAAACTCCAGGCTGTGGGCAGAGTTTGCCTGCAATACTGCACTTTAGCTCACTGTACCACCAGGGCTGCTCCAGGCTAAGATAATATATAGAGTAAAATTCACACACACACACACACACACACACACACACGCACACACACACACACCCCAAAAATGATTCTACCTACACCTCTTTCATAATGACACAGCCATCTTGACTGCCCCATCTCCTGTCCTAGAAAGGCCACTGCTAGCCAGCTGGCCAGTCACAGAAGGGAAGAGATGAGCCCTGCCCCCATTTTTTTCTCTGTGTCTACGTTAGCAGTAAGAATGAGTGTTTTGGTTTAAGGATAGAATGGTTTTTCCACTTTAATAATAAAAACATGCCCCATATGTTTCTGCTTCTCAAACCAGGAGTTTGGGTGTGGTTGTAGTTTAACCCTGTAATTTAGACCAGCATTGCAAGGACTACAGAGGTGGCCACCTCACCAGAATGGTGGCTACTCAAAGCCAGCTGGTCCTCATAGCAGAGTCCCACTAGGGCTTACATGCCAATACCGTCTTCCCAATGGGGAAAGGAGGTCAGTCATGCTTCTTAGCTTAGCATGCATTATTATTATTTTGCATGTGAGGAGAGCACAACAAAGAGAAGTAAATATACACACACGATCCAAGTAGTTATATGCAAAGTTTCTATAAGGTTACGGCAGTGGCCTTATAACTGGATGTTCAATTCAACTATGGCACAGGAGAGGGACAAACCGCCCCCCCCCCCCCAGGATTCTTCTTGAGCTGTACGCAAGAAGACCAAGGGATTCCTTGGCAATTCTCATTCAAAGAGTGCCATTCTGCCAATGAGATCTTGATTGAAATCTGGGAGTAGGTAACAATTCTCTGCAGCTGGAGGTCTTGTCCATAAAACTGCCTGTCATGCGGGATGCTGCAAGCAGAGCAAAGCGCTTCGTTTAGTGTAGTCAGAAAGAAAGCTGGATAAGAACTTCCTCATTCTGAAGCCCAGGAATGTGGAAGCTACAGGCTTAGATTTCAGGCCGTTTTCCAAGAAGCGTTCTTGATGGGGCTCAGCCTCAGCATCTCTCCCAATCTAGTCTTTTTTAAACACTGAACCTCCCCTCTGAGCCAAGGCTGGCCCCCATCCCCCACCCCATTTGCAAAAGCTAGATGATTGGGACAAGGCAGCCTTTGTCAAAAAGTCAGGGCCTCTTCAGAGCACTCCCACCAGATTTCACACAGAGAACTCCTGCTGACTGCTGTGCCCAAGCAACTATCCTCTCCCCTCTTCGCCCTTCTCTCTGGCAGTCCCTAGATAAGTTTGGCTGATCTCCAAAAACTGATGAACTGGGTTGACTGGTTGGTGCATGGATCACACACAGACACACAGACAATGTGCCTGCTGAAAAGGGAGGGGCAAAAGGCTTCTGACTTGTTGCCAAGCAAAGTTTGTGTCTGCATTGAGCAATTCTCTTCTCTTCTCTTCTCTTCTCTTCTCTTCTCTTCTCTTCTCTTCTCTTCTCTTCTCTTCTCTTCTCTTCTCTTCTCTTCTCTTCTCTTCTCTTCTCCTCTCCTCTCCTCCCCTCCCCTCCCCTCCTCTCCTCTCCTCCCCTCCCCTCCCCTCCTCTCCCCTCCCCTCCCCTCCCCTCCTCTCCTCTCCCCTCTTCTCCTCTCCTCTCCTCCTCTCCTCTCCTCCTCTCCTCCTCTCCTCTCTCCTCTCTCCTCTCTCCTCTCCTCTCCTCCCCTCCCCTCCCCTCCCCTCCTCTCCTCTCCTCTCCCCTGCCTTGCCCTCTTCTCAGAAAAGAGAAATAATCTCTCTTTCATCCCACTTGTTTCCCCTCTCCCCTTCCCTCTGCTTTCTCCTGTCCTCCCCTCTCCCTGTCCTTCTCTCCCTTCTCCTCAGAAGAGAAAGGAGAAATAAACTCCTCTCCCCTTCCCTTCCCTTCTCTCCACTCCCCTCTGCACGCTGGCTGAGGAATTCTGGGAGTTGAAGTCCACAGTCATAAAAAGGGCCAAGTTTGAAGACCCCTGCAATAAACTATTAAACTATTGGCTCCTCTGGGTCAAGCCTGTCTCCCCACATTTATTCTGCTCTTACTTTTGTGGACACTTTGAGGAAGAAACCAAAGTCTCTCTCATCTAAAAGAAAGAAAAGGCTTTTCATCTGAATATAGAAAGGCTGGAATTTTGGAATCATAATTATAATGAAATTCTGGCAGAAAGCCCTTCCATTCTTTTTTTTAAAAAAAACCCAACAACAACAAACAAACAGAATAATTGTATACAAATATCTGGCTCTAAATTAAGTGAATTCTTCTTAGCATTCTTGCATCTTTCTTCAAGCTTCATATTCAAGATACTCTAAGTCCGTGGTGGTGAACCTATGGCACGCGTGCCACAGGTGGCATCCACAGCCCTCTCTGTGGGCACATGCACCGTCGCCCCAGTCCTAGGCCTTCAGCTGGATTTTATAAACCTTTTTCGCTTTAAGTGTCCGCTGCCGTGTGCAAAAAAAGGGGAAAAAAGGTTCAATCAATCAATTTCAACTTCTCGCAGGAAAAAAAAAGATCTCGCAAAGTTGGAATTGATTGATTGAACTTTTTAGTCCCACCCAGTCTGCCATTACCACTGCAGCCACACCCACCCAATTGGCCATACCCACCCAATGGGCCACGCCCGCCTGGCACCCAACAATACATAAGTAACTGTGACTAGGGGGGCCTTCGCCCAGGTTCGCCTGGTGCGCCAGTTGCGGCCCTATCTGGACCGGGATGCCTTGCGTACAGTCACTCATGCGCTCGTGACCTCTCAGTTAGACTACTGCAATGCTCTCTACATGGGGCTGCCCTTGAGGACCACTCGGAGGCTCCAACTGGTGCAGAATGCAGCCGTGAGAGTCTTGTTGGGGGTCTCCCAATACTCCCATGTTACACCTCTGCTCTGCGAGCTGCATTGGCTTCCAGTCATCTTCCGGGTGAGATTCAAGGTGCTGGTAATGACCTTTAAAGCCCTACATGGCATGGGTCCGGAGTACCTTAGGGAGCACCTGCTGCCGGCATCAACTTCCCTCCCACAGAGAGGGCTTCCTCAGGGTGCCACCGGTCAGAGAGTGCCGGCTGGTGGCCCCAAGGGGGAGGGCGTTCTCTGTGGGTGCGCCAGATCTGTGGAACCGTTTACCGGTTGAGCTCCGGATGGCCCCCGACCTTTGCTCCTTCTGACGTGATCTAAAGACCTATTTGTTTGAACAAGCTGGCCTGGTCTGATGGGTTTTGGGATTTTATCATGTTTTTATGTAATTTATCTGTTTTATTGGGCATTATAGTTTAATCTCTTCTTAATTTTTGTATTTCTGTATTTTAGTATTTATTGCCCTGTTCACCGCCCTGAGTCCTTCGGGAGAAGGGCGGTATACAAATTAAATTAAATAAATAAATAAAATAAGTGGGTTTTGGGTTGCAGTTTGGGCACTCAGTCTCTAAAAGGTTTGCCATCACTGCTGTAAGGGCTTGGCTCTACACACGGTGGATGAACCCAGTGAATGAAGGGGTGGATTCCTGGATTTGTGTGGGCATCTGGCCTTAAAGATTGGAGCCAGCACACATACATACACACACACAGAGAGAGAGAGAAGAGAGAGAGAGAGAGACTCTTTCATCTGGTGTCCCTTGAATGCTCATGAGTATTCAGGATCATGAGTAAGGTCACATTTGGTGCACATTGGGATAGCTTGAATGGGTCAATTCAGTTCCAGTCATGAAAGATGTCATTCAGTCCAAATTTGAATGACTGAATCCATATCTTCCTTGCTTTCTGGAACCCAGTGACTTAGATAATCTGCTGAGAGATTAGCTGTATGCAGGAGAAAGGAATAAAGCAAATCAGGTGCAAAGCATTGTTGAGGATCTCAGGCAATGCGCTTGATGTTCATCACCTTCCTGAAGACACAGTGAACCTCGGGATCCAATCTTTGGCATTCCTTGTGTCACAAACAGATGTGAGAAGGGAGAGGATACTTAAGAGACAGACAGGAGTTTGTTTCTGCTAGGAGGAGGAGGAGGAGGAGGAGGAGGAGGAGGAGGAGGAGGAGAAGAAGAAGAAGAAGAAGAAGAAGAAGAAGAAGAAGAAGAAGAAGAAGAAGAAGAAGAAGAAGAAGAAGAAGAAGAAGAAGAATTCCTTCATAAAAACTCATAAAATTCAGAGAATGAATATCAGATGTAATGTTCAAAATATCAGCACATGGCCTAGGCAATTTCCACATATGATGGCTCCTCCCTTCCTCCCTCATCATTACTTTTTCAGTCAGCATGGCTGGAACTGAGCTCTGTCCTGTTCGGCATGCAAATCACATCCTTGAGAACAAAGCAAGAAGTCCAGGCTGTGCTGGGAAGCATCTCACATAAAAATTGCCAAGCAAGTAGTCCTTGCAGAGGGGGTGGTGCTTGCCAGCTACTGGCAAGCACCAGGTAGTGTAAATCTGCCCTTTTGTGGCCTATTTTCTACCTGGTTTCCTCTTCCCAAACACTTCAGATAGAGGTGTTAAATTGTGATCGCTATTCGCAAAGCCAACACTCAGCGAGTGCAACTATCCTGCACTGGGGATTTCAAATCAAGGTTATTATTTCAATCTGCTGTACAGCAGTGCGGACCTGAACACCACTGAAAACTGTCCCTTCCTGCTTTTGCATGTAAACACTGCAATTGAGTTGAGTTGGTGGCTGTTTGAGGGGGTCTTATCCAGTGGTGGGGTTCAAATATGTGAACAGCCGGTTCTCTGTGTGGAAGCCACTTCCGGAAGTCCATTCTGGGCCTGGGCAACAAAAAATTAGCTACCGGTTCTGGTGCAAACCAGCTGAATCCCACCAGTGGTCTTATCCTATTTTATTTCTGTGCATCAACTGTATTGCATACTCATACTGTAAGCCACATGAAGGTGTGTTGTGTGAAGGTGATCTACTGCAGGTACGGAACTGCTAGATCCCTTTTCTCCATCTCTCTGACCAGTGGCTATCAGTGGGACCAAAACCAGAATAACAGAATAACAGAGTTGGAAGATACCTTGGAGGTCTTCTAGTCCAACCCCCTGCTCAGGCAGGAAACCCTAAACCATTTCAGACAAATGGTTGTCCAATCTCTTTTTAAAAACATCCATTGATGGAGCACCTGCTCTTACTGTCAGAAAATTCCTCCTTAGTTCTAGGTTGGATCTCTTCTTGATTAGTTTCCATCCATTGCTTCTTGCCCTGCCTTCAGGTGCTTCACAGAATAGCTTGACTCCCTCTTCTTTGTGGCAACTCATGAGATAGTGGAACACTGCTACCATGTCCTTCTTTTCATTAAACCAGACCTACCCAAATGCAGCAACCAGTTAGGGCTGCTGACCCTTTCTCCCATGGCTCCCAAAGAGAGCATTAGGACAAGGTGGTGATTGTTTTGGCTGAACCAACCATCCCATTGAATCAGGCTTCCCTTTCCCGCCCAACTTCAGGACTGCCTTATAACTGGCGAGCCAGTTTGGTCTAGTAGTTAAGGCACTACTTAGAAAACAAGAGACCATGAGTCCAAGTGCCACCTTGGCCATAAAAGCTAATTGGCTGACCTTGAACCAATCATCAGGACACTTGGAGTCCTAATCCCGCCTTGGGCAAGAAAGCTAGCTAGATGACTTTGGGCCAATCAGCAGGACACTCTGAGTTCTAATCTTGCTTCAGGCATGAAAGCCAGCTGGGTGAATTTGGGCCAGTCACCATGACACTCTGAGTTCTAATCCCACTTTAGGTATGAAAGCCATCTGGGTGACCTTAGCCCAGCCATTCTCTCTCAGTCCAACACACCTCACAGGGTTCTTCTTATGAGGAAAACAAAAGGAGGAAGGTGTTTGCCAGCTTGAGTTATTTTGAAAAACAATAAAAGCAGAAAATAAATAAGTAAAATAAATAAATATCCTGAGGAGAACATTTGCTGGTGCCAGTCAGAGAGTTAGAAGATAGCCTCAAGCTGTGAAAAGATGTCAGTCTTGAGGAAAAACAAAGTTGTTAGGCTTCAAAATGAAGCATGTGGCAAATCATGGTAAACAAGTAGCGCTTGGTAAGCATCTGATGCCTCACAACCACATTATCCCAGCTTCTTGTTTCAAAGGCCAATCAAAAGACAATCAAGTGCAGGAAGCATTCATTGTGTTTAAAGCATCTTGCCTCTGTCTCCAGATCAGATTTTACTGGAAGAGGCTCCAGTAAAATATTCAGGGTGAAGTAATTCAATTGGGGGGGGGAGCGGGGGACAGAGGCTGGGAAAATTAAGAGAAGCATACCACCAGGAAAATATATATTTTGAGATGACTTCAGATAAGAGGGTCCAAAAAGAATTCCCTCTGAGATTTTCTATATTTACCTCAGATGATTATTGCTCTGAAGTCTGAAGGGATAGTTAAGAGATGCACTCATTGATTTCACAATAGGGCATCGGAGTCCTTAATGCTCAGCTGCAACTGTTTCACCTGCTCATAAGTGTGCTTTGCAGCAGAGCTCCTGGCACTTCTCCAAAGGCTACGGCTATCCCAGAATTTGCTCCTCTGCTAGAAGCAGTCAAATGGTCCGCCTGCTGGGAAGAGACTGCAGGCAAGTCTGCAAACATTCTGTGTCTGAATGATAAACGCTCCTGCAAAAAGCTTACTGTGTGTCTTTAATAAAATCTGTAAAAGGAAAAGGTGATATTGAATTAATCATTCTTCTACAAACATAGTGGGCATCTTTCAGAGGTTATGATATTGCCTGAGTTTGAAAGAATGATCTGCCTCAGGATATAAAGACATCAGGAAATGGTTCCACTGTAATCTCAATCAGCAGAAAAACAAAATAATAGAATTGAAAGGGACCTTGAAGGCCTTCTAGTCCAACCCCCTGCTCAGGCAGGAAACCTAACACCATTTCAGACAAATGGTTGTCCAATCTCTTCTTAAAAATCTCCAGTGTTGGAGCACCCACAACTTCTGGAGGCAAGTCGTTCCACTGGTTAATTGATTCTCAGGAAATTTCTCCTTAGTTCTCAGTTGCGATTGCTATCACATCACTCCTAGATCTTCTTTTCATTAAACTAGATATACTCAGTTCCTGCAACCATTCTTCTCTGTTATACAAATAGATCTTTTTTCTCTGTGGAATCCAATCCAACACCTGGCTTCAGGACTGGGCCACTGAGTGCAGAGTTTTGCCTCCTATGGAGCAGGGCAGGACCCAATAATATCAGATGATTACCAAAATCTTCAAGGTCAGCTGCAATGCAGCAAAACTTGTAAACAAATCACCATCTCATTTCTGAAAATCTTCCTTGTTGAGATTGACAGACAATACATCAGCTTTGTAGTCAAATATGAATTGAGTTTCATAAAGAGCACCCTAAAACTTTGAAAATCATAGCTACAGTTTATAGGATATGTAGTTGTCAAGTTTGATTTTGTTGGTTTTATTTTTTCTAATCCTAAATCTGTTTGGTTCTATGTGTCCATTAGTAGAAATGCCCATAGGTTTTCTTATACATTTGTCCTCATTTCCTTATTATTGTACATACTTTTCCTAGTCTATACTCTTACTGCCATTTATTTCTCCAGAAATATCGTATGTGGGATTTTAGAATATATTTTTCTGAGTTTTTTCCCCTTGGGAACTGCATTACAACAATCTGAAAATACCAATTTCAGCTTGTAATTACATTTTAGTCCACAGATGGGTTCCGGAAATGTCTTTATAAAATTGCAGATGAACAATTCTACCTCCCTTAATACAGTTAAATCAGAATCTCTCCAAAATGTATATTTCATACCTTCCTCCCCTACATTAAGGCCCCAAAGCAATACAAAGGCATACATTTGGGTGCTGCTCTGCAAAGAATACATTTCGTCAAGTAATATTTCATTGTGGAGATGATAATTGTGGTGGTGCTAGTGCTGGTGGTGCATTCTGCAAAATAATAATGAATAGAATAGAATAGAATAGAATAGAATAGAATAGAATAGAATAGAATAGAATAGAATAGAATAGAATAGAATAGAATAGAATAGAATAGAATAGAATAGAATAGAATAGAATAGAATAGAATAGAATAGAATAGAATAGAATAGAGATGCGGTGGCTTAGTGGGTTAGGACACTGAGTTTGTCGATCAGAAGGTCGGCAGTTTGGCGGGTCAAATCCCGAGTGCTGTGTAGCAGAGTGAGCGCCTGTTACTCATCCTAGCTTCTGCCAATATAGCAGTTCGAAAGCACGTAAAAATGCAAGTAGAAAAATAGGGACCACTACAGTGGGAAGGTAACCGCGTTCCGTGCGCCTTTGGCATCTAGTCATGTGGGCCACATGACCACAGAGACGTCCTCGGACAAGCGCTGGCTCTTCGGCTTTGAAACGGAGATGAGCACCGGCCCCTAGAGTCGGAAACGACTAGGACGCATGTGCGGGGGAACCTTTACCTTTTATAGAATAGAATAGAATAGAATAGAATAGAATAGAATAGAATAGAATAGAATAGAATAGAATAGAATAGAATAGAATAGAATAGAATAGAATAGAATAGAATAGAATGGAATGGAATGGAATGGAATGGAATGGAATGGAATGGAACGGAACGGGACGGGACGGGATGGGATGGGATGGGATAGGATAGGATAGACTGGAATGGAATGGAATGGAATGGAATGGAATGGAATGGAACAAAATAGAACAGAATAGATTTAGAATTGAATAGGATCGGATAGGATAGGATAGGATAGGATAGGATAGAATAGAATAGAATAGAATAGAATAGAATAGAATAGAATAGAATAGAATAGAATAGAATGGAATGGAATGGAATGGAATGGAATGGAATGGAATGGAATGGAATGGAATGGAATGGAATGGAATGGAATGGGATGGGATGGGATGGGATGGGATGGGATGGGATAGACTGGAATGGAATGGAATGGAATGGAATGGAATGGAACAGAATAGATTTAGAATTGGATAGGATAGGATAGGATAGGATAGGATAGGATAGAATAGAATAGAATAGAATAGAATAGAATAGAATAGAATAGAATAGAATAGAATAGAATAGAATAGAATAGAATAGAATAGAATAGAATAGGATGGGATGGGATGGGATGGGATGGGATGGGATGGGATGGGATGGGATAGACTGGAATGGAATGGAATGGAACAAAATAGAACAGAATAGGTTTAGAATTGGATAGGATAGGATAGGATAGGATAGGATAGGATAGGATAGGATAGGGTAGAATAGAATAGAATAGAATAGAATAGAATAGAATAGAATAGAATAGAATAGAATAGAATAGAATAGAATAGAATAGAATAGAATAGAATAGAATAGAATAGAATAGAATAGAATAGAATAGAATAGAATAGGTCAAGGAGCATGTGAAGCAGGAGTCGAATTTTAGAACACCAACATAGGAATAATGAGTGGTTAGAATGCAGCATTGCAAGCTAACTCTGCCCACTGCCAGAAGTTTGATCCTAACCGGCTCAAGGTTGACTCAGCCTTCCATCCTTCAAAGGTTGATAAAATGAGGACCCAGATTGTTGGAGGAAATATGCTGGCTCCGTAAACTGCTTAGAGAGGGCTGTAAAGAACTATGAAGTGGTATATTAGCATAAGTGCTATTGCTATTCTCTCTGACCCAGATTTTGCCAATTGTATGAAAAGTTTCCCAGGATATTGTGAGTTGGTTGACTTCAGAATTGCTTTAGATGAAACTTGTTGCCATTAACAATAAAATGCCAACAGACTGGCCAAGTAGAGAGATACCTTTCATACAACTAGTAATTGCACCCTGGTTTTGACTATGTTAAAAAAAAACAATACGATATTAAAACTCCATCAAAGTGTTGTATGCCACCCATGGTGAAAATGAAAGTACATCCTCTTTGGGTTTGATGGTTTTACATATCAGGACATAGTAAAAAAAAATCACCTGGTCCTTAGTAGTTCTTAAAAGTAAGTAAATACAACCTCAGATGAACAATGGCACATGACACGTTACACCACGTCACCATTTATTTTACAAAAAGAATGCCAAAATGGAGAAGCCATGTGTTAAACACTAAGTACAACCTTACAGTACACGCTAAGTACACCCTTAAGTACATCCTTAGGTTTGGAGAGACTAGGTAGCATCCAGCTGCTTCTAATCAAGTGTTTGGATCAATTGACCATCATCAGCAAAGGGTGATTACTCTACAAAAGCCAAAGTTTCAGGAATTTGAACTCAAAGAAGGTGTACAGATAATCCCCGACTTACAACAGGTCATTTAGTGACTGTTCAAAGTTACAATGACACTGAAAAAAGTGACTTGTGATCGTTTTTCACACATCACAGCATCCCCATGGTCATGTGATCAACATTCAGATGCTTGGCAACCGATTCATATTTGTGATGGTTGCAGTGCCCCAAGGTCACGTGATCCCCTTTTGCGAATTTCTGACAAGCAAAGTCATGTTCCTAGTTTAACAACTGACCCCTGCCAAAGAAAGATTACAGAGAAGAGCAACAAAGATGATCAGGAGACTGAAGGCTAAAACATATAAGGAACGGCTGCTGGAATTGGGTAAGTCTAGTCTAATGAAGAGAAGGACTAGGAGTGACATGGTAGCAGTGTTCCAGTATCTCAGGGGCTGCCCCAAAAAAGAGGGAGTCAAGCTATTCTCCAAAGCACCTGAAGGCAGGACAGGAAGCAACAGATGTAAACTAACCAAAGAGAGAAGCAACCTAGAACTAAGGAGAAATTTCCTGACAGTTCGAACAATTAATCAGTGGAACAACCTGCCTCCAGAAGCTGTCAATGCTCCAACACTGGAAGTTTTTAAGAAGAGACTGGACAGCCATTTGTCTGAAATTGTATACTATATGGTTTCCTGCCTGAGCAGGGAGTTGGTCTAGAATCTAGATAACCTCCAAGGTCCTTTCCAACTTGTTGTTGTTGTTGTTGTTGTTAATATTATTATTAATATTATTATTACAAAATGGGGCAAGATTCACTTAACAAATGTCTTGCTTGGGCAGTTGTAAGTCGAGGACTACCTACGTAAATATGATTCCTAAATAAACAGATAATCAATTGTCAGAAGTGGCATTGGCAGCCAATGCATCAAGTTTAGCTTTTGAAATGATAAATATCGATAAATATAACCCATTGAAAGAAAAGGTCTTTTGGAGTCCTCCATTATTTTTACAAGAAGGAAAGGGTCTTGAGACAACTAAGTTTAAGAAACATGGCTTTAAGGAAGTTAATAATCTGGGAAATGGCTTCGTTAGTCATGAGGGATTTAGAGTAGAAAATGTTGGGACCTTCCCAACTGATTAAAAACCACTTGTGTGGTATCCATACTTGGTTGGCTTCTCGCCTCCTAAGAAAGATGGAAACAAGTAAATTACATGTTTCTCATGATCTTCTGTGCTTCTCAAGAGTATTTAATCTATTTTATCAATGGCTGGAAAAACGGGCTAGAGATTAGGAATCTAATGTGTATTATTCAGTAAAACAAATGAACCTAGACTACACGTTGTTTACCAAGCACCTATGAATTGTAAATATAGAAACTAATAAAATATTTTTTTTTAAAAAAGAGTATTTAATCTACGGGAAGCTCTGAAACGAGCAGTAACATTATTGGAGGAGAAAAAGAACCATTTCGAAGAGGTTTGGTGTGTAGAATCTGATGAATTCCCATCGGAGGAAGCTGCAGCTACATCTGTTTCCTTTCTCATTGTTCAGTCAGCTGAACGTCCATAATTGCTTCTGTTGAACGTGAGACGGTTCTTAAAAACAGAAGCTTTGCATGGACACCCTGTTTGTAGCATATATATTCTCAAGGTTCCTTCTTTGAGAATTCTGAATATATATTCCTTTGTCTTCCTTTTGTTACAAAAACACCCCCAAAAAAACAATAATCTGAAGGAGGAGGAGGAATCACCTTACTTACATAGTCCCAGGAGACGACCACCTACTACAATTAACATCAGGCTAAGTAAGGGAGTTGGCCAGTGTTATGTATCCAGGTGCAGGCATCTGCATAGCAGTGGCCACTAGGGGGTGTTGGCTTGGACGGTTTTGGTGGGAAACCTAGTTTTGGCGGGAAACCTAGGGCCAACCCCATTGGCTAGCCGCCTACCTGGCCAGGTATATAAGGAGGCCAGGTAGCCCTTGTTCTCCAGTACGAACCCCCCCACACACAATAAAGAGCTGAACACGTACTCCGGCTGGCGTCTCTTCCTTGCGTCGGACCCACTACATTACAGCCAGTTTTCTTAACTTACATACTTCGTGTCAATCAGTCATCCAGGCAAAGGTGTTTGAAGGTTGAATCATGGCAACTGGACTAATTTTTGTATTAGTTTGGCATTTCACTGCTCTTTTCAACCGGCTTCATCAGTCAGAGCAAGCTAGTTAGGTAGAGAGTCGTTAGAATATCTACTGGCTCTGATTGATGAAGTGCTTGGATGAGCAGAGAAATGTGTCAAACTACCAACAAAAATTAGTCCAGTTGCCATATTCAGCCTTCAAATACATGCACACGCTTTGATCCAACAAAAATTAGTCTAGTTGCCATATTCAGCCTTCAAATACATGCACATGCTTTTGATCCAACAAAAATTAGTCTAGTTGCCATATTCAGCCTTCAAATACATGCACATGCTTTTGATCCAACAAAAATTAGTCCAGTTGCCATATTCAGCCTTCAAATACATGCACACGCTTTGATCCAACAAAAATTAGTCCAGTTGCCATATTCAGCCTTCAAATACATGCACACGCTTTGATCCAACAAAAATTAGTCTAGTTGCCATATTCAGCCTTCAAATACATGCACATGCTTTTGATCCAACAAAAATTAGTCCAGTTGCCATATTCAGCCTTCAAATACATGCACACGCTTTGATCCAACAAAAATTAGTCCAGTTGCCATATTCAGCCTTCAAATACATGCACATGCTTTGATCCAGAATGGCTACTTGTGGAAGGAAGGGCTGTGTTCCAATATTTGAGGAGTTGCCACAAAGAAGAGAGGGGGATCAATCTATTTTCCAAAGCACCAAAAGGCAAGAGAAGAAATGATGGATGGAAACTAATCAAGGAGAGAAGCGACTTGGAATTAAGGAGAAACTTCCTAACAGTGGGGCAATTAATCAGTGGAATGGCTTGCCTTCAGAAGTTGTGTGTGCTTCATCACTGGAGGCCTTTAAGTGGAGACTGGACAGTCATTTATCTGAAATGGTATAGGATTTCCTGCTTGAGCAGGGAGTTGGACTAGAAGACTTCCAAAATCCCTTCCAGCTGTATTCTGATTGATTGAGGACAGGATTCTCACAATATGCAGATCTTTCTGGACTTGCAGTGGGATCCTCTCCCTCCTGGACTGCAGGGCTTGCGGGGCAGGGAATAAGAGACCCTTCAAAGCTTCCCAGGACACCCTTTTTTCTCTCCAAGACATCCCCAAGCAAGAAGGATGGGAGATTCTGCTTGATCATAATCCCCCCCCTTTCCTGAGAGCATCTCTGGATTTATTTTTCCCTCTTTTATGCTGCCAACAATAAGAAAGGTTTACAGAAAGTGATTGCAAGAATAGAATAGAATAGAATAGAATAGAATAGAATAGAATAGAATAGAATAGAATAGAATAGAATAGAATAGAATAGGAAATATGGAATAGAATAGAACAGAACAGAACAGAACAGAACAGAATAGAATAGAATAGGAAATATGTAGAATAGAATAGAATAGAATAGAATAGAATAGAATAGAATAGAATAGAATAGAATAGAATAGAATAGAATAGAATAGAATAGAATAGAATAGAATAGAATAGAATAGGAAATATGGAATAGAATAGAACAGAACAGAACAGAATAGAATAGAATAGGAAATATGTAGAATAGAATAGAATAGAATAGAATAGAATAGAATAGAATAGAATAGAATAGAATAGAATAGAATAGAATAGAATAGAATAGAATAGAATAGAATAGAAAATAGAACAGAATAGGAGAAAGAAGAATAGAATAGAATAGAATAGAATAGAATAGAATAGAATAGAATAGAATAGAATAGAATAGAATAGAATAGAATAGAATAGAATAGAATAGAATAGAATAGAGCTGGAAGGGACCTTGGAGGTCTTCTAGTCCAGCCCCCCGCTTAAGCAGGAGAATATACACCATCTCAGACAGGTGATTGTCTAGTCTTTTCTTAACAATCTCCAGTGATGGGGCACCCACGATTTGTGGGGTAAGCTGTTCCACTGGTTGATTGTCCTCACAGAACGCCCCCCAATAGCAGCACAATAAAAAAAACATTCCAGCAAGACTCACAAGTGCCAAGCAGGTGCCCTGCTTTTCCCGCTCCTGAAGCAACTTTATAAAATTAGCAAGATGCAAATGAAAGGATACAACTGTCTGGTGTCCCTGTATATGTCTTTCCTGGGTTTTTTTTTAAAAAAATGTTTTGCTCATTTCTCTTTTAACAGTTGCAATTACTGGGCATCATAATTCTTCTTCCTTGGCTTCTGTACAGAAGGTATTAATAATTCACGGCCCCCATATTATGTCGCCATTACGATGATTTCTAGTTATCTTTAGAAAATTGTGTTTTCAGTTTAGCAATTCTCCTGAGAAGCCAAGGAAAATCTAAGTTTAACCGGCTTTTTGTTTCTGCCTCCACTGCTGCCCTTGTATCTCCCAGACTGCCTTCCCTGCAAAGAGGAAACGGCTTGTTTTTCCTAGTCCTGCTCAGAATCTAGCGAGATCTGAACCCACAATGCAGATTCTTCGTTCCATAGGCCCTATTACATCTCTATCACATCTGGATTATTCCTGCCAACATTGAGCAGTTTTTTAATCACCAGAAAAATCACGTCTTGTTGGCTGCAGATTCTTGGTGTTTTGCCTCTGCCTTAGTACCCATTTCCTAAAATTGTTCCATGTCCATTTAAGGTAGTTGGTGTAGGAATGATTCTATATGGTTCTTTGCTCTCCCAACCTAGAATCCTGGTCAACTGTAGCGGATGCCATGAATCTCTGCTCTGAAAATGAGGTGCTACAGATGTGTCGATAGAGGAAGGCACAAGCTCCCCTAAACCTGCTGAGTTTGGCTATAAGACTCTATGTAGCCTTTCAAAAAAGGATGCAGTGGCTTAGTGGGTTAGGACACTGAGCTTGTCGATCAGAAGGTCGGCAGTTTGGCGGGTCGAATCCCGAGTGCCGCGTAAAAGAGTGAGCGCCTGTTAAGGCCTTCTGGATAAAAATTTGGTGGAATATGCAGAAGATTTTCAAGCAAAGGATAAAGTTTTGTCCGCAACTTTTTTTCTTGGGAATAATTACAGATGCTACGGTTGTGGACACTAAGTTGATGTTGAATTTAATTACGGCAGCAAGACTCTTAATAGGTCAGTATTGGAAGAAAGAGGAACTGCCGACCATAGAAGAATGGACTTTAAAGGTTTCTGACCTGGCAGAGATGGCAAAGATTTCGGCTTATTTGAAAGATCACTCGCAAGAACGTTATATTATGGAATGGAGAAAATGGATTGAGTATATCCAGAACAAATATAGGACTAAAAAGTTTCATGTAGCATTTGAATAAGTCTTCCTTTTCTTTTTCTTTTTTTCCTTTTTTTTCTCTATATATTTAATATTAATAGTGTTTGTATTATCCTATATGAGCCAGAGAGTGATAGATTTTAGAGTTTATGGTTGTTAGCATATGGATGTTTATGATTGTTTTTTTTTGTTTTTATACCTTGTACTTAGCTCTGGGAAGTCGGGGGGGGGGAGAGGGGGAGGGAGGGAGGGAGAGGGGAGGGGGAGGGGGGATTGTTAAAGATAAAATGTATGTTAAAACTTTTCAATAAAAAAAAGAGTGAGCGCCTGTTACTCGTCCCAGCTTCTGCCAACCTAGCAGTTCGAAAGCACGTAAAAATGCAAGTAGAAAAATAGGGACCACTACGGTGGGAAGGTAACAGCGTTCCGTGCGCCTTTGGCGTCTAGTCATGCCGGCCACATGACCACGGAGACGTCCTCGGACAAGCGCTGGGTCTTCGGCTTTGAAACGGAGATGAGCACCGGCCCCTAGAGTTGGAAAACGACTAGCACGCATGTGCGCGGTATCCTTTACCTTTCAAAGACCACAAGAAATTATAGTGTAGGAAATCAGCAACTCCCTCCCAGAGAAGGAAATATTTTGGGGTGTATTAAAAAAGACAGAATATTATATTTTCCCAAAGGAATAATGGAGAACAATCTTAGGCAGAAAAGCCCCCAGTCTCCCTTTCCTCCAAGCAGAGATTGAGCAGGCCACCTTTTGGAAATGCAAATTTGATAATGCTATTCAGAAAGACTGGGCCACCTATTCATAAGCAAAATGCCTTCAGCCTCAGCCCCAGAGAAGGTTTGAGCTAATGAGATTAGAAAAACAAAGGCTCCAAGGACAGGAACATGACCTTTAGGATATAATAAGATTAACCCACCACCATTAGAATACCAAAAGGGCATACTCAAGCTCAGGTCAAAGTATTCAGACAGGAACAGGCATTTCAAATACAAAGTTGAAGACAGTATAAAAGCCCACCTATCCCAACTCCATTTTGTCAGCTGTCCAAGAACCACATGCGGCTGGTGGTTCTGTTCATCTTTAAACCTTCTTTCCAAACAGCCAGCCTCCATTTTTATTTCCAGCATCTTAGCCTCCATTTTATTTACCCCCAGCTTGGAACTGGACCTGATGATTTTTCTCTCAACAATAGAAAAGCTAAAATTTCTGTGGCCATCAGGTTGTCTGGGTTTTGCAGCCCAAAGTTGGCCAAAGTTTCCTTCAGAAAGGTAGCAGCGCTGTTTAGCCTCTGGAATCAGTTACAGATAGTCCTCAACTTACGACCAAAATTGAGCCCAAAATTTCTGTTACTAAGCAAGACAGCTGTTAAATGAATCTTACCACAAGTTACCATGTTTCTTGCCACAAGTGTTAAGTGAATCATTACAGTTGTTGAGCTTGTAAACAGTTGTTAAGTGAATCTGGTTTCCCCGTTGACTTTGCTTGTCAGAAGGTCTCAAAACTTGATCCCATGACCCCGGGACACTGCAACCGTCATAAATATGAGTCAGTTGCCAAGCATCCAAATTTTAATCATGTGACCATGGGGATGTTGCAACGATCGTAAAATGGACATAAGTCACTTTTTTCAGTGCGGTTGTAACTTTGAATTGTCACTAAATGAATGGTTTTAAATTGAGGTTTACTAGTACTTTATTTCTCTCAAAGGTGCTTTTTCAGGAGGCAACTGGACTTTTCTTTTGAAGACATTTCACTTCTCATCCAAAAAGCTCCTTCAGCTCTGACTTGATGGTGGGGAATGGAAGGATTTATATTTCTTGCAGACAGCTGGCAATCTGCATCCTTTTAGAGAGTCACTAAGGCACTTGGAGGTTTATCTGTGTTCTCAAGGTCACTTGAGTATGGCAAATGGTTCCTGTAGACCGGGGTGTCAAACTGCTGGCCCATGGGCCAGACACATAATGCAGAAGCTGCACCCACTCCATTGCCGGCAATGGCAAAACTGTCCCAATACGTTGCACAACATCACATGATATTGTGAGTTTGACATGTGTGCTGTAGACTTTTTGCCATGCACTTTGGGACGAACCTTCGAATGGTGTGGAAGTATGAACGGATTTTCCAGGAAAAAAAAAATTGGAGACTACATTTGCACTATTCAAGTGACCCTGAGGACACAGATAAACCTCCAAGTAGCCTCAACGACTCTCTAAAAGAATGCAAATGACCAGCTGTCTGCAAGGAATATAAATCCTTCCGTTCCCCACCATCCAGTCAGAAGTGAAAAAGCTTCTTGGATGAGAAGCGAAAGGTCTTCAAAAGAAAAATAAGAAAGTCCAGTCGCCTCCTGAAATAGCACCTTTGGGGCAACCATGCCCTGAATGACTGAGAATCTCCATAGACTGTACTTATTTACTTTTCTATGTGTTTTATACCATCTGTCTCGTTCCTGGCTTTGACTCCTGTATTTCTAATTTTTGGCCCCCTTTTTCTAATCTTTCTTCCATCCTCCATCTCCATCTCCTTTCTCCATTTCCCCTAGGCCAGGGGTAGGCAACCTTGGCTCTTTTATGACTCGTGGACTTCAACTCCCAGAATTCCTGAGCCAGCATGGCTCAGCATGGAAACATCTCCCTTTTTCCTCAGCATGGCTGGCTCAGGAATTCTGGGAGTTGAAGTCCACGAGTCATAAAAGATCCAAGGTTGCCTACCCCTGCCCTAGGCTGCTTATGTTTTGGTATGTGGTCATATCCATCTTCAGTTTTAGAAACAGACAAGCCTATATCTATAAATTTATTTATTTTTCTTTCTCTACCCTTGAACCTCCCTCCCCGATTCTCCTCTACACCCTTCACTATTATTCTAATATACCTCAACTTCACTGAATCCTTCCCCTGACACTTAAGTGGGAGTTAAGAGATTGAGTCTCTCAGACAAACCCCAATTAAAACTGACTGACTGGCCGGCATTGTTTGAATTTCTTCTTCCTTATTAAGTGTCTGTCACTCAATAAGTACTGTGAATTCTCCAACCTCCAGCTCTTCCCTTAATTAATGCTAATTGCTCAAACTCATGACCATTATAATGACCCTTTCAGATGTTCCTGAATAAATTCCCCTCCTGGTTTTACATTGTTGTATTGATTTCAAGGCTTACCTGTGTACAAGAAATGCATTTAAACTCGTATTAAAATGTTGTAAAGAGGAAAAGGGTGTAATAAGACGCAAAAGACATAGCTGTGCAGCACTTTTGATGATTCCATATTTTTTTTTAAAAAAAGTCCCATTGCCCTTTGCTCTCCCCACACATGCTGACAATCTTCAACAACCCTGTTCTTATCCCTGAGGGAAAATGCACCTCTTCACTGTGCAGTTTTTCTCTGCTGTCTGGAGATCAGGAGAGAAATGCAATTACACGCATCAGTGTGCATAGCCACAACAGCTCCTGAGGAAAAGCAGGAGTGTGAGAGAACACCGAGGTAGGGAAGTCCCATCTAAGGTGCTGGGACCCAACTCTGAGGCCATGGTAGAAGTGTTTTCAACTACTTCCAACCAGTATCTGGCTCCAAAGCAAGGACCTGCCATTTTTCCAGAAAGAAGATTCTGTGTCTAGTTTGGGATTTGGTCCTATTTTTGGCATGACAGAATAACAAAATAACAGAGTTGGAATGGAGCTTGGAGGTCTTCTAGTCTAACCCCCTGCTTGAGCAGGAGACCCATACCGTTTCAGACAAAAGGTGTCCAATCTCTTCTTAAAAACTGCCAGTGTTGGAGCACCCGCAACTTCTGGAGGCAAATCTTCCACTGATTAATTGTTCTAATGGTCAGGAAGTTTCTCCTTAGTTCTAGGTTGCTTCTCTTTTTTTGGTTAGTTTCCATCCATTGCTTCTTGTCTTGCCTTCAAAGCTACAGCAGAATTGAAAAAAAAAATTACTTATGGTCATTTTTCCCCCACTTACAACCGTTGCAGCATCTCCAGGGTCAAATGATCAAAATTCGAATGCTGGACAACTGACTCACATTTATGATGGCTGCAGTGTCCTGTGATCACCTTTTGTGGCCTTCTGACAAGCAAAGTCATTGGGGAGGCCAGATTCACTTAACAGCCATGTTATTAACTTAACAACTGCAGTGATGCACTTAACAACCGTGCAAGAAAGGTTGTAAAGTAAGTTGCAAAACTCACTTAGCACCTGCCTTGCTTAGCAATGGAAATTTGGGGCTCAGCTGTGATCATAAATTGAGCACTATCTATACCAAAATAATGGCACTCAACAATTTATCCGGTATGAGCTTTTGTTATCAGCTCTGTATAGTGTGGTTCTCAACACACCTAGGCCATTAGTGATCCTCTCTGGATTTCTGTAATGTCGGGGCAACAGGATAAGGAAGTTGGCATCTCTGTGATAGAAGTAAAGGAAAGGTCTTCAAAAAATTAATATTGAAAGAGAAATTTAAAATTGAATTTGCTGCAGTGGAAATTTACTGAGTGGAGAAGCAAGTATAATAGATGGGAACCAGGAAAGGATAGCATAAAGGAAAGATGTAAGAGAAACACATGGGCAAAATTGTTATCTGGGTCTTCAGAATGGGAAAAGGAGCTGTAAGAGTAGATAAGTAGCAAAACAGGAAAGAACCTATTTTTCTAAGAAGTCATAAAAAAGGGGGCCAGAACTCAGGCAACTGATCATGTGCAACTGGTTGATTAATATTAACTGGCCCACCTTGCATAAATTATCTCCTAATTTTAATGTACATGTAATGTATGATTTAGTATGCGGCGGGAAATACGTAGGAGGCGTTCGGAAAGAGTGTAACCTCACAGTACCTCAGCCAATGGGGAAAGAGGAGGGATGTGGTGGCCTGGACAGGGCTGTATAAAGAAGGGAATAATTTGGGTTGGAACTTTGGAGAGAACCAAGCTTTGATAGCTTCTCTTCCCGCTTATTGCAATAAATGAAACAAAAGCCCTTCACTGTGTCTTGGCTGGTTATTGATCAGGTGAGCTTGCCGCTGGTCACGAAGGAAAGTAGCCAGGAGCGCATAACATCTGGAAAGTCCTGTGTTTGAGGTTTTTTAAAGACAGAAAATGGGTATATGAATGGCATCCTCAGAGTCAGATTGTTCTGGATGAAAGAATTATAGAAGAGGTCAAATTCTGTCTACTCCCAAAAGCTTTAGTAAAAAGACCCTGATTTAAAGGATTCACAGATGGAAAGAGCATCTCTTTCAAATTCTCCACAAAGTCAAAGAGGGTTTAGTGCTATTTGCTCCCTCCTCCTCATGGCTATTCTTCTTCTGAGGGATCCTTGATGTTCTCTGAGCAGATGTTTCATTACCCAAATTAACTAAGATGATCCAAGGCCTGGAGACTAAAACATATGAAGAATGGCTGCAGGAGTTGGGTTTGGTTAGTATAAAGAAAAGAAGAAATAGGGGTGACATGATAGCAGTATTCAAGTATTTATTTATTTATTTATTTTATTTTAATTCCATTTATATCCCGCCCTTCTCCGAAGACTCAGGGCGGCTTACAAGCTTAGCAGTAGCCTTCATTCTATGTATATGCCTGCTTATTAGGGCTTTCACACACACCCCAAGCGGCATTATTACAAAGTCAGCTTAATTGCCCCCAACAGCTGCCACAAGGAAGAGGGTGTCACATTTTTCTCCAAAGCACCAGAGGGCAAGACAAGAAACAATGGTTGGAAACTAATCAAAGAGAGAATCAACCTGGAATTAAAGAGAAACTTCCTAACAGTGAGGACAATTAGCCAGTGGAACAGCTTGCTTCATAAATTGTGGGCGCTCCATCACTAGAGTTTTTTAAGAAGACTGGACAGCTACTTGTCTGAAATGGTATAGGTTCTCCGTGTTCTGTACCAGCCTACTACCAGCCCTGCAGAAAAGGCAGGGACAACCCCTTTTACAAAACGGCAAGAGGCTGGAACTAAGCCTGCCAAATTTATTAACATAAAACAGAGCAAACAGAGCAAAGAGAGCAAACACGAACCATGAAAAAGGAGCTATTCAAACGGTTGCCTTCAGCAAACCAGCCCTCCCACGCATTCCCCTTTTATACACTTCAGGGCGTGGCTTCTCTCTGCCTCCTTCCGAGGTGCCCCATTGCCTTCCTCTGTTTACTCCTGATTGACTGCCTCCTGCGGGTCATCTTCATCCACGCTGTCAGGCTCACACAGCTGGGTCTGTGTCATGACCAGGTGGGAGGGGCCTGGCTGAGGGCTCTGCGGAGCCCCAAGGCCATCATCAGCAAGCTCTCCAACACCCCCCTCCTCCTCCTCTGAATCGTCCGACCCAACTGCCGAACCCACAGGCTGACCCTGAATCACAACAGGGGAGAGGGGAGGGGGAGGGGGGGTTGTATTCAAAAATGTATTGTAAAACTTTTCAATAAAAAAAAAGTAAAACTCAAAACCAAAGTTTCATTTTTTTTCCACCTCAAGCTCAAAGTCCAGAAGGGGTCTCCAAGTAGAAGCAAAAGTACTTACATTTTTGTCTTTAATCGACATGGTCAATTTAGCCATCTCTGCCAATTCCATCAACTTCTGCAGCCGTTCATCCATAGTGGGAATTGAAATGTCCTTCCATTTTTGTGCGTACAATAGTCTTGCTGCCTTCAACGTATATAAGATGTTAGATTCTTCTGCTTGAGCAGGGGGCTGGACTAGAAGACCTCCAAGCTCCCTTGCAGCTCTATTCTATTCTTCTTACAAGATCAAAGTTCTGAGGTTTTTTTCCAAGTCTTTTTTCCATGAAGCAAAAAAAAGAAAGGTTTCTGATATTATTTTATTTTTACTTTATCCTTTATTTTTACCTGTTAGCCTTTGCTCTCTCTATATATTTCATAGCAGAATACAGCATTAATGCAAAACAAAATCCACAAAAACAGCATATAAAATGTTCTCCAAATATAAAACTTCAGAGCAGCGAATTATTTTTTTTAAAAAAACACACGCAGTACAAGTGACAAACAAAATGATGAATAAAATTAAATTATGTATCAGCAGTTACTGGGGTGGCTAAACCTGTGGCCAGATATCTAGATTGTTTACCCATTGGACAGCAGTTGAACTCGAGGTGATGTATCTCATGCAGGGAACCAAGGAAACTTCTGAGGGGGTAGTTCCATCACAATGTGATGTAATTATGGAACCAACTGCCGGTGGAACTCCGGATGGCATCAGACCTCCGAACCTTCCGTTGCGGCCTGAAGATCCACTTATTCGAATTAGCTGGTCTGGCCTGATGGGGGATTATGGGTTTTTTAAATTGGTGTTTTTAGTAATGTATTATTGTTTTTTAACTGGGCACTGGTTTAATTTCTTTTTAACTTTTGTATCGTTATTTATATATGCCCTGTGAACCGCCCTGAGTCCCTAGGGAGAAGGGCGGTATAGAAATCAAATAAAACCTAAACCTAAACCTAACGTTTGTGAAACCTTCCCACAGTCACAGTTAGAATTATCAACCAGTCCCCACTATGGTGCAATGTAGACCAGCCACCTTGTGGTGCACCCGGGCTACATGATCTTGTCACAGCTAAATAGTCTACACATTCTGGCTGCTGGACTCACAAGGACCTCCCAGCAAGAAGAAGCAGCATGAACATCCTTTGCTGATTTCCCTGAACAATTTCTGGGGGTATCGTGAATGAGGGGCACAGCCTTCATGAAGCAGGAAGGGAAGGGAAGGGAAATATCTTCCGGCTCCAGCTTGTGTTTGTGTGAATATTTTTTTTATTTTTTTATTTATTTTTATTTTAATTCTATTTATATCCCGCCCTTCTCCGAAGACTCAGGGCGGCTTACAAGCTTAGCAGTAGCCTTCATTCTATGTATATGCCTGCTTATTAGGGCTTTCACACACACCCCAAGCGGCATTATTACAAAGTCAGCTTAATTGCCCCCAACAATCTGGGTCCTCATTTTACCTACCTCGGAAGGATGGAAGGCTGAGTCAACCTTGAGCCTGGTGGGACTCGAACCTGCACTAATTGCAGGCAGCTGGTGTTACTTAAGGAGGCATCAGCCCACTGCTCCACCAAGGCTCTTTTCACACACACACAAATACACACGCGCAAAAATGCCAACTATCTTCATCTCCATGGGTACTGTAACAATACCTAATTATTTTCATTTGATAGTCATCAGTTATAACTGGGAACTGTGTTACATGTGGAGGGGGGAGGGGGTTTTAAGGAAAATTTGCATAAAAGCTGAACGTCACGCAGTTAGCAGAAGATTCCGAAATATTTGTGAGGAAAGGATTAGCCATCTTTTCCTATGTACGCATATCTCCAGACACGTAATCCACAAATTTTTATTTTTAAAAAATGCTGTAATTTGCAAAATATACTATAATTAATGAATCTGTTCTTGTCGAAAATGTGAAGTGGCTTTTTCTACCAGAACTGAAATAAGTAGAAATAAATATATCAACAGCCTTTTTGTCATCTCTCTTAAGGAGTGATTATAAATGCAAGTGTGGCTGAACTCAAAGCCTTTCTTTCCTCTATATCAACAGGTATGCTATATCCAGAACAACAGAATAACAGAGTTTGAAGGGACTTGGAGGTCTTCTAGTCCAACCCCCTGTTCAAGCAGGAGTCCCTATACCATTTCAAACAAATGGCTATCCAATCTCTTTTTTAAAACATCCAGTGATGGAGTATCCACAGTTTCTGGAGGCAAGCCATTCCACTGGTAAATTGTTCTCACTGTCAGGAAATTTCTCCAAAGTTCCAGGTTGCTTCTCTCCTTCATTAGTTTCGATCCATTGCTTCTTGTCCTGCCTTCAGGTGCTTTGGAGGATGGGTTGACCCCCTCTTCCTTGTTGTTGTTGTTAGTTGCAAAGTTATGTCCGACCCATCGTGGCCTCATGGACAACGTTCCTCCAGGTCTTCCTGTCCTCTACCATCTTCTGGAGTCTATTTAAGCTCCCACCTACTGCTTCAGTGACTCCATACAGCCACCTCATTCTCTGTCGTCCCCTTCTTCTCTTGCCCTCAACCTTTCCCAGCATTAGGCTCTTCTCCAGTGAGTCCTCTTCTTTGTGGCAGCCCTCAAATATTGGAGCGCTGCTATCATGTCACCCTTACTTCTTCTTTTTCATTAAACTAGACCTTACCCAATTCTTGCAACTGTTTTTTGTATGTTTTAGCCTCCAGGCCCCCTAATCATCTTTGTTGCTCTTCTCTGCACTCTTTCCAGAGTCTCAGCATCTTTTTTTATATCGTGGCGGCCAAAGCTGGATGCAGTATTTCAAGTGTGGATTTATCAAGGCATTATAAAGTGGTATGTCCTTTAGACCCAAACTCTAAGCACCATTCGTGAAAACACAACCATTCTGACTTTTGTAGACAAGCCAAGGAACTTTGGCTTGAGTGGCATCTCATCTGCAAAGGGGAAGTGGCACTGCCAGGTTCAGGAACCGTTCCCCTATTAAGCCCTAGAGACAGTGGTGGGATTCAGCCAGTTCGCACCAGTTTGGCAGAACTGGTAACTAATTTGTTGTTGCCCAGGTCCAGAATGGACTTCAGGAAGCAGCATCCACACAGAGAACCGGCTGTTCACATGTTTGAATCCCACCACTGCCTAGAGAAGCATGCCCACCCACGTTCCCTTAAGCCAGGGATTTAATCAAAGAACATCATTCATTACCTGGAGAAGTCAAGGGAGGAATTGGATTAATGTTCCTCATTTCTGCACCTCTGCAGCAAAAACAGAGAATCCAAAAACCTCCTCTTGTTCTCCTCCAGTCAGTTATGGAAGCAAAGGAGATGAGAAAATAGATTTTGGAGTGTTAATTTTTATTTGCCAGAACAGCAGATGAGGTACCAGGGGAAATTGTTGAAGGGGAGAGATGTTTTTATTCCATTTCCATCAAGGAAAAAAATATTTAAGGTGAATTATGCTTTGCCAATAGCTGTTCATTTAAAGACACCGTGCATTAGAAGACCACAGAGTCCTGCAACCAGGATCTCAGCTGCTTGTTCACTTTGCCTTCCCAGAAAGAAATGGCTTCTTAAAGGCTCTTCATTGTTGACTAATGGCAATACTTTTTGTCTACCTTCAAACTTCCACCTACTGTTTAACTAGAGAGTTAAATACAAATACTGTAAATGCTCTGACATTTCCACACTGGGAGAGAGAGAGAGAGGGAGGGAGGGAGGGAGGGAGGGAAGGAGGGGGGAGAGAGGGAGAGAGAGAGGGAGAGAGAGAAAGAGAGAGAAAGAGAGAGGGAGGGAGGGAGGGAGGGAAGGAGGGGGGAGATAGGGAGGGAGGGAGGGAGAGAAAGAGAGACAGACAGAGAGAGAGAGGGGGGGAGATCTTTCTTCAGGGAACACTGAGGTCTTGTGTACAACCCCATAATAATACCGTAGGTACTTTCTGACTTGCCTACCAAAAACAGCCTTTCAAACCAAGAAACCCAAAATATTTTTCAAGTTGGCCTCTTTTCCTTAAAACGTGGAGGATTTTTTTATTGGGTTTGGATGGGAAAAAATAAGGTCTAGCTATTAATGGCGACAGCCCCCTGGGATGACAGGATAAAACTATGGCCTATAAATAATCTGAATAAATTATTCAGATTGGTCAGCAGAGAAGATAGAGAGGAAGAGAGACCTGTTCTTTTCATTGGTTGCTCTCATTCCTACTATGAAATCTCAGGAGGCTTCAAAATTTGAGGTGGCCGTTTACGAGATATCAACGCAATGGCGAGCAACGTGGGGCTACTGGAAGCATAGCCATATTCAGAAACCCATAATGCAGAGAGTCTGCAAGGGATGTGAACTTCAGGGCTGTTCTGTACCAGCCTGCTACCGGCCCTGCAGAAAAGGCAGGGACAACACCTTTACAAACGGCAAGAGGCTGGAATTAAGCCTGCCAAATTTATTAACATAAAACAGAGCAAAACAAGACACCAACCATGAAACAGGATCTATGAAACAGGAACTATCCAAGAAGTTGCCTTCAGCAAACCAGCCCTCCCACGCATTCCCCTTTTATATAGTTCAGGGCGTGGCTTCTCTCTGCCTCCTTCCGAGGTGCCCCATTGCCTTCCTCTGTTTACTCCTGATTGACTGCCTCCTGCGTCGGGCGTCCTTGAACAGGGCCAGCTGTGGGTCATCTTCATCCACGCTGTCAGGCTCACACAGCTGGGTCTCCGTCGTGACCAGGTGGGAGGGGCCTGGCTGAGGGCTCTCATCAGCAAGCTCTTCAACTCCCTCAGCAAGCTCTTCAACACTCCCCTCCTTCTCCTCTGAGTCGTCCGACCGAACTGCCGAACCCACAGGCTGACCCTGAATCACAACAAGGGCACTCATCCCTGATGGACTGACGCCTGAAAAGATGGAGTGATGGATCGACCAGAACTTTCTAATCTCCCTGACCATGGTCCTTCTTGAAAGCTAGAGATGTCATGGTCTTGGCCTTGACCTGACAGATGGGAAGCAGGGTGACTAGAACCATCCTGTGAGATGCCAGAAGATGGCATGCTGTTGATGGGATGCTGCAGTTGCCATGACTAGAAACAAGAACCCAGAAAGGACCACAGTCCCAACAAGGAGTAGGTGACCTTTCCACCCAAGACTAAGAAACAAGTGTTGTATAGTCCCTTACGTGAAGGCAGGAGAAAGGGATACCGGACTTAAATTCTACGTAGAGATCTGTAGAATAGGCTGTGCATTGGCTGGTTTCCATTTTTGAAAGTTCTTGGGTCTGCAATAGAGGAAACAACTTTATCTATCTCTGTCTTCCCCTCAGGTCTCCTATTGCTAGCTCTAGAGTGAAGCTGAGTTTCAAAAGGGTGATTTACTGCCAGGTCCTGAGGGAATGATGAACTCCAAATACTTTCTGAAATCTGTGTTAGACTTCTAAACTTCTTGTCCCGCTTTATGCATAGTGTATAGAATTTTATAAAGCTTCAGACAACAAAGTGTTCCGTTTCTATCCTTCCTTAGTTTCGTCTCCTTCTTCTTCTCCTCTTCTCCTTCCTCTTCCTCCTCCTTGTCTTCCTCCTCATCATTCCCCTCTTTCTCATCCTTCTCTTCTTTCTTTCTCCTCTTCTCCTCTTTCTCATCCTCCTTGTCTTCCTCCTCCTCCTTCTCCTATTTCACCTTTTTCTTCTCTTCTCCCACCTCCTCCTCCTTCTCCTCCTCCTCCTCCTTCTCCTCCTCTTCCTTCTCCTCCTTCTCCTCCTGTATTCATCCTCATGCTTCTCCTTTCTCCTCCTTCTCCTTTCCTCCTCCTCCTCTTCCTTCTCCTCCTCTTCCTCCTCTTCCTCCTCCTCCTCCTCTTCCTCCTCCTCCTCCTCTTCCTCCTCCTCCTCCTTGTCTTCATCCTCCTCCTTCTCCTCCTTCTCCTCTTTCTCCTCCTCCTCTTCATCATCATCATCATCATCATCATCATAAGTTTGAAGGGACCTTGGAGGTCATCTAGTCCAACCCCCTGCTCAGGCAGGAAACCCTATACCATTTCAGACAAAGGGCTGTCCAGTCTCTTCTTAAAAACTTCCAGTGTTGGAGCATTCACAGCTTCTGGAGGCAGGTTGTTCCACTGGTTAGTTGTTCTAACTGTCAGGAAGTTTCTCCTTAGTTCTAGGTTGCTTCTCTCCTTGACTAGTTTCCATCCGTTGCTTCTTGTCCTGCTTTCAGGTGCTTTGGAGAATAGCTTGGCTCCCTCTTCTTTGGGGCAGCCCCTGAGATATTGGAACACTGCTATCATGTCACCCCTCACCCTTCTCTTCGTTAAACTACACATACCCAATTCCAGCAACCGTTCCCTATATGTTTTAGCCTCCAGTCCCCTAATCATCCTTGTTGCTCTTCTCTGTACCCTTTCTAGAGTCTCGACATCTTTTTTACATCGTGGTGACCAAAACTGGATGCAATATTCCAGGTGTGGCCTTACCAAAGCATTGTAAAGTGGTATTAGTACTTCATGTGATCTTGATTCTATCCCTCTGTTAATGCAGCCTAGCACTGTGTTGGCTTTTTTGGCAGCTGCAGCACACGGCTGGCTTCTATTTAGGTGATTGTCTACTAAGACTCCGAGATCCCTCTCACTTTCATCCTCATCTTATCCTTTTCCTCTTTCTCCTCCTCTTTCTCCTCCTCCTCCTTTTCCTTCTTTTTTGATATCAGAAAAGCAAATCCTCAAGGTGGGGTAGATCCACAATGTTTCCCACTGACATCATTGGGAGTCCATCCATCCAGGAGCACATTTGGAAATTGCCATTAATTTGCCCCTCTCCATCCTCAGATCTCCTTTTGTTTTTGTTTTTTTATCATGTCCCATGAGGCAGTGGAAGACCTGAATATGTTTTGGGGCCTCTGATATTCTGTAAGAAGCAGGGGGAAATAGAAATTCTCTCCATGGAAGATGGAAATATCCGCCGTGGAAATTCCAGTTGAATTAGACTTGTATACAGGGTTTTTTTTTTCCTAGTAGGATTATTTTTTCCCCAAATCCCAGCGGAGTCATTTTTCAGAGCTAAGAGTTGCATTCAGTCTTTTATGGCATGTAGGGGGACCCTCAAATAAATAGGAAGCGAGTAAGCAGGCAAGGCCAGAGCAAAGAGGGAACAAAGGGCCCCTAGTAGTGATTTTCCATCTGTTAATTTTAATCAGGTTATAAAATCTGTGGGTAGAGCCATTTAGATAGGTACTGCTGTATTATTGAAATGTCTTAAAACATGTCCTAGTTGCAATGGCAATTGAAGTGTGGCAACTCACTGAGCTATTGGGAGCCCCCAACAGATGCACTAAGAAATCTCAATCAGCTTCCAATTTATTTCAGAGCACATGAATAAATCTGTAATATATAAACGTAATACCCACTATGGTCCAGATTCAGCTGTCCTGAAGCATTGCATCATGAATCTCTTTCAAATTAATTTAACTTTAAAGTCATCTTGAATAATAAACAAACTCACAGCATGTTCCATCTCAAAAATGGTTTATTTGATTTTGTCATGAACAGCTGGACTTGGGGAAAAATAAACCCGAAGACTGGCAAGAAACAGTATTAAAGTGAAGGCTAGAATTCAGCTGGAACAATTTTTCCAAATATTTATTCACACATATACTTGAACTGCTGATTAGAGTGATAAGTGAAGGAATCATTTTAAGGAAATACATCTTTGTCGTGTATATTTCTTTAGGCTTTTTATGATTCTGATATCATTAAAACTGACATGACTGCATCAAAATAAAATAGCTTCAGTAATAAAAATTATTATTGAAAGACCCTGGATATTTTCAACTACAGACAGAAAGCAGTTAAAGGAAATCTATGCTGAATTGTAAAATATAGCAGACAATAACAATAAATGGTTTGAATGAAAATCAGTTTGCAAAGGCTGTAATTTTTAGATTAGGGGTGCAGTCTTATAATCAGAAGCTGGACAGAAAATCCCATTGAAATTGGTAGGATTTTGTTTTGCAGAAACTTGGCTAAGACGACATGCGAGCAGGCGAAGACAGATTGCATCAGTGATAGATTTTAACTGCTGAGTCCAAGAATGGCACTCACTTCTATTTTTTAATCTATGTATGAAATGGGAAAAAAATATTAAGATAGCTTGAAAGCTGTAATTGTGTTGCAGTTGTTGTTAAACTGTCAGGATTAAGAGAGTTATGGTTTATTCACTGTTATGGAGTCCTGAGCAGCTAGAAATACTGAGAATTTGGAGCAGAACCCATTTTTAATAGGTCTGCATATATGAATATAGGTTTTCTTTCAAAATTACTTTGTTTTAATTTTTGTCGAGGGAAGTGTTGTGCAATTTATCCCTGGCCGCTAGATGGCTTCTGTTTGCCGGAATATTTTTTTTGTGATGGTTCAGTTCCTCTATGTTCTCTCACCTAACAAGTTGTCAACATATTTGGATGCAATTTTGTTTCACATATTCATTCATTTGAAACAGCTATGTATAGAAGATCCCATTTCTTCAGGACTCAGGATGGTTTGCAATGCCTACAATAAAAATAATACATATTCAGTCAGGACTCTCTTCCTGGTAACATGAACAAAATTCTGTCTATTTTTCTTTCCAGACATTCACTTGTCTGGAATATTATAGGGTCTCGTGCCTGAGCAGAGGGTTGGACTAGAAGACCTCCAAGGTCCCTCGCAACTCTCTTATTCTGTTATTCTTCATATGTATAAAGGAAATCAATGGTTCAGAACAGAATCAAGGTCCAGAGACCTATTATCATGTTCCATCGTGGTAATCAGTAAAGCAACACTAAAGTGAAACAGGACATGGTGAAATAATTCAGAAACTGGAAGTGAACCAAAATTTGGGTTTTGTTAAGCCCTAAAAAACAACAGGGTCCTTTGGCTGGGATGGTCTCCTGGCTGCCTTTGGTCAAGTCTTCTACCAATAAGAGTTTCTGCAAGAAGGAAGTCAAAAAAAAAGTCAAAATGGTAGCCACCATCATGTGTTCAAAGCCCTGCCCTTTTTTGCATGGGCTTGGGATCAGGCAGTCTGGAGGCAGCATCTTTAGAGGGACTTTGAATGACAGCTGACATCAACTCCTCCTCTTCCTCCTCCTCCTCCTCCTCCTCTTCCTCCCACTCTCTCTTCCTCCCCCTCCCTCCCCCTCCTCCTGTCCTTCTGTGAGCTCTGCCTTTTTATTACAGAGCTATTTTTATTCATCCTCCTGCTCTCAAACAGGTGGTCACATAAAGTCAATTTTCTTCTTCTTTTCTACAGACTTTAGGGCAGATGTCTAATGAAATTCTGTTTTTTTTTTTCCTCTGTTGCTCTTACGCATGATTGGAAAAACAACTCCAGAACAGGAAACTGTTTTTGAATAATGCTTACACACAGTCAGTCTCGGTGGAAAGGTGGTGAGCATGCACCGAAAAAAAAAACAAAGAAAGGTGGGGAGGGAGCTCTCAGGGTAGGGTCAACAAAGTCAAGATGCCAGTTGTGAGAATGCAATTGCAGCCCTCCTGCTTCTTACTATATGTTTATTGTTATCCTTAGGATGGTGACGTTGTTTGGAGGGTAGCATTCCTCCTGTCATGAGCAGGGCATCGGAATTTCATTTTAATGTGTTCCATTGTGTGTACAGGTCAATGATAATATCTTATATCATCTTATATCTCATCTCATCTCAACTCATCATCTTATATCTCATCTCTTCTCAACTCATCATCTCATCTCATCTTATCTTACCTTACCTTACCTTATATCTTATTTTCTCACCTCACCTGACCTCACCTTATCCTCTCCTCTCCTATCTTACCTTACCTTACTTTATCCCACCCCACCCCACCCCACCCCATCCCATCCCATCTTACCTTATCGTGCCTTACCTTCTTTGTATGCATCTTCACCCTTTGGATCTCATCTCAACTCATCATCTCATCTCATCTCATCTCATCTCATCTTACCTTACCTTACCTTATATCTTATTTTCTCACCTCACCTGACCTCAACTTATCCTCTCCTCTCCTATCTTACCTTACCTTACTTTATCCCACCCCACCCCATCCCATCCCATCCCATCTTACCTTATCGTGCCTTACCTTCTTTGTATGCATCTTCACCCTTTGGATTGTCTCCTGCAAGCAGGTGCAGAGAGGGAGGCCCTCTGGAATGGCCACCCTCAGCTGCCTAGAAGGGAGGATGCTGCTGGTTTGTAGGGCAGCTGGTTGGGGGTCTGCCCCTCTGTCAGAAGGAAAGCAAACCCACATAGGTTTTAAGAAGGGAGATGGGAATGTGGTATGGACCCTTGAAAAAGATTTACAGGTTCTGGAAAGAGTGCAGAGAAGAGAAACAAAGACGCTTAGAGGGCCAGAAGCTAAAACATATGAATAATGGTTGCAAGAATTGGGCTTGTGTAATCAAATGGAAAGAAGGACTAGGGGTGACATGACAGCAGTGATCCAATATCGCCACAAAGACGAGGGGATCAATCTATACTCCAAAGCACCAGAAGGTAGGACAAGAAGCAATGTACAGAAACTAATCAAGGAGAGAACCAATCTAGAAATAAGGAGAAATTTACTGACAGTGAAAACAGTTAATCAGTGGAACGACTGGCCTCCAAAAGTTGTGGGTGCTCCATCACCCACAACTTTCTTCTACGGACTTGCTCGCCCTCAGGGGTGCTCCCCCTTCCTGGGGGCGACCCGCCTTTCCAGCCACGTACAATCTCGAGGAAGGGCCCACTTGTTGGGACCCTGAGAGATGGCTGGGCACGGGTAGGGGCCTCCGACGTAAACCTAATAAGAGGCCCCTGGTTTGTTTTTTATCGAAATTTTTTCGGGGGTTAGGGAGGAGGGAGGGTACTTCTTTTGGTTGTTTGGACGAGGGGGGCAGTCCAACAACCTCTGTTCAGGCCAGTGCTGAGGCGGATCGCGGGGGGGAGGAGCGGGGGTCGGTTGCTTCTGGGGCTCCAGGGCCAGTCGTGGGATTACCTATTCCCACGACGTTAGGGAATGGCAGCAGGTGTAGGAACAGAGGGCCGTATCGATCTCTGGGAAGGTCTCTCCGCTGCTTACAAGCGGTGAGGCACTCCGACCCTCTGGCTCCGCCCCGAGGTCCCGGGAGTGAGGATGTGCAGCCTCCTGAGCTCCGGCTGGTGTACTTGAATGCCAGGTCTGTCGTTAATAAAGCTCCTCTCGTACATGACTTGGTCGAGGGTGAGCAGGCGGACCTGGCTTGCATCACGGAAACTTGGTTGGGCCCAGAGGGCGGTATTCCTCTGGTTGATCTTTGCCCACCAGGTTTCCGGGTGCTACACCGGCCTCGGGCTCACGGTAGGGGTGGGGGAGTGGCTGTTGTTGTGAGGGAGACCTTATGTCCACGGGAGGCCACCGTTCCCCAGATAGTCGGGTGTGAGTCTCTCTTCTTGAGATGCGGCCCTGGTGCGCAGTTGGGCTTGCTGCTGGTGTACCTTTCGCCTAGTCACGCAGCAGCAGCCCTGCCTGAGCTTCTCGATGTCCTCTCTGGGTTGGTGATTGAGTTCCCGAAACTTATAGTTTTGGGGGACTTCAATCTACCATCTCTGGGAGGATCATCTGAGTTGGCTCGGGAGTTCATGGCTTCCATGACGGCCATGGACCTGACGCAAGTAATTTCGGGACCGACTCATGAGGGAGGCCACACCCTTGACTTAGTTTTCTTATCTGGACGGTGGTTAGATGATCTTGGTGGGGGCTCCCCAATTGTTATGCCCCTGTCATGGACCGATCATCATCTCCTGCGGCTGGTCTTCCGTTTTGCCACCCCCCGCCGTGGGTGTGTGGAACCTATCAAATGGTACCGCCCCAGACGCTTAATGGATCCCCAGAGGTTCCAGGCAGCGCTGGGGTCCCCACCTGCCTCCCTTGCTCACAGCTCAGCAGACGCCTTAGTGGAAGCCTGGGAAAGGGCGGCCACTGAGGCTCTTGACCGAGTTGTACCCCTGCGGCCCCTGACCCGGTGCAGATCCCGTCGAGCCCCATGGTTCTCCGTGGAGCTCCGGGAGATGAAGCGTCGGAGACGGGGCCTAGAGAGCGGTTGGAGATCCAGCCGATCCGAATCCGATCGATTGCGACTAAGAACCTATACTAGGTCTTATCTCGCTGCGATAAGGGAGGCGAGGTCTAACCACTTCGCCACCCTTATCGCGTCCGCAGATAATCGCCCGGCCGCCCTGTTTAGGGAGACTCGCTCCCTCCTGAATCAGGAGGTGAGGGAGGATCCCTTGCAGGGTCGTGCCGAGGAGTTTAACCAGCATCTGTCGGACAAAATCGCTCGGATTCGGGTCAGTCTGGACTCTGACTGGGCAGAGTCTGTCGAGCAGGACACGGGTGGTCTTGTCGATATCACCTGGGAGGAGTTTGATTCTGTGACTCCGGAGGAAGTGGACAGGATCATGGGGAGGCTGAGCACCACCACATGTTTATTGGACCCGTGCCCTTCCTGGCTGGTCTATGCAGCCCGGGAGAGGACACGCAGCTGGTTCCAGGCAGTTATATCGGCTTCTTTGAGTGAGGGTAGCTTCCCCGCCGTCTTGAAAGAGGCGGTGGTGAGGCCTCTCCTCAAGAAGCCTGCCTTGGACCCAGCTGTATTGAACAACTTTCGTCCTGTCTCCAACCTTCGCTTTCTTGCGAAGGTTGTTGAGAGTGTGGTGGCACATCAGCTCCCTCTGGTCCTGGATGAAGCGGATTATCTAGACCCGTACCAATCGGGTTTCAGGCCCGGGTACAGCACGGAGACGGCATTGGTCGCGCTGGTGAATGATCTCTGGAGGGCCCGGGACAGGGGGCATTCCTCTGTTCTGGTCCTATTAGACCTCTCAGCGGCTTTCGATACCATTGACCATGGTATCTTGCTGCGGCGTCTTAGGGGATTGGGAGTGGGAGGCACGGTTTTACAGTGGTTCTCCTCCTATCTCCAGGGACGCTCGCAGTCGGTGTTGGCAGGAGGGCAGAGGTCGACCGCGAGGTCTCTCATTTGTGGAGTTCCTCAGGGGTCGGTCCTCTCGCCTCTCCTGTTCAACATCTATATGAAACCGCTGGGTGAGATCATTCGTGGTTTTGGAGTTGGGTATCATCAGTATGCTGATGATACCCAGCTTTTCATTTCGACCCCAAACCACCCCAGTGATGCCCTCACCGTGATGTCCCGTTGCCTGGAGGCGGTTCGGGTCTGGATGGGGAGGAACAGACTTCAACTCAACCCCGACAAGACCGAGTGGCTTTGCATACCTTCATCCCGGGTTTATTCGGACATTCCATCTCTTTCTATGGGGGGCGAATTATTACCCCCCGTAGATAGGGCTCGCAACTTGGGAGTCCTCCTAGATTCACGGCTCACTCTGGAAGACCACATAGGAGCTGTGACTAGGGGGGCTTTCGCCCAGGTTCGCCTGGTGCGCCAGTTGCGGCCCTATCTAAGCCGGGATGATCTATGCACAGTCACTCACACGCTCGTGACCTCTCGACTAGACTACTGCAACGCTCTCTACATGGGGCTGCCCTTGAGGACCACCCGGAAGCTCCAACTGGCACAGAATGCAGCCGCGAGAGTTGTGTTGGGAGTTTCCCGATACTCCCATGTTACACCTCTGCTCCGTGAGCTGCATTGGTTGCCAGTTGTCTTCCGGGTGAGATTCAAGGTACTAGTCATGGTGTTTAAAGCCCTACATGGCAGGGGTCCGGAGTACCTCAGGGAACACCTGCTGCCGGCGTCAACTTCCCTCCGCCCTGTGCGTTCCCACAGAGAGGGCCTCCTCAGGGTGCCACCGGTCAGAGAATGTAGATTGGTGGCCCCCAGGGGGAGGTCTTTCTCTGTGGGCGCCCCGGAGCTATGGAACCAGTTACCGGTTGAGCTCCGGACGGCGCCCGATCTTCGCTCCTTTCGCCGCGATCTGAAAACATACCTGTTCGAACAAGCCGGCCTGGCCTGAGGGGGGATTGGTGGGGTTTTACTATCATTTTATTGGGGTTTTATTAATGTATTTATTGTTGGGCATGTATTTAATTACTTTTTAATTTTTGTAGCTTTGTGTTTTATTCTTGCCCTGTACACCGCCCTGAGTCCTTCGGGAGAAGGGCGGTATAGAAATATTAATAAATTAAATTAAAAATTAAATTAAATCACTGGAGGTTTATAAGAAGTGATTGGACATCCATTTGTCTGAAATGGATTTCCTGCTTGAAGGGTTGGACTAGGAGACCTCCAAGGTCCCTTCCAGTTGTGTTATTCTGAAGTATCCTGCTCTAATCTGTAGAGATAATGTCCTCTTGAAGGCATCTCATTTCTTCACTCCCATTTGACCAATTCAGAGGGGTTCCACATTTCCCCACTGTGCTCCGTAGATGAATTCTTTTCTTCTGTGAATCTCAGAGCCGCTCTGATTGAATTGCCTTGCCACTGAATCAAACAATACGTCTTCCAAATCCAGTTCAATCAGAATCTGGGGTGATTTGCAAAGATCTAGTTTCATAGACAGCTTTAAAGCAAATTGCCAATAGGAACTTTTTTTTTATTAGTTTTAGAAGGTAGTGAGAGAGAAAAAACAACCCTCATTATTTTTAGAGAGCGAAAGGACATCATTCATTATATTGTGATGCCTCTAAGGAACTGTTAAGCAGCATGTAATTAAAATGCCTGGGAAGCCACAGCCCGATGTAGCTTTTCTTGTGTGTGGATTAGTGAAGTCGTGACAGCCAAACATGGCACAATGTCATTTCTCCAAATGTAAAGGAACAGATCCTGTAGGCTGTCTTTTTATTTAAAGGAAGGCCCAAGTCTTGTGTGGAACCTGAAACTCATCAGATAGGGAACGTGAGTCATGAACCGAGATGTCACTTTTAGATAAACGGGCACATGAACGGGCATTTCATCCTTAAATCAGCCTTTCAGAACTGCTGCATTTTGCTATGCCAGATTACTTTCTACTTTGTGGATTGTGTAGAACAGAATAGAATAGAATGTCTTCACTGTCACTGTGTAACTCACAACAAAATTAAGTAATTTCTAATAATTTCTAATCATCAACCATTGCAAAGGATCTCGCAGCAGGAACATACAGTCTGTTAAAAATACCGCGTTCAGTTTTGGTCATCGCGTTATAAAAAAAAAAAGATGTTGAGACTTCTTTGGAAAAACTGCAGGGAAGACCAACTAAGATGATGAAAGGCCTGGAGACTAAAATATATCATAATCATAATAGTAAAGTTGGAAGGGACCTTGGAGGTCATCTAGTCCAGCCCCCTGCTCAGGCAGGAAACCCTATACCATTTCAGAAGAATGGCAGGGCTTTTTTTGTCATAAAACGCCCAGAACGGAGTTCCGGCACCTTTTTTGGATGGAACCTTGTAGGGTAGGCAAGGCGGGTTGAATGACGTGTGTGAGTTCCGGCACCTTTTTTTATATATACAAAAAAAGCACATGGCTAGTTTAGAGAAAAGAAGGACTAGGGATGACATGATAGCAGTATTCCAATATTTGAGGGGCTGCCACAAAGAAGAGGGGGTCAACTTATTTCCCAAAGCACCAAAAGGCAAGACAAGAAACAATGGATGGAAACTAATTAAGGAGAGAAGCAACCTGGAATTAAGGAGAAACTTCCTGACAGTGAGAACAGTTAACCAGTGGAATGGCTTGCCTTCAGAAGTTGCGTGTGTTTCAACCCTGGAGGTTTTTAAGAAGAGGCTGGACAGTCACTTGTCTGAAATGATGTGGGTCTGGAGTAGGATAGGGTCTCCTGCTTGAGCAGAGGATTGGACTAGATCAGGGCTTTTCAACCTTTTCACCCATTGTACCACTTTTAGGATAGGGCAACCTCCGAGTACCACCAGTCGCCTAGCAAGGGGTCAAAAACTTGATGACCCCCCCAAAAAAAGGAAAAAAAATGATGAAGTATAGGTAGTCCTCAACTTACAACAGTTTACTTAGTGACGGTTTGAGGTTACAATGGCACTGAAAAAAGTGCCCCCCGAGCCACCGCCGAGCAAGACACCTGCCTGCCCACCTGGCGGCGCTCTTCCTCCTGTCCGAGGTTTTCATTGTTGTGAGCATTTCTGTTCAGGATTGGCAGCGGGGGTGGGGTGGAGGTGTGTTTGGCTTTTATTCCCCCCGTCTGCTGGGTGGTTGCAGCAGGTTTTGGTCACTTCACATGACCCTGGGAGACTGGGACCGTCATAAATATGAATCATTTGCCAAGCATCTGAATGTAAATCACAAGACCCTGGAGATGCTGCAACATTCCAGCTGATCGGCGTTTCTTCTGGGCTCAGAAGCGCCAGGATCAGCGCAAGCTCCAGCTGGAGACTGGCGCTGATTCTGGTGCTTCCGCTGAGTCCTGACAGCCCTGCAGCTCCAGCCATCTCACGCTCAGGCTTGTGTGGTGCTGCCACCAGTTCAGCTCATTCCCCTCCCCAGCTACCACTTTTCTAGGATGGTCGTGTACCACCTGCCAGGTGCCAATGTACCACAGGTGGTACCTGCAGGGCTTTTTTTCTCATAGAACGCTCAGAACGGAGTTCCGGCACCTTTTTTGGATAGAACCTTGTATGGTAGGCAAGGCGGGTTGTATGACATGTGTGAGTTCCGGCACCTTTTTCTTTTACAAAAAAAGCACTGGGTACCTGTACCACTGGTTGAAAAGCCCTGGACTAGAAGACCTCCAAGGTCCCTTCCAGCTCTATTCTGATTGTTCAAAAACAACATGAAACAATAAATTAGAATGAATTTGTTTAATTTGACAGCAGAAAAGATTATTGGTAATTCACTTCCTTCTATCCAAGACATAGCATAAAAGCAATGCTTGATGAGAGCACGCCGTATGGTTTGGGATGCATCACATCCTCTTCATGGCTGTTTTTCTATCTTACCTTCTGGTAAGAGGCTTTGCATTACAGTATATGTATAAATAAATCTAGCACCTTTTGCTATACTGGACCACACAGTATCAACAGTAGAGACCTTCACGTTTCTGGGTTCTACAATCTCTCAGGACTTGAAATGGACACCTAACATCAAAAACCTCATCAAAAAAGCATCCAAACAAGACAGACACAGACTTCAATGGATAGTTAGAACTACAGGGGGAAAAAACAATTGCTACCAGCCTGCCTTCCATTGAGGACCTGGATACTACACGGGCCAAAAAGAGGGCCATGAAAATACCCAATGGACCCCTCACATCCTGGACATAAACTGTTTCAACTTCTTCCCACAAGATGATGCTATATGGCATTGCACACCAACACTGTCTTATGCCCTGAAATGTCAAACCACCTAGTAGGGCTGTATTACTATTATCCTTCTCATCTTTTCTATTATCTATTCCTTTAGCGTTGTATGAATATAACTTTGGTGTTTGTATCTTATGATTTATGTGGATTGATCTTATTTAGTATGCTATTATGATTTTCATTGATTGCTTTTATTTTTATCCTGTGACTATCACTTAGTGTAACTTAGGATTTATGATGATTGTATTTTATGATTATGACCATGATTTATCATTTGCTGCTTATATGTACATTGAGACCTTATACACCGGAGACAAATTTCCTTAGGTGTCCAATTACACTTGACCAATAAAGAATTCTATCTATTCTGTTCTGTTCTGTTCTGTTCTACTCTACTCTACTCTACTCTACTCTACTCCTGTTCTGTTCTCATCTATGTCTATGCATGTGTGTGTGTGTGTGTGTGTGTGTGTGAAATTCTGATACTCAGTCTAAAAAGAATATATATGTGTGTGTGTGTATTCTTTTGAGACTGAGCATCAGAATTTCATTTTTTAATGTGTGCCAGTGTGTTCACAGGAAAAAAAAACAATAAATCTTGTCTTGTCTTGTCTTGCCTTGCCTTGCCTTGCCTTGTCTTGCCTTGCCTTGCCTTGCCTTGCCTTGCCTTGCCTTGCCTTGCCTTGCCTTATCTATCTTATCTTATCTTTTGTCTCTTGTCTCTTAGCTCTTATCATCAATTATCTTATACCTGGTAGTAACTGGACTACTTTCCCAAAGCCTCAAGCCAACAGCCTTCTCCAGAAAAAATATGTCAAGAGATACAATTCTTATCACCCCTTTGAAGACTGGAGATGTTCACATGTTCTTTGGAAAATGCAACGTATAGAGAGCTGCTGTTTTCTCTTAAAGGGCTTTGCAGAATGCAGCAGTTTGAAAGTGGAACACCAGCAAATGAATATGGAGATTGCTCCAGTCCCAACCTCATTCCTTGCTGATTGCTCTGATTTGGCCTACTTGCGAGGTCCCTTCCCATCTCTTCCCGCTTAGTCCTCTTTCTGCAAATGGAACAGAGCTTACCTTATTTTGAAAATGAGAGGCCAACCAAGCTGCAATTCCTTAAGGAGAACTAAAGCAAAGTACAGAATCTCTTCAGAGATAGTTGGGTATTTAAAGCCTTTGATGTGGCCGATTAAACAGCCACATGACTTCTTTGAAGAATTTTAAACATTTTTTAAAAAAAAGTAGAAATAGAGGTGAACTCAGAACATCTATGCATTTTTGGAATAATATTTAAAAAAAAACCTTTCAAGACACACAGCTTTAAAACAATCATCAACAACTCTCCTTCCCTTCTCCCTGTTCTTCCCTTAAACAGGGCAAAATCCAAGTTTGCATTTTGTCTCTGTCTTTCTCTGAACATACACAGACACAGACACATACAAACGCGCACACAAATACAGACACAGACACACAGGCATACACACACACAAACACATATCCTATCCTATTTTCTTTTCCTGGTGTAGATCTGAGCTATGGTGGCACAGTGGTTAGAATGCAGTATTGCAGGCTAACTCTGCTCACTGTCATGAGTTTGATCCTGACCAGCTCCAGGTTGCTTTCTATCCTTCTGAAGTCAGTATAATGAAGACCCAGATTGTTGGGGAAGGGGCAATATGCTGACATTTGTAAACCGCTTAAAGAGTGCTGTAAAAGCACTATAAAACGGTATAAGTGCTATTGCTATTGCTATTTTGAGAGAGAAAGCTTGAAAGGAAAGTAGCTGGCCCAACCTCAAGATGAGCTAAAGGACTGCCTTTGAAAATTGTACTTATTATTATTACAAATAACTTAAGGCGGCAAACATATCCGACCCACTTTCCTTTTCCTATTTTACCCACAACAACAACCCTGTGAGGTTGAGTTGGGCTGAGGTAGACTGTCTGGCCCAAGGTCACTCAGCTGGCTTTCATGGCTAAATCGGGACTTGAACTCACAGTTTCTTGCTTTCTAGCCTGGTGCCTTAACCACTAGACCAGGGGTCTTCAAACGTGGCCCTTTTATGACTTGTGGACTTCAACTCCCAGAATTCCTCAGCCATTCTGGGAGTTAAAGTCCACAAGTCATAAAAGGGCCACGTTTGAAGACCCCTGCACTAGACCAAAGTGGCTCCTGTGATAAAATAGTCCGAAGACTGTTTTTTTTTAAAGAAAAAGAAGAAAAGAAAGAAAAAACCAGAACAAAAACAGAAATAAAATGTATATCTGTTCATAATGTTTGAACAAAGAGAAATTGGTGTCTTTATTGCAGAGAAATTGCACTGATCAAGACTTAAGTGGGAGTTATATCATGGAAGTTAATACTGCCAGAATTGTAGCTTGGCTAGTCTGCATTTAGTGAATCGGCTCCTAGCGACTTGGTCATCCATCACCAGCCAAGTACTGAATTAACCAAACCAGTAACCACACAGGATAGAGTGGTTTGCATTTTCTCTGCCTTTAGCTCTCTGGCTTTGCGGCTTCTTTCTGAGCACAGGAAATTTTTCTCCAATCTGCCTCTGGCGCTTCCTTCTCTGAGCCTCCCTGTCTCCAGATTTGGTTTTCCTCCGTCTCCTGGGCCTCTTCTACCCTATACTTATTTTTAATGATTTACAGATAGCTTTCAGAAATAGCCATTTGCTAGAGTTGCAGACTGTCCTTCCTTTGTTAGTTCCCCCCCCCCCCAAGATTTGATGCACTCCATGCATTCCTTATTTTTTCCCCTACTACAATGTGGGAAGTCAGCCCCGGGACCTGAAAAGGAAATATTAAAAGGGCAGAATAGTATATTTCCTCAAAGGATCTTAAAGAGGCAGAAAAGCATGCCCAGTTTTTCTTAATAGCCCCAAGTCTCCCTCACTCAAGCAGAAACCAGCTCTGTAGAAATGCTGATGTAATAATCCATTCAGGAAGGTTGGAGCCATCCAGCTAGAAGCTTAGGAAGACAAAGACACCTAAAATCTACATACCCCACCCAACTCTAAGACAGGGAACGTAATAGGATTAACCCACCATCACCAGAATGCCACAAAGGCACACTCAGACTCAGGTCAAAGTACGTGACACAGGAAATAGAAAGCCTCAAACAGGAACAGGAAACAACTCCAAACAAAAGCCCCAGAGGGTATAAATCCCACTCCCTACACATGCTCTCTCTTTTTTTCTTCCAGAGCCATCTTTCTTGTCTGTCTCTCCTCTTCAATAAACTACAACCTTCTTTCTAAAGCAGTCGCCATGTTGTTTATTCCCGGCTTGGACTGGACCCTGATGAAAACTTTTACTTCTGCAACAGTTTTGAGAATTTGCTTTGAGTTTTGAGAATAGCTGCCATGGAAGAAATACAGGTCACCCTCAACTTACAACAGATCATTTAGTGACCATTTGACATTACAATGGCACTGACAAAAAGTGACTTACGAACATTTTTCACACTTATGACTGTTGCAGCATTCCCATAGTCACATGATCAAAATTCAGATGCTTGACAACTGAGTCATACTTATGACGGTTGCAGAGTCCCAAGGATCACGTGATCACTTTTTGCAATCTTCTGATGATCAAAGTCAATGGGGAAGTAAGAGTCACTTAATTACCATGCTACTAACTTAACATCTGCAGTGATTCACTTAACAACTGTGGCAAGAAAGGTCGTAAAATGGGGCAAAACTCCCTTAACAACCGTCTCGCTAGGCAACAGAACTTTGGGACTCAGATATGGTCATAGGTCAAGGACTATCTGTCTTTATACAGCAAAGCAGATAATAAGGGTCATTGTGAATGTGTAATTATGTAATTGTACACTGGAACCACCAAACTGCCATCAGTTCAAAGCCTCAGGTGGTATCTGGAGAGAGGATTATCTGTGACCCTTCTGTTTTCATGTGATCTTAACTTGGTCAGAATCTCGGGAACTGATTTCCATGTACTCCTCATGTCTGGAGACCTCATGAAGTTTCTTCCACGATTAGGTGGAGAATCTTGATCCAGGACCCGAGGCTGTAGGAACTGCTAATGGTAGAATGCTCACTTTAGATCACTGGAGTTTGATTGAACAAAAGAATGTTTTTAACTAGTTTGCATCTCTCCCTTGCCACTTTCTATTTGACTCCTCATTCCAACAGCCACTCTGCAAAGTTAAGTTTATGTTGAAAATACAAATTATGTAAATAAACAGAAGGGGCTCAGTGGTTAAAGATGCTGAGCTTGTCAGCTGGAGAGTTGACAACAGGGGTTCAAGACCTGAGCTATTGCACAATGGGGTGAGCTCCCGTTCCTTGCCCCAGCTTCTGTCCACCTACCAGTTTGGAAGCATGCAAATGCAAGTAGATAAATAGGTACCACTTCAGTGGGAAGGTAGCAGTGTTCTGTGACCCTTTGGTGTATAGTCATGCTGGCCACATGACCACAGAAATGTCTTCAGACAACGTGGCTCCCTTGGACAAGAAACAGAGATGAGGACTGTGCCCTAGAGTCAGACATGACATGATTGACAGGGGAAACCTTTACCTTATAATAAACAGATGAATTAAAAAAGGTAAACATGGCAGAACAACTGGAGGTCACAGATTTGCTCCCCCAGGTATGTTCCCATTCTGCCATCCCTTCCACATCATGATGGAGGCCTGTCCTCTCCTGGCACAGGTAAAGAAGCTTATATAATATGTGACGCTCTCTACAGCCAGCCAGGATCTTAGCGGGCCACTATTAGCCATGAGTTGGGCTGGACCAGGATATTGGCCCAAGATTATGGGAGTTGTAGTCTGCATTTCTGGGAAAATCCAAGGCTGAGAAACATTGATCCTTGGTGAATTATGATGTTTTGGCGGGAGGCAAAAGCTGAATTCCATCTATTCGGGTCTCTTGACAGGGCATTGAATTAAGAGATACTTTGAGGACATAATTGTGCCACACCAACTAAGGGCTTGTCACACCTCAGAAGAAATTCAAGGGATGTTGAGACTCTAGAAAGAGTACAGAGAAGAGCAACAAAGATGATTGGGGGACTGGAGGCTAAAACATACAGGGAACAGTTGCTGGAATTGGGTATGTGTAGTTTAATGAAGAGAAGGGTGAGGGGTGACATGATAGCAGTGTTCCAATATCTCAGGGGCTACCACAAAGAAGAGGGAGCCAAGCTATTCTCCAAAGCACCTGAAGGCAGGACAAGAAGCAATGGATGGAAACTAGTCAAGGAGAGAAGCAACCTAGAACTAAGGAGAAACTTCTTGACAGTTAGAACAACTAACCAGTGGAACAACTTGCCTCCAGAAGTGGTGAATGCTCCAACACTGGAAGTTTTTAAGAAGAGACTGGACAGCCATTTGTCTGAAATGGTATAGGGTTTCCTGCCTTAGCAGGGGGTTGGACTAGATGACCTCCAAGGTCCCTTCCAACTACTACTACTTCTTCTTCTTCTTCTTCTTCTTCTTCTTCTTCTTCTTCTTCTTCTTCTTCTTCTTCTTCTTCTTCTTCTTCTTCTCCTTCTCCTTCTCCTTCTTTTCTTCTTCTTCTTCTTCTCCTTCTCCTTCTCCTTCTTCTCCTCCTCTTCTTCTTCGTCTTCCTCCTCCTCCTCCTCTTTCTTCCTCCTCCTCTTCCTTCTTCCTCCTCTTCCTCCTCCTCCTCCTTATTATTATTATTATTATTATTATTATTATTATTATTATTATTATTATTATTATTAATTATTATTTCCATGAGGATTTTCTCAAGAATAGCTATGTTTGGGATTTCTAGGAAATTTGCTACATGTATTAACTTAGTGGAGGTACTGCCAAAATAAATTCAGATTATAACCCAGTGACTTAACATGTAAGAAGGAAGGTTGAATGTACAGATGGAGGCTAAATTATATTTTGCTATAAAAATAATGAATAATTGAGGATTGTAAAAAGAAGCTGAAGGAATTATTTGAGGTTAATTTAAATAAAGGCACTGACAAAAGGAAAGTATGGGGTGCACTGAGGCCCTTTATGCGAGGACAATCTCTGCTCCAGAATGGTATATTGAGAAGACAAAGGGAGAAGAAGAAACAAAAGATTTTAATGGAGATAAAAAATGAAAGAGGATAAATTAAAGAGGTTCCCAGGAAGCAGAAACATTTTCAGGCAAATTAAACTTTTACAATGGTAGCTTCTACGTTGACTAGGAAAGACATGGAAATAAAGGTGATTTTTGCAGAATAGAAGAATTTTCAATTAGCCAATAAGCTGGGGAAATGGTTAATAGATAAAGTGAGAAGAAAATAATATCAAAGTTACAACGTGAGAATGCTACGTTAACAGATGATGTAAATACGCAGCGAATATTCCATCATTAATAAACAAAGCGTCATAAAACAGTAGAAATTTCCCCAGCAAATGTAGAGGAATATGTAAAGAAACAAAATTTGCCAAAGAAACAGATAAACAAAAGCAGATGGTGAATGGACCTATAACTACCAGGCAAGCCTGTGAGGCTGTAAAAAAGATTGAAATGGGGAATGCTCCAGGTCCAGATGGATTACCAGCCTCCTATTAGAAATATTTTGAAGACAAACTGTTATAATCTCTTCAGAAATGGACAAATTCCATTTTGGAAAAGGGAAAGATACCAGAAAGATGGGCAGGAGTAAATATAGCACTAATTCACAAAGAAGATCAAGAGCCAGATTTCACCAAAAATCTCCAACCAATATCAGAACTGAACAATGATTATAAAACATTTAGTACGAAACTAGCCAAAGGGGCTAAAAGTTTCTTGCAAAATGACTACGGCTTTTTAGCTAAAAGATGTAAACAGGTGCAGATTATTTCAGCTGGTGCTAAAAAAATGAAATGGAAACGTTTTGTATATAAATCCCCAACTAAAACTGGAACGTATTTTGCTTGATGAGGATGGTAGATTTGTTGAGATGGAAGTCCATTGGCTATTGGAAATTTATACCCCAATAAAGTATTGTTCTACAAAGGACTTGTGGTGAGACTAATGGGTTCCTCAATGAAAACTGGTGCTGGATGGTAGATTGAAATAAAATTATTTTACCACACAACTGGATATCAGAATAACAGAGTTGGAAAGTACCAACTCTAGTCTAACCCCTGTTCAAGCAGGAGACCTTATACTATTCTGGACAAGTGGCTGTCCAGTCTCTTCTTATACTCCATTGATGGAGCATCCACAGCTTCTGAAGGCAAGCCATTCCATTGGATAATTGTTCTCACTGTTAGGAAATTTCTTCTTATTTCTAGGTTGCTTCTCTCTTTGATTAGTTTCCAACCATTGTTTCTTGGGTAGACCTTCTGAGAAAAAATATTAAATCATGCAAGGGGAATTGCCAAAAGTTGTCTTGGAGCTGGAGACAATAGCAATTCAAGAGAGACGATCTGCTTTTCTGAAAGACATTTGAGGTCTGGGCTGGAAACTGTACAGCATCTAGGGAGGGCAGAATTAATTTTGCTTTTATCTCTTCCTCACGGGTTTTGCAACTTTGCTTGCTTATTTTTTAAAGCCAGATGGCCTACGCCAATGTAATAAAGAGCAGATTGTTCTCCTGATAAATTGTACTACTGAGAATAATTATTTTTAAAACATTTTCCACAACAAAGGAAACCAAGAGGTGGCATGAAGGTCCTTCTACAGTCGCTCTGAGGTATCTTTGATAACAGGGGCCCTTCTGTCCTCGTATTCTGCCACTTTCTAGAAAGAGACAAAGGGGCAGGGATGGCCCAGAAAAACAATAGTCAAGGTAAAGATTCCCCCGCACATGCGTGCTAGTTGTTTCTGACTCTAGGGGCCGGTGCTCATCTCCGTTTCAAAGATGAAGAGCCAGCGCTTGTCCGAGGACGTCTCCGTGGTCATGTGGCCAGCATGACTAGACCCCAAAGGCACACGGAATGCTGTTGCCTTCCCACCGTAGTGGTCCCTATTTTTCTACTTGCATTTTTATGTGCTTTCGAACTACTAGGTTGGCAGAAGCTGGGACGCGTAACAGGCACTCACTCTGTTACGTAGCACTCAGGATTCGATGTTATTGTAGCCTATCTCAATAAAATGTAATAGTAGGATTCGTGCGAGGTTTACAATATTTTCTGTCCAGGATCCCTTGACTTAATAGACATCAATGTATTATGTTATATTTCCAGAGAGCTGCTGCCTTTGAAAAGCCTCCGAAAATGCTATTGGTTCACAGTGTTAATTAACAGTTGGAACAGCTTTTATTTGGATCCCTTTCTCATTTAACAGGCGCTCACTCTGTTACGCGGCACTCGGGATTCGACCTGCCAAACTGCCGACCTTCTGATTGACAAGCTCAGCGTCCTAACCCACTGAGCCACTGCGTCCCTTTTAGAAAAACAATAGTCAGAGCTTAATGATGATGTTATCCATTCAGTCAAGTCCAACTCTTGGGAGATTCTGTTGGCCAGGTCTCTCCACCTCTTGCAATCTTGCACTGCTTCTTTGAGTTTTACTCTGCCCTGGCTGGTGTCAGCTTTGATGGTGTCCAGCCACACCATGTTCTTTGGCAGCCTTGTTTCCTTTTACCACTAACTCTTCTGAAGATAATTGCTTTCTCCAGTGAATTCCCCCACAGGACATGGCCAAAGTAAGTGAAATGTAGCTTTGTGACTTCGAGTAGTGCTTAAAGTAAAGGTAAAGGTATCCTCTTTCTAGTTGTGTCTGATCTAGGGGGATATGCTCATCTCTGTTTTTTAACTGAGGGAGCCAGTGTTGTCTGAAGTCATTTCCATGCTCATGTGGCCAGCATGACCATACACCGAGGAGCACAGAACACTGTTATCTCCCCAACGAAGTGATACTTATTAATCTACTTGCATTTGCATGCTTTTGAACTGCTAGGTGGGCAGGAGCTGAGCCAGAACATGACCTCACCCCATTGCATAGCTCTCACATCTCAAACCTGGGCTGTCAGCTGTACAAGCTCAATGTTTTTAACCACTGAGCCATTGCACGCACACACACACACACACACACACACACACACACACACACACACTTAGCAGTGTTTAGAGCATTGCAGATTAGAGGGCTTCCTCCACCAGGAATGTTTTGATCATGAGACGTTCATCTGTGAAAGCGCTCTCTGGTTTGATCAGCACTAGCTCGCACAGTTTAGCCCTTGCACAGTTTTTTTGGTGACACTACTGGCATGCTTGCCATTGCCTTCCTTGAATTTGGTTTTAGAGTTCCTTCCCATATAGGGGCTGCCTTCCTTCACATGTACACAGCCCCAGCTGCTTATTGTGGATCACTCTTGGGCTCTCCTCTTCGTTTTGGCCTTGGCAGCAAGGTTGACCCTACAGGAGCTCACAGTCCCACCAATGTCGCTCTCAGGGCCACTGAATCTATGGAGCCTGCCAGGCCATCAGGGTGGTGAGGATCAAATAGTTCCATTACAGTTGCATGGAGATGGCAGAATTTAGTACTGCTTGATTTCAGGACTCACCTATAATCAAGATGCAGTTGAGACCTCTTCCACAGAAATGTTGCCCTCACCAAGAGGAATGATACAGACCCAGGATAACATAACTTAGGGATCTGCTGTGAAGTTATTAGTATCTTTTCTAGGAAACAATAAATTGACTTCTTTTGTCTTCACACAGCAATTTTATCCAAGCCATATTTTTTTAAAAATAAGCAAAATAGTTATACTGGTTTATTCATAATTAATATATAATCTAAAGTAGATTCTGTAATAAATCAGAAGAAAGAAAATGTTGTACTTAAAAGTTCAACAGGTAAAAAAAAAAGTTCCTTTTGCAAAAAAAGTATAATGGCCAAGAAGGCCAAGTAAGAAGCATAAGGCTGGGGAGACACAGATTTAACCTTTCTTCCATTCTTAAGCCAATAATTACATTGTATAAGAGATGTTTCTATTTTTTAAGGAAGAAAGTCCACAGAAGTCTTAGAACAGAAGGGTTTTTTAAAAAAAAATCACTTCACTCAAGGTTTAGTATAGGAACACTGTTTTATCTCAGAACGTTTCAGAATGTGAAAGAGTTGTGGTGGCGCAGTGGTTAGAATGCAGTACTGCAGGCTAATTGATGGCTGCCAGAATTTTGGTAGTTCGATCCTGACTGGCTCAAGGTTGACTCAACCTTCCCTTCTTCTGAGGCCAGTAAAACAAGGATCCAGATTGTTGGGGCAATAGGTTGGCTCTGTAAACTGCTTAGAGAGGGCTGCAAAGCACTGTGAAGCAGTATATAAGTCTACGTGCTATTGCTATGGCAGGCTAACTCTGCCCACAGCCAGGAGTTCGATTCTGACTGGCTGAAGGTTGACATAGCCTTCCATCCTTCCCAGGTTGGTAAAATAATGGCTCAGATTGTTGGGGGCAATATGCTGACTGTAAACCACTTAGAAGAGGCTGTAAAGCTCTGTGACATGTACGTAGGTTTAAGCGCTGTAGCTCAAGTGAAGTTTCTTGAACAGATCAGTCCTCGACAGCAATCTCACTGGGGTTATCGTTGATGAGAAGCCCGCTCATTTCTGATTTAAGGGGTTTTCTGCAATATTTTTTCTTGTTCTTGAATTTAAAGTGTTTGCTATTTTGTTATGAGCATAGTGGGGTAGCTTGAATCATAGAAGAGGGTTACAGGTAGTTCTCGACTTACAACAGTTCATTTAGTGACCATTCCAAGTTACAACACCACTGAAAAAAAATGACTTACGAGCATTTTTCACGCTTATGACTGTGGAAGCCTCCCCATGGTCACATGATCAAAGTTGGGGTGTTTGACAACTGGCATATAGTACCTTTATGGTGGTTGCAGTACCTCCAGGTCAGGCCATCACTTTTTGTGACCTTCTGACAAGCAAAGTCAATGGAGAAGCCAGATTCACTTAACCACATTACTGAAGGGGTTCCCTTAACAACTTCAGCAAAAAAAATGGTTGTAAAATGAGGCAAACTCACTGAACAACTATCTCACTTAGCAATAGAAAGTTTGGGCTCAGTTGTGGCTATAAGTCAAGGACTACCTGTGTAGAAAGCAGTGAAGAGGAGCATTGATCTTACCTTCTTAACAAGGAATATGCCATGTTAACAAAGATTGTGCTGCCCTGCTGATCCTTCTTAACACACATGAGACTCACATTAGTAGCTATTCCAGCCAAGCACTCGCATCAGTTCCAATCACAGTGGTAGGAACTAAAATCAGGTTTAATTTTTCTGCTCTGCCTTCAGATTTCTTTTCAGAACTGACCCAGATTAGCTATGCTTTTCAGTTGGGTCCAGTGTGTTGTGTATTCTTTGTGGGGCTGCTTTTGGTCCTGAATATGATTTTTGTTGGACTTCATTGTTGGAGAGTATTTCTATGCAACAACTACTGTAGTGTTCAGCCAATAGATGGCAGTATTTACAAGTTTGGATCTACAGTATATATTCTATGCTCTTTTGTTCTGAGTAGAGTTTCCTGTTTCCTGTCACTGTTATATAGTTGAGCAGTAAAGCACATGGTGACTGTACTCTTTGTTTGCCCTGTGTGGTGCTTTATATAAACAGAATTTCCAAGCTACCTATCTTAGTTTGCATTACTGAGAATGCTTCTGACAATTACAGTTGTCAAATCAAAACGTACATGTTTTTTTTAATTCCATATATTTGTTTCTTCATTTTACACTGTTTAATAGCCCAGGTTTTTTTCAATAGTCTCTACGTTTATCAAAACATTAGTAGCATTTTAAATGTTCCTGTTTATTTTGACTCAAATAAATGTTTTCCACCAGCACCTCATGTACCTTATCTGGTTTATTTTCCTTTATTTGTTTTTTGTTTTCTTCTTTTAAAAAAACCCAAAACATATGGATTACCACTTTGATTACTACTCTGTTCTTCAAAGGAACATTTTGCAACTTGAATAGGTTGCAGGCTGCTCTAAATATTTATTAAGGAAAAAAACCAGGAATAATGCTGAAAATAAATACAGTTGACAAAAAAATAAAACCATGTTACTGTATGAACTCTTAATTTCCTAAGAGTATGTGTGAGAACTTTTGTAAGTAGAAATGTTAGGGCTAGAAATAAAACGAAGATTTCAGCAAATGCCACCAGTTGGTGATCAAAGGAAATGGCATATTTTATAAACTCTTTTTTTTAAAGAAATACCTGATATTCAAAATTGTAGGTGTTTTAAACAAGATGTTTTGCTAATCATGAAGTAATTCAGCCTAAACTATGGATAAAATCAGGTGTGGGAAGTCAGCCCCCCCCAGAGAAGGAAATATTAAAAGGGCAGAAAAATATATTTCCTCAAAGGATCTTAAAGAGGCAGAAAAGCATGCCCAATTTTTATTAATAGCCCCAAGTCTCCCTCCCCCAAGCAGAAACCAACTCTATAGAAATGCAGATGAAAATAATCCAGGAAGGTTGGAGGCCCCCAGCTAGAAGATTAAGAAGATAAGACACCTAAAATCTACATACCCCACCCAAACTCTAAGACAGGACATAATAGGATTAACCCACAGATGCCAAAGGGTACACCTAGACTCAAGTCAGAATACATGACACAGGAAATACAAAGCCTCAAACAGGAACAGGAAACAACTCCAAACAAAAGGCTCCAGAGGGTATAAAAACCCACTCCCTGCATGTGCTCTCTCTCTTTTCTTCCAGAGCCATCTTTCTGTATTTTATAATTTTATATATGATTGACTTGCAAGGCCGGTGTGTTGTGCAATTAGCTCACATGGTGTAACAAGATGGTGGGTTTGTTGTCACTGTGACTTGTAGAGGGGGAATGAAGGGAGGCTCAGCCAATCTCAATGTATACATAGTTGTACTTTGACAGTAAAGGTTCATTCATTCTGGCTCTCCTCTTCAATAAACTGCAATCTTCTTCCTAAAACAGTCCCCATGTTGTTTATTCCTGGCTTGGACTGAACCATGATGAAGACTTTTCCTTCAACACAGGATTGCAATTTGATATTCTTAATGAGAAGGAAGGACTCACTGGAGAAGAGCCTAATGCTGGGAAAGATTGAGGGCAAGAGGAGAAGGGGACGACAGAGAATGAGGTGGCTGGATGGAGTCACTGAAGCAGTAGGCGTGAGCTTAAATGGACTCCAGAAGATGGTAGAGGACAGGAAGGCCTGGAGGAATGTTGTCCATAGGGTCATGATTGGTCGGACACAACTTTGCAACTAACAACAACAACAACAACAACAAATAAAGTAGACTTCAGAGCAGAGCAATCTAGTTGCAGGAAGTTAAAAAATGGAACACAGTAGGCCCTTATTTCTCTTATCCCACACAATTTTTTAATGCCTGAACATAATTAAACTGAAGAAGAATTATATTTTTAAGTGTCTCACACTTATAGAATTGCTGCCATGGTGAAAATAACTTATGCTGCTGGTTTGTTTTGGTTACTAAAATATTTCATTTTAGACTCCAGTCAACCTGTTCAGTATCTTGCTTAAAATCACTATGAAAAATAGATAAATTTCATGGTGAGCACCTTTCCGAGTGAAGGAGAGGTATTATTCAAAGCAACCGAATGTCTTATCAGTCAGCTCAGAATTTGTCACAATCTGTTATTCTAAAATAACTGTCCTTTATGTAAGAAAAAACTCCCCAAAAAGGGGGTGGTGTGGGGGACATGATCTCTGTGCTTGTGTTCCATTGGGTATGCTTTAAGGAGTACCTGTGCAGTCATTAAAGTTAGCTTAGATGGAAAATACAGAGAATAACTCAAAAACAGCCCTCTGGCAAAACACTGCTTACACATACAGACACACACACACACACACACATCCCGATCTGCTAGACCTTTTGCAGAAAAGAAAGTTAAACATAGATACAGCCCCAAACACTCCTTCATCTCCTCACCAAATGTTCCTCAACATGCAGCCTGCATTATTGCTGATGATTTGATGGTCTCTCAGACTAAATTTCCTTTCTATTCTGTCTTCTCCAGTCCTGGGAGAAATGAATGAATTCTATTGTTTATCAAGGAGATTTGCTTTTGTGATTGTAGAGACCAAGAAGGATAGTAATCAAAGCCAGGATGGATAGCTCTCCAGCTAGACGTTTCAGAGGTTTAGTGTTCCTAAGATTTCTGGTGAACAATTTTGAGTAGAATGGTAGATCAAATTCTTCTATTTGTTTTTTTTCATTTCAGATACATTCATATTTATTTCAACTACTGGTCCAACAGGATGAAATCCCCACAGCAGGCGACATCTTCTAGGTCAGGGGTCTTCAAACTTGGCCCTTTTATGACTTGCGGACTTCAGCTCCCAGAATTCCTCAGCCAGGCACGCTGGCTGAGGAATTCTGGGAGCTGAAGTCCGCAAGTCATAAAAGGGCCAGGTTTGAAGACCCCTGTTCTAGGTTTACAGATCCTCCCATTAGTTTTCCTTGTTTCTTAAGGTTGAGTCCCCTATTTCAGGTTCAAAAGGCCTGGCTCTCATAGGATCATTCTACAGGCTGGAGGACAGATTTTGTGACATCCACAGGGTCTTCTATGCACATGAAATCTAGAGTTGAACTAGCAGCGTTCTGTGCCACTCATGGGAATTAGGACCACCTACTAACCATGGCTCTTCATGGTCTCAAAGAGGAGCTTTTCCATCCAGCCAAGCAGCTGAGTCCCAGAGTTGAGTGTCTGGTGACGAGAAAGCTGCTTTGGTGAAGGAAGGGGATATTGCTGGGGAGAGAACTTGGTGAAGTTTTAAACAGATAAAATATCTTGATGCATATAAACCGCATATCAGGATGATGCAGGCTAAAGATAGCCATTCAGATATTACAGCAGAAGCATTTAAAGGAATTTGTGGGCTACCCTTTGCAGAAGAAAAACCACCCTCAGGGAGAAGTTTCTTGTTGTAGTTAGCAGAACGGAAATGCAGCAGATTAATAACATGTGGCACAAACAGCTACTTCAAGCACATGATTTAAAATAGCTCTTGATAAGTGTCAGTCATATGTATTGGGAATGAGTTTTCTGTTTCATTCAGTAGCAATCTGAAGAAAGGGAAGAGGAAGAGGAGGAAGAGATGGTGGGGAGGAAAAGAAGGAGCAGGAGGAGGAGCAGGAGGAGGGAGGGAAGGAGGAGGAGGAGGAGGAGGGAGAATAAGAAGAGGAGGAGGAGGAGGAGGAGGAGGAGGAGGAGGAAGAATAAGAAGAGGAGGAGGAGGAGGGGGGAGGGAGGGAGGGAGGAGGAGGAAGAGGAGGAGGAGGTGGAGAAGAAGAAGAGGTGGAGAAAGAGGAAGAGGGAGGGAGGAGGAGGAGGAGGAGGAGGAGAAGAAGAAGAAGAAGAAGAAGAAGAAGAAGAAGAAGAAGAAGAAGAAGAAGAAGAAGAAGAAGAAGAAGAAGAGCTGAATTCCTTCAGAAAAACCTCCAGAAAAAGAATATAGAAAGTAGTTTCAAAATATCAGCACATGGCCTACGCAATTTCCACATATGATGGCTCCTCCCATTGCTTCTTGTCCTGCCTTCAGGTGCTTTGGAGAATAGCTTGACTCCCTCTTCTTTGTGGCAGCCCCTGAGATATTGGAAGGCTGCTATTATGTCACCTCCTCGTCCTTCTTTTCATTAGACTAGACATACCCAATTCCAGCAACCGTTCCTTATATGTTTTAGCCTCCAGTCCCCTAATCATCTTTGTTGCTCTTCTTTGCACTCTTTCTAGAGTCTCAAAAATCCTGGTGACCAAAACTAAATGCAGTATTCCAAGTGTGGCCTTACCAAGGCATTGTAATGTGGTATTAACACTTCACGTGATCTTGATTCCATCCATCTGTTAATGCAGCCTAGCACTGTGTTGGTTTTTTTGGCAGCTGCGGCACACTGCTGGCTCATATTTAAGTGTCTGTCTGCTTGGACTCTGAGATCCCTCTCATAGTTACTACTATTTGGCGTGGTACCACCTATACTATACTGCATTTGGTTTTTCTTGCCTAAATGTAGAACCTTACTTTTTTCACCACTGAATTTCTTTAATGCAAATTAATTAGACAATAAATTGACAACTCTTGCTGCTGATGATGTTAGCAGTCCGTGGTGTGCATTAGATGGCTCTCCCAGTTGTAGTTTTTGCTAGAAGTGTGCAGCTGAATTAAAACAAGCCAGCTTCACCCCTCATTTATTTATTTAGCAAATGGTATACAATGTTAGTGGGGGGGAAACTATATATGCTAGACACACAATGCAATCCTGACAGCCTGGATTGCTAGTTCATTCTGTTCAGCACTTGCACGTCGATCCTTGGTGCACTGTGGGGGGTGGGGGGTAAGTAGCTGTTCACCAATTCGCTGGCAGTGCTAGGCTCCTTCACTGTTATCTCCTCACCTCACCTTGTGTCACAATGCCTCACATCCAGCCAGGTCCCACACTGGCTTTCTGCTCTCTGCACATACGAACACAGCTAATGGTACCCATTTATCTACTCACAATATTGCATGCTTTTGAACTGCTGGATGGGCAGAAGCCAGAGATCAAGTGACAGGAGCTCACTCTGTCTCACACAGCTGGCTCGGACTGCCGGTGTGCAGACTCTTTCTAGCCAACAGTTCCAACATGATGATGATAACTTTATTGTCACTTTGAATGTACACCAATTGGCATACATCAAAATGAAACTTCGTTGCATACAGCTCTCAAAGGGTCACCACCTCCAATATATACTCCTTGTAGAATCGTGGCCCGCTCAAATTTCACATTGTCCATTTTAGTCTCTAGGGAGTGAACGATGGCAAACAGGACAGATGGAAATGGGGCTTCATGTGGATTAGCCCTCAAGTTAGCTTGTATTCTGACACCTCGCCTTCTTTCCTTTTTCTGATCCTGACTCTTCCACCTTTTCCTTTAAGAGGCCTTGCTTCTTTTCACCCCTGGAGCACACTGCTGCCGCCGCCACCAACTCCTCCAAAAGCCTCTCTCTCTTCCTCTGGGCCTGCCGACAGCCTCATCCAGTTCCTTCGCTCCATAAGCTCCAGGTCCTCTCCTCCTCTGCCTCCTCTGGAAACAGCCCTGATTTGCAATACAATACATCACTAGGCCAACAGTCAGATCTTGCTGCTGGTAGAACAAATTCAAACAGTGCCAACTTTTAACGGTCTCACCAACAGTTCCAAAACAACTAGAAACTCGCCATGCCAGCAAAGATTGTTGGTCGTATGTCGTATGTTACCTTAGTTCCACCATGTTGCTCAAACACATTAAAATCTTCCTGATCATGTGGCCTATACTAGCCCTTAATATCCCTCCCAAAACTATTCGCCTTTAAGAGCCAATGCAGCCGCAGCCATTCCAGGCGCCGCCATCTTAGGTCATGAATCATTAAGTCATGTCCCATTCTCCCTTTAGAAAGGTGTTGGCCATCTTAGAGGGGACAGGCATTAGGGAAAAACTCCTTTGTTATAGATCTCCAGATGGAAACTTGGAACGACATATCCAGTTTGCAGATGAGGTTCTAGCCAACCCAGATCTCTGCCTATTGTTGCATTAGAACCAGCTTCTAATTAAAATCTCACTCTTTTAATGAAAAGTAACCACTGAACAAGAATGACTACTACTACTACTTACAGGAGATGAGTTCTTTTGTTAGGTTACAAAACGATAATTTTAATAATTAGCCAGCTCTGAAATATTTAGCAAAAATTAGAATCATAATTATAATAATTTATCACTTATAAATCCAGTTAGTTACTAACAGCCCAGCAGTCTGACGCTACACTAAAGAGTTTAAAGACAGTCCAACCTTTAAACCTATTTTTAATTAATGGAGCAATTAAATGAACTATTTGTTGAAAGTCTGTTCATTTCAACAATCGAGAATAAAGAACGTAAGAATCTTTACAATAGAATGTGGGTGTCAGAGTGATGGGGAAAATGGAAAGGAACGATTTGTGTCAAAGCAACGCCATTACCCTGTCTGAGTCAAAAATGATCTTCTGCAAACAGAAATAGAAGCTGAGAAACCAAACAGATGTCATTCACTCCTGAACAGCACTGGTTTATATTGGGTTGTCTTCCCAAAGAAGCGAAATATTCAGGATTGTAATGATAACTTGTCCATTATGAACAAATTAAAGTGCCAGTGCTATTTGCTCCCTTAAAATGCCTATGGCTTCCGAGTGTTTGCATTACCCAGAGCACTTCAGGAGTGTTCGAGATAGATAAGGGGAAAAAAAGCCTCTTATAAAAATAAGAGTAAAGGCCACAATAGCCAACCTGGAGCTTTTGAAGCTATCGCTAGAAGACCTACATAGAGACATCATTTCTTTTTCAATCAACAATCTTTTTGGATCAAGGACGAGCAGCTAACTTTTACCATTCTGGCTTCTGATGAAGGTTATTGAAATACACTTTAATACTGAAGGGAGTCTTATCTTCTCTTGAATGACAAGGCTTTGTAAGTGTAAACTATTTCCCAAATCTTTTTAGTAAAAGTCCTGGCATTCCAAATTTCCTGCCCCCTTAATTTGTTATATAACTTGCTTGGGTTAAAGTCTTATTTAACTTTTTGACTTTTACTTCCAATTCTTTACGCTCCTAAACTTATTTTTGTTGTTGTTTTAACCATTTACTTTGTGTCTGACTTGTGGCAAATTTATAGGCAAATGCTCTCCATGCTATCCCGTCAAGCACAGCTTCTTTCGGTTGTTGGATGTTCAGGTTTGCATCAGATTTGATTTTATCAAGCCAGCGTGTTCTTTGCTTGCCCCTTCTTCTTGTTCAACTAACCATTCCTAACATCGCTGCCTTTTCCAATGAATTTGCACGCATCACTTGACCAAAGTAAATCAGACATATTTATCATTTTTGCTTTTAATGATGTGTCTGGTTTTGTCTGATTTATAATTTGTTTTTATTTACAAACCTTTAAGAGAAGTTAGCAAACCCAGCTTCCTTTAAAAAGGCTCTACTGAGGCCGAGAGCATGGTGTCTTCATCTCCCGGTACCCAAAATGAGGATCTATGATCTCCACGTGAAAAGCAGACATCCAGCATAAGTAGGTAACCACCCATTCTCTCCTTATTCAGAGAGGTTCCTTGTGACTTTGTTGGTTCTTTGGGTTTTTTCTATGATCATCATCTTCACTCATTGGGAAATGTGCTGTTTTGCAATTCTCCACCCCACCCCCACCCCAAAAAATTCCCTGTTTCGGCCATATCGGAGCAAGATTCTGCAAGATTCTGTTGTCTGAAAGTTCAAATATCTATAAGAATGGCTATAAAGCACCAGTATTCCTGTTTTGTTTTCTCTTGTGGACCTACTCTGATGGACTTCTGGTTCTGAGCTGCTCTCTTAAGTGGCAGACCCTCTCAGCATGATTACAAGCTACTTCACCTGCTGTACCACAGTACCAGTCCTTGACATGTTCATTCAACACATGTAACCCAGGCAAGACATCAAGTCTTGTAGCCAGGTCTCTGTTGACCCACAATGACACCAACAAGAGCAGAAATCACCCCTTGTGAAATAACAATTCCCCATCTTCCAGGCCCTTGTGCTAGGCGGTGATTGGCAATCTCACCAACCTGACTGGTTGCCTTCCCATTGGACAAGAGGCTGAAGGAGGTATGGCTTTGTTGGGTTGGGAGGGGCTTCTGGGCAATGAAGCCTGGATGGTAGCTTATTCAGGTGCTCTTTCTAACTGTTTTCCTCAAGTTCTAAGCAATTAAAATGAATGAGTTAATGGAGTTTGGTTTCCCTTGATGCAGGTGAGTTAGTGTCAGGGCTAAATTATCCTCCTTTGGCTTGGCTGGCTAAGCTACTTATCTTCTCTTGATGTTGCCATTAGAAAGCATGACCTCCGTTGGCCTAATTAAGGAGTTGGAGCAACAGAGTTCATGTTTTGATTCTTGCATTCAACTGGTAGTCTTCAAGTCTTTGCTTTAGCTGCCCACGGGTACGGATCCACCTTCTTTCTCCCTCCTCTAGTGCCTCTGTTCCAAAGATATTAAGCTGAGAATTCAAACCAAAGTTTATAAGAAGAACAACTCTGCCTTATTAGTCCCATTTTGCTCCAATAGCCTTTGGGAAACAAATCAAATTACAGTTGGTAAGTTATACAAAGTCTTTGAGAGAAACAGATACCAGTGAAACTTCATCCAGATATCTCTACACACAAACAATACAAACACCCAAAGCAACACAACAACCACAACAGGAATAACAATGACCAGATAAATCACAATTCCCTACATACAGAATGTTTCAGAGATAACAGCAAGACAACTTCGCCAACGTGACCTTGCAGTAGCTCACAAACTAGCCTCAGCCCTCAGACGGACCCTGTCAAAACCTAAGGAGCAGACAGAAACAAACCAAAGATCAGGTGACATATACAGAATCCAGTGCAGCAACTGTGAAAAGAACTAGGTGGGCCAAACAGGAAGAAAGCTATCTACCAGACTGCATGAACACTTCCTGGCTATCAAAAAACATGACTCACTATCCCTCATATCCATCCACGAAGACTCAGAAAGACACAAGTTTGATCTAACCTGGACTACAGTTGTAACCCAAGGGAAATCAAGGGGAGAAAGAGAATTCCTTGAAGCCTGGTTCTCCACCAATAAGTCAATAAACAGACACATTGACATCGACCCAATCTCTCAACTGCTAAGAATGAAAGAACTATTTCAACTGCAATCCCGAAGACAGCATTTAAAACAAACAAACAGGCACCCCACCACACTGCAAAAATCACAACCCCTGCACAAAGAAACCAGACCACAGCTCGACAACAACAGCCATCCATCCAAACAACACAAAACCAGACCATGACTCAGAGGCAAACAAACAAACAAACACCATTTGCATTGCACAGATGATACTTAAACACCAAGGACCATGGCCAGCAACAACAACCAGCCAATCAAACATCCCCAAGAACCAACAACACCAAGGACCATGGCCCAGCAACAACAACCAGCCAATCAAACATCCCAAAACCGGACCATGGCTCAGCCACATCCGGACAAATAACACCCACACCAATTTACATCGCACATAAAGGTATTTAAAGGCCAGTGCTCCAACATACGAGGGCAATTCAAAGTGCACTGAAGATGTTCCCCCTCCCCTGAATGGAGATGAAATATTTGCAACCAAATTGCCAAGCTCAGAGATCAACCCAACAACCCAACCTCCAACCCGAGCTACTAATATTCAAACACATCTCAACGGTAAGGTATGAAGGGATATCTCCACATGATGCCCTCCAGCTGACCCTGTGCTTCAGGAGGTCTTCTCCTGCTCTCCCTAGGGTCAAGATGCATTCCAGAATATGTTGAGAGAGAGGGAGGAAATGAGAGTTGTAGCTCTCACCGAAAACCTATCCCAACAGTAGAATTCTGACCCACAGGGGATCCCAATGCCCACTTCCATGTAAACAAGCACTGGTTGCAAGGAAGAAAGCAGGACAGCCTCAAGAAATGGTTTTTCAACATGGCCTATGAGGAAATCTGAGACTTTGTGATAAATCATATTTTATCTTTTGCTATTTTTATCTTTTGCTATTATAAATTTCTCCATTGTCTGATTTGCAACTGATGCATGAAATATTATACACACACACACACACACACACACACACACACACATACTGTACATATCCTGTTTCTTCATTTGAAGAAAGTTTAAGCAGAACTAGGTATTTATACATGGGTGCCTTCATCATCATCATCATGTTTCATGGTAGGCTTTTTCTTCTCCCTCACAACATTGGATCATTTTTCCTTTTTTTAAATTATATTATGAAACATGCAGTTTTCTTTCACCCCCCACCAACCAGAGCTAATTATTGAAAAAGATCAAGAAACAAGCAGGTTGATGACATCATGGCAGCATTAAATTATCCAGAACTATTTGGGGGAATTGCAAGGTGGGGATCAACGCCATCTCCTACGGCAAAGTCATCTTCATTGAGGCAATGCTATGATGAATAGCATCTCAGTGTCATGTAGGGACGCAATTCCACAGTAAGAAAAACAAGGAGAGGAAAAAATAGAGAAGAAACAAGAATCCAAGTAAGTACTTTGTTATTCCTACATTGGTGCATTTAAGGACAAGAATATTTGCAATCTAATAAGCGTCGATGTTTTAAAGCATTTAAACAAAGTGACTATCAACTATCTATAATCAATCTGTGTTTGGTTATTGAGCATACACTCATTTCTAAATTTGTCTGCTTAATGTAAAAAGGACATCGATTTATCTTGATTAAACAAACAGTGTCACATAACGATCCTAACTTTAAAATGAGAACTGGCTGTAGACATTAATCAGCCTGACTAGTCTTCCTGGCCTCTTGCCTTCACCTTAAACAGAAGACATGGAAGTAAATTCCCCAATGATCCCTGGCATTTCCCTTCAAGTCAACCGTATAAGGTCAGGTTGCCCAACTTATCGAAAGTGAAGATTCAGAAGCAACAATTCCATAATTCTCTACACAGCAATTTAGCACAATGAAATCACAGAATGAAGGGGGAGCTTCAAGATATGGACAGCTTGTGCCTGATTGTGCTTGTTCTTCTGCCTGACTTCCCAGTTTGGGATAAGGGGTTCCTACCAGGGTCTCCATTACTCAGCTTGGAGAAAACCAAGTCTAGAAAGACAAGTTAGGCTCAGCTGCACCTCCCAAGACAAATTCAGTCTTTGTTTTCTTCTTCAGATCCTGGAGGTGAACGACAAGCGCACTAGGAAATGGACACTGCTAATTTTAGGGTATAAGATTCAATTGTTTAGATTCCAACAAGTCATTATTTAAGAGTCACTGGGAATGCAAATGTCATAGAGTAGATAAATAAATTCAGGATAGCAATTTCTGAGCTCAGTGAAACATACGTTCTGCAGAAATAAACTGGTCACATTTTAAGAGAAGCTTAATGTTGAGAGATAAAGAAAAAAAAGTTTGTCCCTAAGTTGAATGAAATTATTTTAAGTTTAAGGGAGGGAACAGTCTCCAGATTCCGGTGCTAACTGTCCTAGAGATTTCTTTAAGTAGCACCAATGTCTGGGGACAAATAACTGACTAGAGATTCCCTTGCTACAAATAGTAAGTTTTTGTTTCTGACCTTGCTGCCTCACAGTCCGAAGAGAGCATGCCGAAGCAGGGATGATACACAAGGACAGGAATTTGCTTCAAGTCAAGGCAAGCATCCTCCCCAAATGTAAATGTTTCCCCTGTCCAGTTGTGTCTGACTCTAGGAGGAGGGGGATGCTCATCTCCATTTCTTAGTAAAGGGAGCCAGCATTGTCCAAAGACACTTACACAGTCATGTGGTGGCATGACAATATGCCAAGGTGTATGTTTTGTTATCTTCCCACCAAGGTGGTACCCTATTCATCTACTCGCATTTGCATGCTTTCAAACTGCTAGGTTGGCAGGAGCTGGGACAAGTGACAGGAGCTCACCCCATCATTCAGTACTTGGGTCTTGAACTGTTAACCTTTGGGTTGACAAACCCAGCATCTTAACTGCTAGACCGCTGTGCCCCCAACCATCTCCTACATCATCTGAATAAGCTTACAATCAGGAAAGCTGATTGTATCTGCCCTTGGCCTAAGAAAGTTCTTCCTTCAGGTTGCATAATGAGACCTGATCTATGTGTCATGAGCTGAATTTCAAGTGTCTTGCCCTGCCCGGGAACCTGCAAGAGAGGAAGACTTTGTCTTGCATTGTCTCCTGCAGAGTAAATGTATTTAAGCCACCTCGACTGATGCCTCTGTGTTAGAACACCAGAATATATTTTTATCCAAGTGAAAAATGTAATGAAAGTACCCCCTTTTGTGAATACAGAAGGTACAATCTGATCATGGATCTGTGAGTAAAAATATTTATTCATTTGAAAGACAGATGGATAGGCAGAAACCAAATGCTACATATACACAGTTGCTGTTTTCTTGAAGGGCAATTCTAAAAGTATCTCCCAGAAGCCATGATAGGTGTTTCTGGGGGAAAAAAATAAAGCCCTAAGAATGATCTTTCTCCTCCTTTCATTACAGCAAGGGCTTCTCAAGAAATTGAGAACACTGGATACCAACTGGAAGACATTCTGAGCTTCTCCATTACCATGATGTGACTAGCAGAAATGTTAGTCCAGTCAGGAGACTGTTCTTTCAGGGGGAGTCTCTGGATGGTGGTGGGATTCAGCCGGTTTGTAACACTTCGGCAGAACCTTGGTGGAGCAGTGGGCTATTGCCTCCTTAAGTAACACCAGCTGCCTGCAATTAGTGCAGGTTTGAGTCCCACCAGGCTCAAGGTTGACTCAGCCTTCCATCCTTCTGAGGTAGGTAAAATGAGGACCCAGATTGTTGGGGGCAATTAAGCTGACTTTGTAAAAGTGCCGCTTGGGGGGGGGGCGAAAGCCCTAATAAGCAGGCATATACATAGAATGAAGGCTATTGCTAAGCACATTGATTTGTGCTTCTTAGATTGTAAGCCGCCCTGAGTCTTCGGAGAAGGGCGGGATATAAATGGGATAAAAACAAAAAAAAACCAAACAAACTGGTAGCTAATTTTTTGTTGCCCAGGCCCAGAATGAACTTCCGGAAGTGGCATCCACACAGAGAACCGGTTGTTCGCGTATTTGAATCCCACCACTGTCTCGGGAGATGAAGCTTCCATTACAGCATCACACAACCTGTTAGCCAGTAAGCCAGATGGAAAAGCACAGGAATGAGGTCCGAGAGATACAGATTAGTTAGGGAATTAGGTTGCAAAGCTTGGACTGTAACATTCTCTATTTGTAATGCTCTTCTCTCTGCAGTTAAACGCAGTAGATTATATTTTGGATCTGAGTAGTGTGGTGGATACCTTCTCCACCCAGTTGGAAGGTTGAGAGTTCAATCCTATGTAGTGGCAGATGTCTCTCTCCTAGGGGCCAAAGAAAAAAATATATCTGCTGCCAACTCCATGTGGTGTCAGGAAAGGCATCTGGTCAGTAAATGCTGGGCTCCATCCAATTGATCTGACTGACTCTACCCTGAATTAAGGGATTGTAGGGTTGTAAAAAGGGAGTTTTTATTGTATATCAGACTTCCTTTTCTGCAGGGAGAGAAGCTCATGTTACTGTAGCTCCAGCACTAACTCAGTTTGAGGAACATTCCCTGGAGTTCTTCTTATAGCTTATTTCAACTGGAGCAAAGAGCCCCGGTGCAAAAAAAATATATATCGTTGAGTGTTGGAAAGTGGAATGAATCAAGCCATCCCCACATTGAAGCCCTCCAGATGTTTTGGAAAAAATAACTCCTTACCTTCCTACCCAAGTCTGATATTAGTTACTGAGTGTTGATCCCAGGGTTTATTTTGTCATAGAACGCTCAGAACGGAGTTCTGGCACCTTTTTTGGATGGAACCTTGTAGGGTAGGCAAGGTGGGTTGTATGACGTGTGTGAGTTCCGGCACCTTTTTCTTTTACAAAAAAAAGGCACTGGTTGATCCTATCAGCAGATATAACATTTGTCAGAATTGGCCCTGGTAGGTTTAGTCATGTTAATTTTGTTGCAGGCATGCTTGCAATCGACTTCTTTATTAAGCCACAGACAATTTGATTAGAGCTAAGTTTTACTGAATGTCTCCCAGCATTTAGTTCTTATTTTTATACCTCAAACTAAATTTCCATTGGGCAGAGTCCCTGGGCAACTGCACAAGCTAACCGAAAAGTGTCCATAACGAAAGAAATATGACTGGTTTCATTTGGCTCAGAAACCAGAAGACTAATAAGAAGACGGTCTGTCTGCTGATGATGTCACAGGGGCTACCAGATCTGGGCTGCCAAACCCCTGATGACCACTGGACGGCATCCAAGGAGTCCATCAGCATGAAGGTGTTGCATTCTTGGCAAAAAAAGGAGGAAAGTTACTGAGAGTTTCTGCCTGCACAATTTATAATCACCATTTCACTGTAAGTCAGATGCAAAAACAGAAGCTGTGGCTCAACTTCCTGTTAGTGCTGCCGCCTCCGGTTGCAAAATCCTGGTGAGGACTGTCTTTGGCTCAAACGAATAGTCATGGGCAAACATTTGAAATGGAGCAGAGACCCAGTAGAGGCCATCTCTTTGAGTGTTTTTAGATTCAAATCTACCGGTATGAGAGGAATTTCCCCATTACCAGATGAGGACTGCCACAGTGTGGAGAGACACCAGGTAGCAGCAGAGAGACAATTGAAACCATTGGCTCATTACTGCACTCCAGTGTTCACCTCTGGTTTTGCAACCCCAATCAGAACAGTGCCTGCTAGAAAGGAGTTAAGGAGTAATTCAGGGAGGATGGGCCTATTTGAAGACCAGATCTCAGGGCAAGAACAATCACCTGACAATCCTTATCTCTGGTTTCTTCACTGTTTTTTGTACAATGAGATCAACAACCGCATTGCTGTCTAAAATAACTAGTTGTTGTTGTTGTTTTGCTTGGAATAAAAACTACTGATCCATCTCACTGTGTCAAGTAATAAATTATGTTTTGAATAAGTCCCCATCTGTGTGGGAGACTCAAGTCAATCATCCATTGTCCCCTTGGTGCCCTGAATGGCAGTGAGCAAAGACATATGCTAGGGGAGCTGGATCCATTTCTTCTGGCTTACTAGTTGAGGATTATAGAAACTTAATTTAAACCAACAATGATTGGACAACCATTTGTCTGAAATGGTATAGGGTTTCCTGCCTGAGCACGGGGTTGGACTAGGAGACCTCCAAGTCCCTTACAACTCTGTTATTTTGTTCTTCTGTTAGCTCCTTTGGATTGGCTATTTTCTAAATTAAGTAGCCGCTTGTTCTGGAGGTTCACCCACTCTTTTAGCCAGGCCAGACAGCATGCATCAAAGTACAATTTCAAATCCAGTAAACCCAAACCCCCCTCTTTACTTAGCAACTTGCAATAGCTTATATCTAATTCTTGGAGGGGTTTTTTTTCCCCCTTGCCATACGAATTTGGAGATATCCAGTGCATTTTTTGTAAAAGAAAAAGGTGCTGGAACTCACACATGTCATACAACCCACCTTACCTACCTACAAGGTTCCATCTAAAAAAGGTGCCGGAACTCCGTTCTGAGCGTTCTATGAGAAAAAAAGCCCTGGAGTTATCTCTTAGCCATTGTTTAAATGGAATGTTAGGTGCAAGTATCGGTAATGTCTGGAACAGAAAAAGCATCTTTGGTAAAACATTCATCTTAATTAGAGAGATTCTACCCAACAGTGATGAATGCAGTTTGTCCCATCTTTCTAAGTCCTTTTGAATATCATTCCAAAGAGGCACATACGTTGTTTGGAAACAATTTTATATTTGTGTTTGTCAACATAACCCCCAAATATTTCATCTTTTTCATGACCTTAAAACCCGACCTTTGGATTGGTTACTTTAAGGGTATCTGGAAAGCATGGGCTTTTATCTGAATATTAAATCTGTTAGATTGTGGAAGTGAGCAGGCAAAGATCTTTCATAGCACAGCTAATAGTTTCATATGATTCCACCAGACCACAGGTCTGCAACCCGCGGCTCCGGAGCCGCATGCTGTCTCCTGCATTTTACCAGCTTTGTGCTCTACTTTGGGCTGGAGAGATCAAGGAATGGCCCATCATTTGTGTCAGTGAGATACTGTGTAGATGACCAAGCTAAGCCTGAAGGTGGGGTCAAACGTATCATCTGTTTTCAGTGTCTACACAAGAGACCTAATTCCAGCCCTCCCCAAAGCCCATTGACTATCATCTGGTGCCCATCCGCCTTGACCATTAATAATTGAGATTCGTGTGTATAGGTTGTTGAAGGCCAGTCCTCTGCCATGTGCAGTCCAAAAAAAAAGTGGGACTAAAAAAGTTCAACCAATCAATTCAAATATGCAGGGTAGGTGCATATCTCACCTTGGCTCCACTGTTCAGTCAAACCCTGTTCTGCGCATGCGCGCATGTATGCACATGTGCACACATTTTTTTGCGGCTCCCAGTTTTTCCTTTTGTGAGGTTCCGAGTGGCTCTTTCACTGTTTCAGGTTGCTGACCCCTGCACCAGACCAATAATGGACACCTGGAGAAAGTGGGGCTGAGAAAACATTTTGTTTTTCTTTAAGGTTTGGCAGCGCCTTTGGCTCTGTCCTTTTGTCAAACATGATTTTCAGAGCTTCAGGAAACTACAAAATCTGTCTGGCTTTAAAAAAAAAAAAAGTTTCAACCTCCAGAAAAAAAAATGGGATATGGCTCTTTCTCCATGCTTTGAGCTTCTTCTTTTTTTAAAGTTCTGTTTAAAGTATTGCTGTTGCTATTATGAGGAGAATCTGGGAAAAGAAAGAAAATTCAGCGTGGCACAGAAGGCCGATGCTTGGAAAAGCTGACAGTTGCAGTGAGCCACTGCATGACATATAAAAGGAAAAGCGACGAGAAACCCTCATGAGAAGCAAAAGACAAGGACTGCAGACGGGGTAAAATTTATTCGACAATAATTGTGGAGGAAGAAGAGGAGCAATTAATCAAACTTTCCTTTGACATTTTTCAGTAGGTGGTGAAGGAGGTGAAGAAGAACACTTGCGGCAGGATTTGTTTGCCAAGCTGCCTCACATGTGCAGAAGGGAAAGAACAAAAAAAAAGCTAACTAAAGTTTGTGTTCTCCTTGCTTGCTGACATGCTTTGAAGCCTCACCCCTCAAGGCAATGTGGGCAAAGAAAGTGCCCAAAATAGAGGAGGAAGGAACAGGAGCAAAAAAAAAATAATAATATGTTGTTGTTGTCAGTTCCCAGAAGTCTCCCTAGAAATGCTGTTGAGGCTCGCTGCAAAACCACAACTTAGGTAATTGTGGTCAGAGTGATTTCAGCACAGTTCCTGAACCTAGAGAAAAAAACACCCATGTTTGGACAGCCAGGAGGGTCTATGGTCAGTGGTTGGCTGAGACCTCTTGTGTACCTCTGTGGTTGACAAGGGGGTGGGATGAGAGAGAAGCTCAGAAGGATTCCTTTGAATGCACAAGGAAAGGCTAGTTTCTTAAAAAGTCCTGGTGAGACTTGTGAATGCTGTTGCTGATGCCAAAGCAAAGGTTGGATGAGCAACTCTGCATTTTGCCAGCTTTGTGCTCTACTTGGGGCTGGAGAGATCAAGGAATGGCCCATCATTTGTGTCAGTGAGATACTGTGTAGGAGATGACCAAGCTAAGCCTGAAGGTGGGGTCAAACGTATCATCTGTTTTCAGTCTCTACACAAGAGACCTAATTCCAGCCCTCCCCAAAGCCCATTGACTATCATCTGGTGCCCATCCGCCTTGACCATTAATAATTGAGATTCTTGTGTATAGGTTACATGAAGTAAACTGTAGTGCTTTTGAACTCTATCCCGGTTTAATTCTTGGACCTGATAGATACATTGTTGGATTTTGGAACATCTAGTTGCCCAGGCTATTTGTCTGTTTGTCCAATCGATCTGCTCGTTGCTTGTGCATCTTGTGGCACCAGCTGAACTGGCAAAATGCTAAAGGAACGTTCTGTGACCCTTTCAGTTGGAATCACAAACTTTCTTTTAGGTGTATGGCCAGAAATAAATTGGAGGCCAGCCCTGACCGAGATCCCGGGGTAGTGACTTTATTGATAAGACTCGGATGCTGAATTCTGAGATATTACTGGTTTTAACCATAGTCTTGCCATTCTCCATAACAGGAGAAGGGAGAGAAATATCCCCACCCACCACCCACCCCACTGCTTGCAAAAGAAAGAAAGAAAGAAATTGAAAGCGTTGCTTCCTGTTTCAGGATTGCAGAACAGGATGGAAATTGTTCTCCAGTACTTTTTACTTAAATAGAAAGGCCATTTTCTTCTAATCCTCGTAATTCTTCTACATTTGATTTTGTGCACCCTAGATCTGTTGTTCCCATGCATTAGAAGTGAAGGGCCCAAACCAGAGATTCAAAGCTCCAGCATGCAGGCCAATAGTTTACAAAGAATGCATGGACCAGACAATGACACAAGTATCCTAAAAGGAGAAACAGTTTGTCACTGCAGTTCTCCAAAGCCAAATTTTATCAACAAAGCTAAATTGATAGAATCCTCCGGAGCAACTTTGATTTGACCTGCAACGGCTCCCATATGTAAATGACAATTAATGCATACCAGCTGCTATTAACCCACAAACTGTTTTGCTAAGACAAAACTGGGGCTTCAAGGTGGAAGAGTTTTGGGAAAACCTGACCAACTTTAACTGGCACGGATTGTGGTGTGGAACAACGGGGACAACCAATTAACCGGACACTTGAAGCACAGAAATAAGTAGGGGGCTGGGGGTGGTTTCTCAGCCACAGATGTTTAGGTGTGCTGAGATATCTACCTATAAGACATTGCCATTTGTGGGGTTCAAGGCCAGAGAGCACAAAGGAATCCACAGCTTGACCCTGAGCTATATACAGCATATTCTCTTCTATTGGAAGATTTACATTTTTCCTCTGTGTCTATGAATGCTTCTCTCCCAACAATCAATTTGGGAATCTTGCAATAGCTCATTACCCTTCCTAGAGCTTCTGAGCTGGAAACCCTGTCACCCTCCAGCCACCCCACCAAACTTCCATGCCAGGACATCTTGCCTGTCAAGCACAGGAAATCAGTAGCCAAGGCAATTCAAATGACTCCAGGTTTATTGCACGCTAACACTCTCTACAAGAATCTGTACTACTAACGGTCAAAGCAATTTGGTGGTAGATAAGGGTCAATGGAATTGAAGGTGGGTTGGATTTAGATCTCTTAGGCTGCATTAACAGAGGAATAGTGAAGTGAAGTGAAGTGTTGACACCACTTTGTAATGCTGCATCCTGTTTTGGTCACCACGATGTAAAAAAGATGTTGAGACTCTAGAAAGAGTACAGAGAAGAACAACAAAGATGATTAGGGGACTGGAGGTGAAACATATAAAGAACGGCTGCTGGGATTGGGTATGTCTAGTCTAATGAAAAGAAGGACAAGGGGGTGACATGATAGCAGTGTTTCAATATCTCAGGGGCTACCACAAAGAAGAGGGAGTCAAGCTATTCTCCAAAGCACCTGAAAGCAGGAGAAGAAACAATGTATGGAAACTAATCCAGGAAAGAAGCAACCTAGAACTGAGGAGAAACTTCCTGACAGTTAGGACAATTAATCAGTAGAACAACTTGCCTCCAGAAGTTGTGAAGGCTCCAACACTGGAAGTTTTTAAGAAGAGATTGGACAACCACTTGACTGAAATGGTATAGGGTTTTCTGCCTGAGCAGGGGGTTGGACTAGAAGACCTCCAAGGTCCCTTCCAACTCTGTTATTCTATTCTTATTGTTATGGGCAGGAAGAGACTCAAGACTGATGACATACTTGACCCTTCCCTCGGGTTCAGCCTGGTCATCTCCTGCATCACCGCTCCTGATGAACGTTGGACGGGTGCAACTTCTAGCTCAGCCACTACTTGTCCAAGCTGTACTTTATGTGTGTCATTTTTATGCTACAGCCCCTATTCATGTATCAGAACAGTTTGAGATCCCCTCCCAACTCCCATTTGTGCTGCCCTTTCCAAAGCACCAATCCCAAATGTGTCTTTTGTGTGCAGGCAGATCACAGAGGGAGCTTTTCCACTGTGAGCAAAAGCTGAGCTGCCGTTAATTATCCCTACTTTGTGGTTTAGTCCTTTCTCAATGTGCTCTTCACCTCCCATGTTCTGTTCCCCATAGCAGCTCTGGAGCTGGGCTCACAGGTTTATCCCCCACACTGTCCCCTGCACTCCTTCAAGGCTCTTCATGAATGATACTTCCCTTTCTTGTGGCATTTTGTGGAACAAGAACTTTTCAGCTCCTTTTGAGGAACCTGTTGAGTGCAGAGAAAGTTGACCAAGCTTGAGAAATCAACAAGAAAAGTCGGGCCAGCTTGCTTTTTAAATCAGCACAAACTGTGCCCTTTGTATTTTTTTTCCTCCCTTTGCTTTTCAAGCCCAACCCTAACCTTTTAAACTTGTAGTCAGTTCCATTTGAAATGGATAGGATTTAAAAATACATACAGATGGTCCTAGGTCAGGAGTAGGCAATCTTGGCTCTTTTATGACTGGTTCAGAAGCTCCTGGAGCTTGGGTTGAACAAGTGCTAGCTATTTTATTTCCTTTATTAGGTGGAAGTGACTGTACTGGGGAATAGGGGTTACCTGCCCTCCTTTTATACCTGTCCAGGTGAGCAGCCGGCCAATCGGTTTGAACCTCTGTTTCCCGCCAAAACTGGGTTCCCGCCAAAACAGTTACAGTTCAACACCCCCTGGTGGTGACTGCTATGTAAGTGTGTATGTGTTCTCTTCACCTGGATACATAACAAATAGTGTGACCCAGTCTTTCTGAATGGATTATAAAAATCTCCATTTTTAAAGATTGGCCTCCTAAGTTTTCTGCTTGCGGCAGGGAGACCTGGACTGTTTCTGCCTTTGTTAAGATTTATTCTCCATTTCTCCTTCAGGGGAAATACTCTTATCCTGCCTCAATTAATATTCCCCAAAATATTTCATTCTCTGGAGCGGGGTGCTGACTTCCTACAGTCTGAAGTGAGACTAGGGACCAAGGGTTCTCTTCCCCTCTTTTGAACAATGTAATGTTTGACAGCGGAAATGCATGTTGGGATCCAGGCAAACCCTTCAGCATGCATGTCTCTCTGCTGCGTTTCTTTGCTCCACCTTTCAATGGTATCTCAGCTGTCTCTGTTTGAGGGATAGAGACCCAGACATGTCTAGGAAAATTCCAGTTGGACGCACGTTACACTAAATTGTCATACAATTGCCCAGGACCATTTTTAACTGGAAAGTATTATTAGGGACGCGGTGGCTCAGTGGGTTAGGACGCTGAGCTTGTCGATCAGAAGGTTGGCAGTTTGGCAGGTTGAATCCCGAGTGCCGCGTAACAGAGTGAGCGCCTGTTACTCGTCCCAGCTTCTGCCAACCTAGCAGTTCGAAAGCACGTAAAAAATGCAAGTAGAAAAATAGGGACCACTCTGGTGGGAAGGTAACAGCATTCCGTGCGTCTTTGGCATCTGGTCACACTGGCCACATGACCACGGAGACGTCCTCGGACAAGCGCTGGCTCTTCGGCTTTGAAACGGAGATGAGCACCGGCCCCTAGAGTTGGAAATGACTAGCACGCATGTGTGGGGGAACCTTTACCTTTTACCTTTATTATGCCAAACTATGAAAGCTTTAACCTACAAAGTTCTAAGTGACCCTGGCCCAAATTTTCTCAGGGGCCATCTTCAGTCAGAAGAAAAACCTGCCATCAGCTAGAAATATTTCAAGTATACCATTTTCGGCAGTAACTTAATGCAAGCTCAGCCTGTTATTTAAATTTCTGCTTCCTTTCGGGGATTTTCAGCAAGAAAGAAAAACATACAAGCTCTAAGCTGGTCACTTCCTTAAAATGTCTAAGCCACTAAAAATAATATTGTTCATGTGTCTGTACTTGAATACAGATGTGAGACTTTACTAAATTCATTTCTGTTAAAAGAAAACACCACAATTAATTACGGTTGCATTAATTCTGTGGTCTCTGTTGATGCAAACCTCAGAAAGATTTAGAAGTATACTCTGACGATCAGTCTCAAGTGCCCTCTTCCAGAGAAGCCGTAAATCTGAGTTGAGCTGGTGTCATCAATCAATACATTAGACTTTGGGTTGCCGAGCTCTATGATTTCTGAAAAAATTCCTGGTACATCGATCTTCCAAAAACAAAACGCACAAAGCAATATTAGCAAGTTGTTAACTGTCACAGAAGTGGGTCTGTTTTTTTAAAATTTTCAAGCAAGACAGGCTGCCTTTTTTGACTGAGGATTATTTTTGAGGTCACGCTTTAAAATAATATTATTTTTATGAAAACATTTATAGTTCCCCTCGTCAACTACCTTAAGCCATAAAATGCAAGGATAAAACAATACAATGCAATTTACAACACACGTGAAAATTATATTGTTTTCTTTCTGGATTAGCAGTGCAGTGCAAACGTCTATGGAAATTGTTAATCATCCAGGTCATGGTTGTCCCAAAGCTGCTTTTTTGTTGTTGTTGTTTTCCAAAAGGCAATTGAATTTTCTTGGCTGGGAAGCGAAACATTTTCAAAGAAAAACAAACCAAGAAATCCCAGTTCCCTTTTTGAAGAAAAAATAGGGGGGGGAAACCTCCACCTTTGGGACAGTGCAAAGTACCAAAAAGATAGACTGCGTTCCTTGCCAACCATTCTTGTACACTGCCTCTTTTCAGATGCTTCTTGCTTCTGTCTCTTTCAGGATCTCAACACTCCCATCCACTGAGGCTTCCTGGATCTTCTTTTTCCTCCCAACCCATTTGTTCTTCCTGCATATCTCTGGCTGCTCTGCAGTTGTCATTCATGCTCTCTGTTGGAACATACTTCTTCTGAATTCCAGGAAAGCCAAAGGCACAAGTACAGAGTAGGTGAAACATGGCTCAAGAAACAGTAACTGTGAGAGGGACCTTGGAGTTGTAGGGGACGATCGCTTAAACGTGAGCCAGCAGTGTGTGACAGCAGCCAAAAAAGCTAATACATTCCTTGGTTGTATAAACAGAGACATAGAAACAAAATCATGTGAACTATTAGTACCGCTTTATAAAGCCTTAGTAAGGCCACGCCTGGAACACTGCATCCAGTTTTGGTCACCACATTATAAAAACGTTGTTGAGACTTTGGAAAAAGTGCAAAGAAGAGCAACTAATATGATTAAAGTTGTTGTTGTTAGCTGCAAAATCGTGTCCGACCCATCGCGACCCTATGGACAACGTTCCTCCAGGCCTTCCTGTCCTCTACCGTCTTCTGGAGTCCATCTAAGCTCACGCCTACTGCTTCAGTGACTCCATCCAGCCACCTCATTCTCTGTCGTCCCCTTCTTCTCTCGTCCTCAATTTTTCCCAGCATTAGGCTCTTCTCCAGTGAGTCCTTCCTTCTCATTAGGTGGCCAAAGTATTTGAGTTTTAGCTTCAGGATCTGGCCTTCTATGTAAAGAGCAGTCAGGCTTGATCTCCTCTAGGACTGACCAGTTTGATCGCCTTGCAGTCCAAGGGACTCGCAGGAGTCTTCTCCAGCACCATAGTTAAAAGGCCTCAATTCTTTGGCGCTCAACCTTTCTTGTGGTCCAACTTTCACTGCCATACATTGCAGCTGGGAAGACCATAGCCTTGACTATACGCACTTTTGTTGACAGGGTGATGTCTCTGCTTTTTAGTGTGCTGTCTAGATTTGCCATGGCTTTCCTCCCCAGGAGCAAGCGTCTTTTAATTTCTTGGCTACAGTCCCCATCTGCAGTGATCTTGGAGCCCAGGAAAATAAAATCTGTCACTACCTGCATTTCTTCCCCATCTATTTGCCAGGAATTGAGAGGGCCGGATGCCATGATTAAAGACCCGGAGACAAAGAACGTATGAAGAACGGTTGCAGGAACTGGATATGGCCAGTCTAGAGAAAAGAAGGACTAGGGGTGACATGATAGCAGTATCCGGTATTTGAGGGACTGTCACAAAGAAGAAGGGGTCAACTTATTTTCCAAAGCACCAGAAGGCAAGACAAAAAATAATGGATGGAAACTAATCCAAGAGAGAAGCAACCTGGAGTTAAGGAGAAACTTCTGAACAGTGAGGACAATTAACCAGTGGAACAGCTTGCCTTCAGAAGTTGTGGGTGCTTCATCACTGGAGGTTTTTAAGAAGAGACTGGACAACCAACTATCTGTAATGGAATAGGGTCTCCTGCTTGAGTAGGACTAGAAGATCTCCAAGGTCCCTTCCAGCTCAATTCTGATTGATTGATCTAACCCTCCCTACTGTCTCTTCACTTTGTACCACATACCCACATCTTAGCTACTCCATCTTCACCTCATTTGGCTTACATTTGTGTGTTTTTTTTAACACGGCTGACTCTCCTATAATAAAGTGAGCAGACACAGCCATTTTTCACTTTTTTGAGGAATATTACTCACAACAGGTCCCATACTATTCTCTAGCGCACCGCACATTTTAAAACTTCTCCATCTAGTTTCCTGTCTTTAGTAACATTCTACCAAGTTCTGCTGAAAAAGCTTCTTGAATGAGAAGCGAAACGTCTTCAAGGAAAAAAAAACAAAGTCCAGTTGTGTTTTGGAAAATAGCACTGTGGGGATTCTACCAAGTTGCACCAATTTATCTATTTGTTTTGGTGGTTGTTTCACTGCCATAGCAAACTATTTTGGTCTTGGATATGTTCATTTTCCAATCTATGCTCCTTGATGCATCATGCAATTTCTCTAGCATTTTCTGCAAATATTTTTATTTCAGTATTAAATTTATTTGCTGCTCATCTCACCACAAGTTGTTGGACTTCTCAGTCACCAACAAAGTTGCATCTGCATTCAGAATTCCATGAGCATTTATATTCCCAACGAAAAGACTTCTGATGTCACCATAAACATTCCCTATGTGCCAACCTACTCTCTGCTCAATGCTGAACTCTTTGCTGAGCATGCCACTTATTCTGATACAGGCTTTATGGCGAGACCTGGCTTGGAGGCAGTAACTGTGAGAGGAACCTTGGACTCCTGGTGGACGATCACTTGACTATGAGCCAGCAGTGTGCAGCAGCAACCAAAAAAGCTAATACAATCCTGGATTGTATAAACAGAGGCACAGAATCAAGATCACACCAAGTATTAGTACCACTAAGATGATCAAAGCCATGGAGACCAAAACGTACGAAGAATGGCTGTGGGACTTGGGTTTGGCCAGTCTAAAGAAAAGAAGAAATAGGGGAGACATGATAGCATTATTCCTGTATCTGAGGGGCTGTCACAAGGCAGAGGTGGCCAGGTTGTTCACCAGAGCACCAGAGGGAAGGATGCAAAACAATGGTTGGAAATTGATCAAAGATAGAAGCAACCTGGAATTAAGGAGAAACTTCCTGACAGTGAGGACAATCAACCAGTGGAACAGCTTGCCTCCAGAAATTGTGGGCACTCCATTGCTGGAAGTTTTTAAAAAGAGACTGACAATCACCTGTCTGAGATGGTATAGGTCCTCCTGCTTGAGCAGGGGGCTGGACTAGAAGACCTCCAAGGTCCCTTCCAGCTTCTATTCTATTCTATTCTATTCTATTCTATTCTATTCTATTCTATTCTATTCTATTCTATTCTATTCTATTCTATTCTATTCTATTCTATTCTATATATCATTTCTGCTGCATTCAGCCACCAACTCTCCATTCTTTCCACAAAACACTCTGTAACTCCATTATTTACTTTACACTGTCTCTAAATGAGCGAACAGACAACAAATCCTCCCACGCTTCTCAATGATCTGAGGAACAGCAACTTGTCTTGTGCATCCTATGTGAGACGCAACACCACCCTGCCATTCCCAAAGTGTGGTCTGTCTCACATCCTTTCAGGTAGGAGTCTACAAAATGCCTTCCCAGCCTAATCATGCACGCCGAGCCTCTGGCGTTTCTCCACCCACTTGCAACCTTTCCATTCATCCAGGTGAGCAAAGTCTTTCTTCCAAGCATCAGGCAGCGATGCAATCAGCACGCACAAACACACAACACCTGCAGAAAGTTAAATAATTTGCATGGCTTTCCTGGAAACAAACAATATGGGTATTTAATTTTATTCCATTTCTACCGTCCCTACAGTCTATACCTGCAGCTTTGTCATTTCCAAGTTGCATAGAACACTGTGATGACCTGGGATTGAAACTGAGTTTTGATGGTTTTGGGACCAGAATAGCAGAGTTGGAAGCCACCTTGGAGGTCTTCTAGTCCAACCCCCTGCTCAAGCAAGAGACCCTATACTAGGGGTAGGCAACCTTGGCTCTTTTATGACTCGTGGACTTCAACTCCCAGAATTCCTGAGCCAGCATAGTTCAGCATGGAAACCTCTCCCCTTTCCCCTCAGCATGGCTGGCTCATGAATTCTGGGAGTTGAAGTCCACGAGTCATAAAAGAGCCAAGGTTGCCTATCCCTGCCCTATGCCATTTCAGACCAGTGGTTCTCCAATCTCCAATCTCAGTGATGACCAAATAAGATCAACATGACCCTCACTCACCTTATCCTTAGCAAGAAATTCTGTATGTGGCATGAATGAGAGCACATTCTACCAATACTAAACCAGAGTAGGATTTGTGTCTGTAACATTAAAAATAAGTAAAAGTTAGCTTGAAAGGGATCGGATCTTCTGGAGCAAAACAGATGCATATAATGCACGTAGGGAAGAGAAAATGTAGATTGAATTTGTGAATAAGAGGACTACATGGTACAGATTGGTATCATCAAGGTTGTTGTGGGTGTCAGTCAAAGAATACGTTGGTGATAGTTACCAGATTACCTTTCTGCACATGAGGTCAGAGGGAAAATTATGCAGTGATCCAGTTTGGAAAATATTGAAAAACAAAAATGGAATGATCGAGTGAAAAGGGTTGTGGCGAGAGAGAGAGAGAGAAAAAAAAAGAAACAATGCAAGCAAAATATAAATTTAATAAATAATAAACTTAGAAATACTTCAAAAAATAAAATAGCAAGGAAGGAAGATTGGGTTTTTCACAAGGCTGGCTGCACTTATGGCCCAAGGAAGAATGGGACCAGCTGCCTGAGTACTTCAAAGCCAGGCTGCCTTGGGGCAGAAGCTCCCTTTATCTCCTCAATCATGTCTCCCTCCCAACACGAAATAAGCCTTCCTAAAGATCTACCTTGATGGGTCCACACTGTTGTGATTCAGGGTCAGCCTGTGGGTTCGGCATTTGGGTCGGACGATTCAGAGGAGGAGGAGGAGGAGGGTGTTGGAGAGGTTGCTGAGGGGGTTGGAGAGCTTGCTGATGAGAGCCCTCAGCCAGGCCCCTCCCACCTGGTCACGACGCAGACCCAGCTGTGTGAGCCTGACAGCGTGGATGAAGATGACCCACAGCTGGCCCTGTTCAAGGACGCCCGACACAGGAGGCAGTCAATCAGGAGTAAACAGAGGAAGGCAATGGGGCACCTCAGAAGGAGGCAGAGAGAAGCCACGCCCTGAACTGTATAAAAGGGGAATGCGTGGGAGGGCTGGTTTGCTGAAGGCAACCGCTTGAATAGCTCCTGTTTCATGGTTCGTGTCTTGTTCTGTTTGCTTTTGTGTCCATAAATTTGGCAGGCTTAGTTCCAGCCTCTTGCCTTCTTGTAAAAGGGGTTGTCCCTGCCTTTTCTGCAGGGCCAGTAGCAGGCTGGTACAGAACACACACCTGGAGAGGAGAGCTTATTTTTAGCCTGAGAGGTTGTGCCTTCAAATGCTCCCAGGAGTGTGCAGGCTATTCCCTTCCAACAGGTGAACTTGGATCCCTAGAACATGATTAGCAGAACCATATTTAGGGGTGGATCCTGAACATTCTGCATCAAGAGAGGCCTAAGGAGAGACCCAAAAGAAATGGTTCAAAAGATGCTGCAGCAATCCAATCTTCACCATTTGAAAAATCAGGATGCAGCTCCAAAAGTCATTCAAAATGCCCAGGGTGGGGACATTCTCAACCTTGGCAGCAGCTGCCCTCAGAGGAAGCAGTCAGGGCAACAGATAGATAACATGTCGAAAGGCTAAATAGCCTGGTTTAATGAGTAGCAGAAAGGGACTGATTTGTCACCAGTTCCAAAATGCTTTTTTTCTGAAGTCTTTTCCTAGCCACTATGTTCTCCAGATGGTCTGAGGGATCTCAAACATTGTTGCTAAGTATTTGTCTCATGCAATGTTAGTTACCCAGAGCACCACCATTAGAAGTCTCCAGTTATTTTATTCCATCTGTTTTATTTTAAAAATAAGAGGAGCTTTAGAATAGTCTGCTAGCAAACACACATTCATTGATCAAAATACAAGAGTCTTCTTGTATGCATTTTGCAAAATGAGGGGGGCGTTTTAGCTCACCATGAGTTTAGCTCTTAATTCCACTTCAAAAAATAATTGTAGACAGGCATATTTTCATAATTCCATTTATATTCATACCGAAGTCTTCCCCATATAAATTGATTACAGGAGCACAGTTTCATATTAAAGCATTTTGTCCAGGTACAGTACAGCATATGAAAAAATTTTATAGCACTAATAAATGAATAAAAAACTAAATGATTCGTGTAAAATGTTTATACACTTTATGTACACACCAAGTCACAAAATTCAGTTCAAAACACCTCCATTCAGGACTACCGTGACAGACTTAATAAGCTACAGTACAAGATTTATTTAAAAAGAAAGAAAAGAAAGAAAGAAAGAAAGAAAGAAAGAAAGAAAGAAAGAAAGAAAGAAAGAAAGAAAGAAAGAAAGAAAGAAAGAAAGAAAGAAAATAAATGGGGAAAAAGCTTAGAACTAAATTAAGCACTTACTGAAATCTGGATTGTTTACAAAAATTTAGAAAACATAGTTCAGAGAGAAGTATTCCACATGTATTAGAAAAGTTTTGCGACTGCCTTTTGGAAATGACATGTTAACATTGAATTTCAACTGATATAATCTCTCTTGCAACAGAGCTGAAATATACACAATGGAATCACTTTAGAGTAAGGCTTAGAGTAAGAGGGACATCTCTTTTCTTGGAACCTTTCCCCAACGCAGTGGCTTATTGCTTGTCCTTTTAAAAAATCATTTCCCCCCCCCCGCCCGTCTCTCTTTCTTTCTCACTCGCTCACTCACTCGCTCATTTTCCCTTGCTGCCTTTAAAAAATAAGCCCAGTTCCCATTTTACAGACAGACCCCACTAAATGAAGCTATCAGACCCAAACGTTGGGTAAAAAAAATGTGACTGGTTTTTATAACTGGAATTTGTCTATGGAGATTCTCAATCCTCCAGGTCACGGTTGTCCCAAAGGTGCTTTTCAAAAGGCAACTGGGTTTTTTTTGGGGGGGGGGTTCCCTTGAAAATGTTTCACTTCTCATCCAAGACGCTTCTGAGAACTGAAGAAGCTTCTTGGATGAGAAAGCGAAATGTTTTCAAGGGGAAAAAAAACTCAAGTAAATCCAGTTTGTTTTTGCAAAGCACCTTTGGGTCAGTCGGACTCAGCTTTCTTTTTAAGTCACTAAGCAGGTCCCCACTATGAAAGGAGATGCACTCTAAAGGATTATGCAGCCCAGCAAACAGGGGTACTCTCTTCCTGAACTAAAAGAAAAGACGGGATGCCGGTCAACCCCTGGCTTGCTGTTGCATACAAACCAGGAAGCGAGGTTTTACAAAGATTCTGCTTTAGTAAGCAAGCCAGTTAGCCAGCATTTCTGGTTCCTAAGAAACAGAATATCAGGAATGAATGAGACAAACCTGAATCTTGGTTATTTCCCCTTTTCTCTTTATGCATATACAAACCAAAGCACGAGGATCTTTTTTTTTTAAAAAAAAACTCTAATAGGCAAATTCTGGATCAAAATCACCTCGGCTCTTAAAAAAATGAAAAGCACTAACTCAAGCTGCCATAAAAGGGGCAAAAATTAAAACACGAGAGAATTCTTTGGTTAGAATAACTCATCAGAGTCCGTAGCTCTAATGCAAGAATCAAAACACTGTCTGTATTAGCCTCATTTTGAACGGCTAGGAGCGCACACCTTATTTGGGAATCAGAAATATCTGATTTAGTCTAGAGGAGCCTTGGCCTTGGTGCTTAAAATGCCAAAAAAGATGAAACCAAAGGAGGGGAAGGGAGGGGAAAGGGTATCCTGTGGGGTTGTGCTTGCATTTATTGAGTTAAAATTCTGCATCCTCATCCTCGAAAAATCAAGATTTCTCTCTCTCTCTCTCTTTCTCTCTCTCTCTCTCTCTCTCTCTCTCTCTCTCTCTCTCTGTGTGTGTGTTTCTTTCGTATTGATGTAGCACCGTCCGGATGAAAATGCCAGCCAACTCCTCAAGCACCCCCAGAGTCCTATTTCTACACTGAAGAAAAAGATGAGGAGGGGTCTTCAACCTCGTATCCCTGGTGCCTTTGCGGAGGCGCCCCCAACCTGGCTCTGAAAGCACCCCACTTCAGCAACCGGCCCCCGAAGCCCCCATCCGCCGGTTCCCTAACCACAAGCGGGGGGGGGACGAGTTGCTGCCGCGGCCAGGGCTTCAATTCCCCCCCCCCCGAAGGCTGCCTCTTCCACGCCGGACCTGGGAAGCCTGCCTTCCCCCAACCCACCCCACCCGCAGCCCCAGTGCGCAAAGCTCGCCTTCTGGTTACAGAGGAAGGGCGACGAGCTGGACCACTCTCCGTCGGGAGAGGCTGCTTCAAGCCGTTTAAAGATGCCAAGGCGCTGGGATGCCGGCGGAATGGATCCCCTCCGCTCGCTCGCTCGCTCGTTCTCCCGGGCAGCTTCGGCAAAAGCTAAGAGTCAATCGGGGGGGATGGGGGGGTAGCCAAAGAAGCGGACCAGAAGGGGGGGAGCGGCGGGGTGCAGCAGCAGCAGCCAAAGAAGAAGCCAACCGACCGACCTCGGGCAACGTTGGAGCAGAGGGGGCCAGCAGAGAGTCTCCATCGCCGGCCAGGCTCCCTCCACACACACACACACACACACACACACACACACACACACACACACCTCGCTCGTCCCGTCTGGGAAAGGGGTGGGGATCCTCTCGCCCTACGGAATCTTGTTGGGAGGGGGCGGGGGGATTTTTACACTGGGGAAGAGGGCGCCATTTCGACCCAAGGACCCGCGAGGAGGGGGGAGGGGAGGGGGCTGGGGTGATGGAGATCCGCAGTTCGGGTCCAAAGGCCGCCGAAAGAGCCGCTTTGCTGGACGGGGAGGGCAGCGCCGGCGAGGCGGAAAAGAAGCGGGTAGGGCGAACGTGGGAAAGCTCGGGCAGGGCAAAGCGGTGTTTTTTTTTTTCCCTCCGGCCAGGGTCCGGGCTGTCTCCCGCCACAGCCCCGCCGACGGCCGCTGTCTCTCGGGCGGGCGCCTTTCACTCTCGGCAGAAGACGTACTCGGTGTAACTGGTCCAGATCTTGTCGTCGGCGGGGCCGCCTTGCTCGGGCCCGAAGGCGCAGGTGCCGGTGGAAGAGCAGGCGGCCATGCGGAAGCCGGCCTCGCTCAGCCGGTCGAAGGCCTGCTCCAAGAAGTTGAACTTGAGGTAGTAGCGGGCCGTGTAACGCTCGGGAGGCCGGTCCGGATCGCGGCTCTCGTTCAGCGTCTCGCCGAAGACCTCCTTGGCCAGCGCCGTCTTGCCGCACACCGTGATGCGCGCCACCCGACGGAACTTGGCATCTGCCTGCGCGTCCCGACCGATGGTGTACGAGCCCCGGTAGCCGATGGTGATGTAGCCCGAGCGCCGTCCGGCCGAGCCGCCCCCGCCGGCGTCCAGCGAGAGCGAGGTGGCCAGCATGGGAGGCGCCGTCCCCGACGGGCTGCGGCCCGAGGTGGGAGAAACAGCCGGGGCCGGCCCTTCGGTGAAGTCCGTCTCCAGGTAGCCTAGCCCAGCCGGCGGCTCGTCGGCGCAGACCGAAGAGTCGCGCAGCAGGCCGGCGAAGCGCGGCGGGCCCGGCGAAGAGCCCGAAGCCGCCAGACGGCGCACCAGCTCGGGCAGCTGGAAGTACTCGGCTTCTCGGCGCAGGCGGTTGCGCTCCGGGAAGCCCTCGGGCAGCACCAGCTCCTGATCGCGCAGGTAATCCAGGATGTAACGGAAGAGGAAGCCGTCGCGATCCAGAAAGAAGCGGCCCTTGGCGTCGCGGGGCAGCTCGGCCGGCTCTTGCTGCGAGAAGAGACGCCAGAGCAGCGAGCCGCGCACCGACAGCACCGTGCCTCGCCGGGTCACGTAGACCTGTCCGCCCACATTCAGCTCCACGATCTCCGGGATGGGGCCCGACGACGGCGAAGAAGCCAGCTCAGAGGCCGCGGGGGCTCGAGGGCTGCCGCCGCCGCCGCTCCGGACGCCGCCGCCGCCGTTGGGGAGCCCGCGGGCGCTGTCGGCCAAGGCCATGCCGGTCCCGGGCCAGGAGGCCCTCCGCCGCCTCCTCCTCCTTCGCTCCCCGGGACAACGACCGTCGTCGTCGCCGCCCTGCTCGGCTCAGCCGGGCTGTTGTGTCACCACCCCGACGTCTCTGGGTCCCTCCTGCGCGGGTGTGGGGGGTGTGGGGGTCTCCGCTGGGCTCCGGCCTCCGGGCACTGCCGGCCAGCCAGAGAACGGGCTGCGCGGCGGGCTTTATGTAGCGCCGCCGCGCTGCCACCGGCGGGAGGAGCGAGCGGAGGAGCCGGAGGCGGCCGGAGGCTGACGTCGCTGCTCGGGCGCCTTCCCCTGCGCGCTGCCTCCTCGATTGCGCGGAGCCGCGGCCGCCACGCCCGAGCGCCCACCCGGAGCTGAGCCGAAGCTGAGCCGTTGCTTTGGAGGGTGGCCCGGCAGCGGCGTTTGCCAGGATGCTGCGGCCGCCCTCCGGAGCTCGCTCGCCTTTGCGGTCCGCGCGACAACCCCCTCCCACGCACACGCGTGACACCCCCACCCCCACGCGCGACCCGCTGCTTTGGAGGGTGGCCCGGCAGCGGCGTTTGCCAGGATGCTGCGGCCGCCCTCCGGAGCTCGCTCGCCTTTGCGGTCCGCGCGACAACCCCCTCCCACGCACACGCGTGACACCCCCACCCCCACGCGCGACCCGCTGCTTTGGAGGGTGGCCCGGCAGCGGCGTTTGCCAGGATGCTGCGGCCGCCCTCCGGAGCTCGCTCGCCTTTGCGGTCCGCGCGACAACCCCCTCCCACGCACACGCGTGACACCCCCACCCCCACGCGCGACCCGCTGCTTTGGAGGGTGGCCCGGCAGCGGCGTTTGCCAGGATGCTGCGGCCGCCCTCCGGAGCTCGCTCGCCTTTGCGGTCCGCGCGACAACCCCTCCCACGCACACGCGTGACACCCCCACCCGCGACCCGCTGCTTTGGAGGGTGGCCCGGCAGCGGCGTTTGCCAGGATGCTGCGGCCGCCCTCCGGAGCTCGCTCGCCTTTGCGGTCCGCGCGACAACCCCCTCCCACGCACACGCGTGACACCCCCACCCGCGACCCGCTGCTTTGGAGGGTGGCCCGGCAGCGGCGTTTGCCAGGATGCTGCGGCCGCCCTCCGGAGCTCGCTCGCCTTTGCGGTCCGCACGACACCCCCTTCCCACGCACACGCGTGACACCCCCACCCCCACCCGCGACCCTCTGCTTTGGAGGGTGGCCCGGCAGCGATGCTGCAGTCGCCCTCCGGATCTCACTCGCCTTTGGGGTCCGCGCGACACCCCCCCACACACACACACACATACGCGTGACACACACACATACACACACACCACTCGCGACCCGGGAGGCCCGTGGGCTGCGGAGGCGTCAGATCCCGGCGTGTGTCCCTTGGGCTGCCCCGACCCGCCTGGGGAGGAGCCTGGCTTGGTGGTGGGCAGAGGGGGAGGTAGTGGCCAGCATCGTCACGGGGGAGCGTGGAGGGACGGGAGTGGGAATTTTCTGCTCCCCGCAGGGTGACGGCTGGCCGCTCGGGACTGCCAGACGGCGGAGAGAGAGTCGGGATCTCCGCTCCTGGTTTCTGGCCTGGCTTCCTCCACCTCGAGGCCCGCTCTCTCCCCCCTCATCCCTTTCTCTCCATTCCTGAAATAAGAGTAGAGTCGGCTTTCTACCCTGATTCAGACAACCTTGGGTCCTTGGGGGAGCTTTCTCCGGAGCTGCTGAGACCAGTAGAACCGCTTGCCTTCAATAATTGTGGGTGCTCCCTCACTGCAGGCTTTTGAGAAGTAATTTATTTTATTTATTTATTTTAATTCCATTTATATCCCGCCCTTCTCCGAAGACTCAGGGCGGCTTACAAGCTTAGCAGTAGCCTTCATTCTATGTATATGCCTGCTTATTAGGGCTTTCGCTCCCCCCCAAGCGGCATTATTACAAAGTCAGCTTATTGCCCCAACAATCTGGGTCCTCATTTTACCTACCTCGGAAGGATGGAAGGCTGAGTCAACCTTGAGCCTGGTGGGATGCGAACCTGCACTAATTGCAGGCAGCTGGTGTTACTTAAGGAGGCATCAGCCCACTGCTCCACCAATTGCACAGCCATTGGTCTGGAATGGTACGATAGGGTCTCCTGCTTGAGTTGGGGTGCGGGAGGTTGGACTAGAAGACCTCCAAGGTCCCTCTCAACTCTGTTATTCTGTTATTCTGCTCTGCCTACCCCTTTGCCGGCCCTTCCCCTAATTCCAGCAGCTACTTTTCAATTTCTAAGCTCTTGAAAGTTGCCACCCAGTCTCTGTCTGCGCCCTCCTCCGGCACCCCAGAAGATCCCCAATGTGCTTACGGCACATAGTGCAACGGGCAATAGTGGCGGTAACAGTCATGAGAGGACCGATGCTCTGAATGGGCAAAATTTTGGAAGGTCCCTAAGAGCTCTCAGCTGATAGGGTGATGCAATTAGTGCAGGTTCGAGTCCCACCAGGCTCAAGGTTGACTCAGCCTTCCATCCTTCCGAGGTAGGTAAAATGAGGACCCAGATTGTTGGGGGCAATTAAGCTGACTTTGTAATAATGCCGCTTGGGGGTGTGTGTGTGAAAGCCCTAATAAGCAGGCATATACATAGAATGAAGGCTACTGCTAAGCTTGTAAGCCGCCCTGAGTCTTCGGAGAAGGGCGGGATATAAATGGAATTAAAAAAATAAAAAAATTGCATTCATTGCCAAAAGATGTGCCCGAATGAGGCTCTTCCACATTCTAACTATACGCTTGTCCTTGGAAGGAAAAGGATTGTTTTTCCCCACATCGTTTTTTATAAACTTACTTAAAGGGTGGCTGGCCAGGTGAAAGTAGAACACAGAGTAATAGAGTTGGAAGGGACCTCAGAGGTCTTCTAGACCAACCCCCTGTGCCCAAGCAGGAAACTATTAGAACAGCAGAATAACAGAATAAAAAGGAAGGGACCTTGAAGGTCTTCTAGTCCAACCCCCTGCTCAAGCAGGAAACCCTATACCATTTCAGACAAATGGCTGTCCAATCTCTTCTTCTTAAGAACCTCCAGTGTTGGGGCATTCACCACCTCTGGAGGCAGGTTGTTCCACTGGTTAATTGTTCTAACTGTCAGGAAGTTTCTCCTTAGTTCTAGGTTGCTTCTCTCCTTGATCAGTTTCCATTCGTTGCTTCTTGTCCTGCTTTCAGGTGCTTTGGAGAATAGCTTGACTCCCTCTTCTTTGTGGCAGCCCCTGAGATACTGGAACACTGCTATCATGTCACCCCTCACCCTTCTCTTCATTAGAGACTATCCATGTGTGGCAGAAGTCCCTTTAGCAGCTCAAATCTAAGCCAGAAAAAGCTCAAGGAGGCCAAGTGGCTTTGCCCCGGGCTAATCCCAGCTCCTGTGAGCCTCAGCCAGGCAGGTGCCACCCGCTAGGCTACTGCTGCTTTGGGGAAGTGGAAGGGGAGACTAGCTTCCTTTCAGCCACCTCTAATGAAATCCTCAAAATTTTGGAAATGGAGTCTCTCTCTCTCTCTCTCTCTCTCTCTCTCTCTCTCTCTCTCTCTCTCTCTCTCTCTCCCTCTCTCTTCCTCTTTCTCTCCCTTTCCCTCTCTTTCCCTCTCTTCCCCTCTCTCTCTCCCTTCCTCTCTCTCCCTCTCCCTCCCTCTCCCTTCCTTTCTCTCTCCCTCTCTCTTCCTCTTTCTCTCCTTCTCCCTCTCTTCCCCTCTCTCTCTCCCTTCCTCTCTCTCCCTCTCCCTCCCTTTCTCTCTCCCTCTCTCTCCCTCTCTCCCTCTCTTCCCCTCTCTCCCTCTCTCTTCCCCTCTCTCCCTTTCTCTTCCTCTCTCTCCCCCCTCTCCCTTCCTCTCTCTCCTTTTCTCTCTCCCTCTCCCTCCCTTTCTCTTCCTCTCTCTCTTTCCCTCCCCCTCTTCCTCTCTGTCTCCCTCTCCCTCTATCTTCCCCTCTCTCCCTTTCTCTCTCTCTCTCTCCCTCCACCCCTCTCTCCCTTTCTGTTCCTCTCTCTTCCCCCTCTCCCTTTCTCTTCCTCTCTTTCTCTCTCCCTCTCTCCCTCCCCCCTCTCTCCCTTCCTCTCTCCCTCCCTTTCTCTCTCTCCATCTCTCCCTCTTCCCCTCTCTGTCTTCCTCTCTCTCTCTCCCTGTTTTCTTCTCTCCCTCTCTCTCTCTCCCTCCCTCTCCCTCTCTCTTCCCCTGTCTCCCTCTCCCTCTCTCTCCCTTCCCCTCTCTCTCCCTCTCTTCCTCTCTCTCTCCCTTTCTCTTCCTCCCTCTCCCTCTCCCTCTCCCTCTCTCTCCCTTCCTTTCTCTTTCCCTCTCTCTCCCTCTCTCTCCCTCTCTCGCTCCCTCCCCCTGTCTTCCTCTCTGTCTCCCATTCTCTTCCTCTCCCTCTCTCTCCCTCCCTCTCTCTCCAGCAACCTCCTAGCATGCTTTCATGGTCCAAGTGATGGGGGCCTTCAGTAAGAGAGGGTGCAGGGGAGGACTAGAGGGCTCCGAATTGAATTCCAAATCATAATTTCTTGGCTCTGAGGGATTGTTAGTGCTCTCTGTTTCCTTGCAGATGTTTCATTACCCAAACTGGGTACCAGCTTCACTGCTGGTCCTGGCTAGTACTGTGTAACGTCACTGACGCTGGTGATGCTTGCTAGTTTAGGTAATGAAACACCTGCGAGAAAACAAGCAAGCTCAGAGAGCACCAAGGACGACTCATTTCAAGCCTGAGCCGCAAATATTCTCCTTTATTAGCTTTCTTGGTCTGTTAGAGCTGGGGAGGGGGGGTCACAATATTCTGGGTGAAGGCTGCAAAAACAGCAACTTTCTCTATTACAGGCACAGGTGGCTTGCTGTATTATAACCGGAATGCGAGTAAAATAAATGCAGCGATGTCCCTGTAAGAAGGATGGGAAGGAAGGGAGAGTTTAAAGCTTTGGTCCTCATATACCCTCCTGTATGTCAGTAAGCACCCTAAAAGTTAGTGAGGCTTTTTTTCCCCCTGCTTAGATAAGAGTTCATTTTTCACCATATTTGACAGAAAGACAGAAAGAAAGAAAAAGGAAGGAAAAGAAAGAAGGAAGAAAGGAAGAAAAAAGAAAGAAAGAAAGAAAGAAAAAAAGAAAGAAAGAAAAGAAAGAAAGAAAAAGAAAGAAAGAAAGAAAGAAAAAGAAAGAAAGAAAGAAAGAAAGAAAGAAAGAAAGAAAGAAAGAAAGAAAGAAAGAAAGAAAGAAAAAGAAAGAAAGAAATGAAGGAAAAGAAAGAAAAAGGAAGGAAGGAAAAGAAGGAAGAAAAGAAGGAAGGAAGGAAAAGAAAGAATGAAAGAAATGAAAGAAAAAAGAAAGAGGAAGGAAGGAAAAGAAAGAAAGGAAGGAAGGAAAATGAGGAAGGAAGGAAGGAAAGAAAGAGAGAAGAGAAGAAAGAAATAAAGAGAGGAAGGAAAAGAAAGAAAGGAAGGAAGGAAGGAAAAGAAGAAAAAGAAAGGAAGGAAGGAAGGAAAGAAAAAAGAAGGAAGGAAGGAGAGGAAGAGGAAGAGGAAGGAAAGAAGGAAGGAAGGAAGGAAGAGAAAGAAAGAAAGAAAGAAAGAAAGAAAGAAAGAAAGAAAGAAAGAAAGAAAGAAAGAAAGAAAGAAAAAGAAAAGCCAAGGAAATAGCCATAAGAGCAGAAGTTTGGGGGCCACAGATTCTCAGTCTAGAACGGGGCTGCTCCAGGACCGGAAGGAACTGGGAGCTCCTCAGATTCTGTGGAGTGTCAAAAGCCCAAGCAGTCAAGGCACCCGGCTAGGGTGGATCACAGCACCTAGAGAGCCACCACTGAGCAGACCCTGCCAAAGTGAATTGCCAGTGAGGTCCGGAGAGATGGGAAACCTTCCTGAGGGCATTACAGGCATTACAGCATCTTTCGATGGAGGAAGGTGCCAAGGAAGCTGGCAGAGGGCGTGCTGGGAGGGCATTCCATCGGGCTCCCCCCTTCCCCAAGGAGAAATCTCTTCAGGGCCCAAGTAGGCAAGTTGGGCTCTCAGAAGGATGAAGAGGTGCCCATTGGCCCTTAGGGAATAAATAACTAGCAACACCAGGAAACTAAGAGATCTCAGTTGCTGGAGGCCACAGCATGCTGCCCTTCTTGGCCGGAACAAGGTAGGACTGCCCTTTGGCCATTGCCTTCTTCTAGGAGAGAAGCAGCCGGTCTGGCCAAGAATCCTGGAGTTCCCAGGCAGTGCCCCCATCGAAAATAATTAACCAGGGTCTGTCTGGCTTTGCTCCTGATTTAGCCCAATTACGGTTAGGTGCGGCCCTCTGCTGGTGAAAAGCCTGCACGAAACAGATGCAGATCTCTCCTTTTACCAAATTGCAAGCGCATAATAACCACAGGGCCCCAACACAATTCTTTCCATCTGAATAGAGGGTTCACAGTCAGGGTGGAAGTGACTAGATAGTTATTTATTTGACAAGCCCAAGCCCTGATGAAGGACGGTGGTGGGTCACAGTATATCTCCGAGTTCAAATAATAAACAACCCCAGCATCCGGAAGGTTACAGTACTGCAAAACGTTTTCTTCAGATGACGTGAATGGATGGGCAGGAATGAGATGAAGGAGTATAGGAAGAGATTTGGGGGGCATTCAGAGACCCAAAGTACAAGCAGGGATGATTGTTTAATGTACTGTGTATAAATGAGCAGCTCTGCCTTCTCTGCTAATTGGAAGGGATAACTAGGATGTGCATCTCTCTCTCTCTCTC
>NC_139514.1:107368120-107525620 GCF_947247035.1 Vipera ursinii | reverse complement strand
GGAGCTTCTTGGATGAGAAGCAAAACGTCTTCAAAGAAAAACAAGAAGACTCCAGTTGTCTCTTGAAAAAGCACCTTTGGGACATTTGTGAAACTGTCTTTCATACATTGGGCTCCCTGCTCAAATCACAGACCTGGCAGGAACAAAAGGGACACTTTTATCAAGGTTGAAAACAAATGTGCAGAAGGCCCAATGAGATGTCTTAGGTTGGGTTGCATCATTTTGGACAATGTGTGGATGGACCAAGAGATGTTCTTTCTGCCACCTACTAATGTCAGGCAGTAGAGACACAGTGGCTCAGTGGGTTAGGATGCTGAGCTTGTCGATCAGAAGGTCGGCAGTTTGACGGGTTGAATCCCGAGTGTCGCGTAACAGAATGAGCGCCTGTTACTCGTCCCAGCTTCTGCCAACCTAGCAGTTCGAAAGCACGTAAAAATGAAAGTAGAAAAATAGGGACCACTCCGGTGGGAAGGTAACAGCGTTCCATGCGCCTTTGGCATCTAGTCATGCCGGCCACATGACCACGGAGACATCCTCGGACAAATGCTGGCTCTTCAGCTTTGAAATGGAGATGAGCACTGGCCCCTAGAGTCAGAAACGACTAGCACACATGTGCGTGGGAACCTTTACCTTTACCTTTACTAATGTCAGGCAGATAGACATCTACAAGCAAATGAGCCTACGACAGTTCATTAGTGACCATTTGAAGTTACAACAGCACTAAAATAGTGACTGATGACCGTTTTTCACACTTATGACCATTGCAGCAACCCCAGGGGTAATGTGATCAAAATTCAGATGTTCTTGGCCACTGACTCATAGTTATGACAGTCATGTGATCCCCCTTTTGCGACCTTCTGACATGCAAATTGAATGGGGGAAACCTGTTCTTCACTTAACAACTTTGTTACCAGCTCAACAACCTCAGGGATTCACTTTACAGCTGTGGCAAGAAAGATGGTTAAATGGGGCAAAATTCACTTCACTGTCTCACTTAGCAACAGAAACGCGGGGCTCAAGAAGTACTTGTAGTAGCAGTGTTTCTGCCACCTACCAATGTCAGGCTGACAGATAAATAGTAGCTGTGTTTCTTCTATGGTGGGAATCCCCATAAGCATCCGTTGTGTCCTTGGCCAGGAAGCCCCATTGATGAAAGAGGTTTAGGGCCTTGTCTCCAGATGTGTCCTTTCACAACACGCCAATGCCTGGGGATATCTGGGGTCTACCACTGCGTCACTCATAAGACTTCCTCATCAGACCAAAGCCTTTGGCTCAACTCAGCACATGACTTGCTGTCAATCCAGAGGCTGTTGCAATCTGGGGCAGCAGCTACCAACCAGGCATGTAGAGCAGGGGAAACTTGGAGATGTTGAAAGGCCATGGAAACTAACCACCCATCACTCCCCCTTGAACATGTATAAAAGGAAGAGACTTAGCCTCTCCAGCCTGGGCTTTGCAGGCGCAGGACATCTCTCCGTGGCATCATGTGGGCCAAGGTATGTTCTTCCATGTCTTGCTCCCAGGAGGAGGCATGGATGCTCCAGCTGAAGCCAAGGAGATGTCTCCTTGCTGCTTTCTGAGCTTGCTTGTTTTCTTGCAGATGTTTCATTACCCTAACTAGGTAACATCATTGGGGCTAGTAAGGAATGTTTTTTTGCTGTCAAGTTATATTCTGGGGTCTTGCATGTCTGTGTTGGGTGGGGGCAATCTTAGGGATCCTTTGGTTGGGCTGTTTGCTAAGGGCTCTGTGGCAGTTTCTTAATTGGAGCATTGTTGGTCTGAAGTTGACCTTGGAGTTAATCTATGCTGATCTGAGTGCTGATCACTGATGGAGAAGTGCAGGAGTCTTTTTCTCTTTTGGACTAGGCCAGGGGTAGGCCACCTTGCCTCTTTTATGACTCGTGGACTTCAGCTCCCAGAATTCCTGAGCCAGCACAACTCAGCATGGAAACCTCTCCCTCTCCCCTCAGCGTGGCTGTCTCAGGAATTCTGGGAGTTGAAGTCCACGAGTCCTAAAAGAGCCAAGGTTGCCTACCCTTGGGCTAGGCAGAGGGCTTAGGAGGGAAGGATGTGTGGCTTTGTCTATTGAAGGTTACAGACCTAATCCCTGTTGGCCTCCCAGGAGAGCCAGGTAACCGAGGTGGGCGAAATTGTCCTTGAGGCCCGAGAGACCCATCAGAGATCAGCACAGACTGGTTGAGCTGAGCAGAATGGGAAGCAACTTCCTCTGCTCCTCCTGTAGGGCCAAGGTTAACATTATGGGATTCCCACTGGGGAGAGAGTTGTTGGCGTGGGGTGGCCGTGTTGGTGTGGCCCAGGTACCAGCCCTTCGCAGCTAGAGAGAGGCCAGAGAGAGGCAAAGACCATCCCCTCAGCCTGGAAAAACCGGGCAGGAGCTGAATGTGGGTCATAATTTGGCAGGCCCCATTTCCTTCCTTCAGTCCACTTCTCTATGTTGTCAATAGAACAGGGGGCTGTGGAAATGAGGTCATTTTCTGATATAACAAGTGTTTCTGGGGGAAGGGCGGGGTGACATTTCTGTTGCTAAGCGAGACAGTTGTTAAGTGGGTTTTGCCCCATTTTATGACCTTTCTTGCCACAGTTGCTGTAAGTGAATCACTGCAGCTATTAAGCTGTTGACACAGTTGTTCAGTGAATCGGCTTCCCCAGTGACTTTGCCAGTGTTGAAGGAAAAGTCTTCATCATGGTTCAGTCCAAGCCGGGAATAAACAACATGGCGACTGCTTTAAAAAGAAGGTTGCAGTTTATTGAAGAGGAGAGCCAGACAGGAAGATGGCTCTAGAAGAAAAGAGAACAAGCACATGTAGGGAGTGGGTTTTTATACCCTCTGGAGCCTTTTGTTTGGAGTTGTTCCTGTGGCATGCACTTTGATCTGAGTCTGAGTGTGCCTTTTTGGCATCTGTGGTTTAATCCTATGATGTCCTATCTTAGAGTGTGTGGTATGTAGATTTTAGGTGTCTTTGTCTTCTTAATCTTCTAGTTTCAACCTTCCTGAATGGCTTACATCTGCATATCTACAGAGCTGGTTTCTGCTTGGGGGAGGGAGACTTGGGGCTGTAAAGAAAAACTGGACATGCTTACGGGCATTGCTGTTTAATTACTTTTTAATTTTTGTATCTTGTTTTTTATTATGTATTGCCCTGTTCACCGCCCTGAGTCCTTCGGGAGAAGGGCGGTATACAAATTAAATTATTAAATTAAATATTTCCTTCTCTGGGTTGGGGCTGGCTTCCCACACCAGTCAGAAGGTCGCAAAAGTGGATCACATGACCCTGGGACACTGTAAACATCATAAATGTGAGTTAGTTTCTTAGTGTCAGAATTTTGATCACGTGACCATGGAGATGCTGCAATGGTCATTAAGTGTGAAAAACTGCCATAAGTCACTTTTTTCGGTGCCATTGTAACTTTGAGTGGTCACTAAGTGAACTGTTGTAGGTCAAGGATTACCTGTAGTTTGCTTCTGTGAAGATAAATTCAAGTCGGTTAGGATCTGGAGAAAATGGCAGGGGAGGGGACACGTGGCTATCAGAGTTTGAGGGGAAATGTGGCTATCACAGTTTGATGGGAAACGTGGCTATCACGGTTTGAGGGGAAATGTGGCTATCACGGCTTGAGGGGAAATGTGGCTATCACGGCTTGAGGGGAAATGTGGCTATCACGGTTTGAGGGGAAACGTGGCTATCACGGCTTGAGGGGAAATGTGGCTATCACGGCTTGAGGGGAAACGTGGCTATCATGGTTTGAGGGGAAACGTGGCTATCACGGCTTGAGGGGAAATGTGGCTATCACGGCTTGAGGGGAAATGTGGCTATCACAGTTTGAGGGAAAATGTGGCTATCACAGTTTAAAGGGAAACATGGCTATCACAGTTTCGTTTCTCTTTGCCAGAATATTACGGGGAACTTTGCTAATGTGATCCACGGGTTGACTCCAAGCCACCTGACCGAACGAGTCATTCAGAGGAGCAAACGGATGATTCTGGATACTTTGGGGGTCGGGCTGGTGGGCACCAGAACTGACGTCTTCCAGAAGCTCATCCAGTACAGCAAGGTAAGACAATCTCTTGTCTAATTCTCGGGGAGGAAAGCTCACCTTTTAGGCTAGGCAGTTATTTGGATGATCTTTAAAGGCAGGGATGGGGAACTATGACCCTTTTAGGGCCTGTGGACTTCAACTCCCAGAACTCTTGAGCCAGCATGGCTGTCTCAGGAATTCTGGGAGTTGAAGTCCACAAGTCATCAAGGGGCCATGGTTCCCACCTCTCTTTTAAGGTAACAGCCCTGTATTTTGTCACAGGTTGTCCTTATTGCTATTTCTTTCCACTATGGAGATTAGCACAAGGTGCCCTTTTCCTAAAGCACTCTCCCCTCCGTTCATTGAAGGGGTTAAATCAGTTCTCTATCTGAGGATTCCTCTTCCTGGCTTGGCAAGCATGGGACAGATGAGGTAGTGTTCCAGCCTGTTCCCCCAAATGATAGCAACCATGGAGTCCACTATCAAACTGCTGCCTTTGGCCAGCATCTACTTGCCCATGACGGGGATCCATGTAGGTGAGTTCTGCCTAAGAGGGAGTAGGTCCTCCTGCTGTTGCCCAGTCTGTAGTAGATGACCAAGCTACTACGGGGTCAATTACATCATCAGTTTGTAATCACTACACCACTGTAAGGGACCTAAGAGCCTTGGTGGAGCAGTGGGCTAATGCCTCCTTAAGTAACACCAGCTGCCTACAATTAGTGCAGGTTCGAGTCCCACCAGGCTCAAGGTTGACTCAGACTTCCATCCTTCCGAGGTAGGTAAAATGAGGACCCAGATTGTTGGGGGCAATTAAGCTGACTTTGTAATAATGCCGCTTGGGGTGTGTGTGTGTGAAAGCCCTAACAAGCAGGCATATACATAGAATGAAGGCTACTGCTAAGCTTGTAAGCCGCCCTGAGTCTTCAGAGAAGGGCGGGATATAAATGGAATTTTAAAAAAATAAAAAAAACCTTGAAATTCATTGACTCTTATCTGGTGCTAATTCACTATGACTGTTAGTAGTTCAGATTCTTATGTACAGATTTCATGGAATAAACTTGGAATACTTTTGAATTTTATCCTGGTTTATTTGTCTTGCACCTGACAGATGCACCATTGAATTTTGGAGCACCTGCTCATTGCTTGTGCACCCACTTGTGCACCCACTTGCCTTGACCGTTAGTAGATCAGGTTCTTGTTTATAGGGTTGCTTGGAATAAACCTGTAGTACTTTTTTGAACTCTGTCCTGGTTTACTGACTTCTTGGACCTGGCAGACACCTTGTTGAATTTTGGAGCACCTGCTCATTGCTTGTGCACCCATTTGCCTTGACCATTAGTAGATCAGATTCCTATGTATAGATAGCACGAGATACAATTTGTAGCACTTTTGAACTCTATCCTGGTTCCTGATTTCTTGCGCTTGATGCTCTTGGTGGAATGAGCGAAGAAGAGAATAAAGAGAGGAAGCTGTTTGGTTTCACATGCAAAAGTTCCTTCTAAGCAGGCCTGGTGTTCTTTCAGATCTACAGCTCGGATTCATCCAGTTCTGTCTGGGGATGCTCAACGTTCAAGCTGCCTCCGCTCTATGCAGCATTGGTGAACGGCGTGGCGGTAAGCAGCTCTGGTACTCCCTACCACCCTCTGATTCCACCTGGTTTTTGTTGGGAGAAAGTTGCTGGGGACCATATAACCACCACTCAATCTGTTTGCTCTGAGTGGGTGTGTGCTGGGATCTGAGGAGTTCAGCTTGGCTTGTTTCTTTCTTTCTTTATTTATTAAAATATTTATTAATACAAAAATACAAAAGAAAATAGTAAGGGAGGGAAAAGGGAAGGGGAAAGTGGGGGGCAAAGTGGGGGTGGGAGAAAGAAAAGGCATTGACTTCTGACTCCCTTTGGTGCAGCAGAATAAGATAATAACGTCAAACCTCAGCTTTTTGCTTTTAGTAGAAGTAGAAGTAGAATTCTTTAGAAGTAGAATTCTTTACTGGCCAAGTGTGATTGTATACACAAGGAATTTGTCTCCGGTGCATAAGCTCACAGTGTACCTACAAGCAACAAGTGGATAAATCATGATGATAATCATAAAATACATTCATCATAAATTATTAGAGACAACACTCAGTGATAGTCATAGGATACTAAACAAGCAATCAACGTAAATCATAGTAGGATATTAAATAAAACAATCAATATAAATCATAAGATACAAGCAACATAGTTATAGTCATAAGAAGATAAGGAAATAGGTAATAGGAAAGATGAGAAGGATAATAGTAATACAGCCCTACTAGGTAGTTTGACAGTGTTGTGGGAATTAGTTGTTTATCAGAGTGGGGAAAAAAATTGTTGTTGTGTCTAGTTGTTTTGGCGTGCAATGCCCTATAGCAGTGATGGTGAGCCTTTTAGAGATCAAATACCCAAACTGCAACCCAAAACCCACTTATGTATCGTCGGGTGCCGGGCGGGCGTGCCCCACTGGATAGATGTGGCTGCAGTGGTCATGGCAGACTGGGTGGACATGGTCATGGTGGGCATAGCCGTCTCAATGTTGCTCATGGGAGGGTGCCTGTGGGGGCCAGGCAGGGTTGGGAGAGATCCAGGCGGTCTCTAGCAGGTGGGACGGTGGGCAGGATGCTCATCCTGTGGGGTGAAGCGAGGCGAGGCAGGGGACAGGGCAGGGGTGCCGTTGCTGCAAGGAAAGGAAAGGCAGGGGCCGGGGCGGCTGCTGCCTGACACCATCGCCCCCCGCACACAGCAAGTGCATGGGGGCCAACTGTGTCCATCAGCACCGACAGCCTGCCAGTCCCTCAGTTTCGGTGCGACGTGGCTGTTTGCACCCAATGCAGCTGCCATGACGCCATGGAACAAGCCAGGCGGAGGTAAGGAACCAGTATACCAGTTGCTTACTGCCCCCCGGCTTGTTCTGCAGCCTCATGGCAACAGCACTGGGCAGGAGGCGGCAAACAGCCAGTTTTGGCGCAACATGGCTGTTTGCCTCCATCCGCGGCCATTTGCCATCTTGCGCGTTGCACCCAATGCCACTGCCATGAGGCCGTAGAACAAGCCCAGCTTATTCCACGGCCTCATGGCAGCAGCATTGGGCAGGACATGGCAAACGGCCAGTTTCAGTGTGATGTGGCTGTTTGCCTCCATTGTTGTTGTTAGTTGCGAAGTCATGTTCAACCCATCGCAACCCCATGGACAACATTCCTCCAGGCCTTCCTGTCCTCTACCATCTTCTGCAGGCCATTTAAGCTCACGCCTACTGCTTCAGTGACTCCATCCAGCCACCTCATTCTCTGTCGTCCCCTTCCTCTATTGCCCTCAACCTTTCCCAGCATTAGGCTCTTCTCCAGTGAGTCCTTCCTTCTCATTAAGTGGCCAAAGTATTTGAGTTTCAACTTCAGGATCTGGCCTTCTAAAGAGCAGTCAGGGTTGATCTCCTCTAGGACTGACCAGTTTGATCGCCTTGCAGTCCAAGGGACTCGTAGGAGTCTTCTCTAGCACCATAGTTCAAAGGCCTCAATTCTTTGGCACTCAGCCTTGCCTCTAGCTGCGGCCATTTGTTAGGATCCAGTGGTGAAATTCAAATATGTGAACAACCAGTTCTCTGTGTGGATGCAGCTTCTGGAAGTCCATTCTGAGCCTGGGCAACAAAAAAATAGCTACAGGTTCTGCCAAACTGGTGTGAACTGGCTGAATCGCACCACTGTTAGAATCCCAGAGTCAGGACATGGTTGGGGGGGGGGGGTGGTGAGGTGGCCCTTGACTTGCTCTTCCCACCATCTTGCCCATCATGTTTTCCTTTTGGGATATCTCTTAGGCAGAGAAAAGAGGATACGAGAACCGTATCTCACCACCTGCTGGGTTTAATTAAGTTTCCCTTCCCTGAAAATTCCTGCTCTCTGTTGGTGTTTTGCTTCACCACCACTAATAAATGGCCTTGAGGAGAAGCATCGGCCATCTTGATTTTGGCACGAGGAAGACCATCCCAAAGAGCGCTGAAAACAGAGAAGGTGAAGCCTCTGCCTCAATTTCAATTTCCCTGACTCAAAATTTCTCTCTCTGCCCTCCCCGCTTCCCACAGATACACTCCATGGATTTTGATGATACGTGGCATCCAACCACTCATCCTTCAGGGCCAGTGCTGTCAGCCCTCATGGCCATTGCCGAAGGTGTGGCTGAAAAACAAAGGATCTCTGGCTGCGACCTGCTCTTGGCTTTCAACGTTGGGATTGAAGTGCAAGGCAGACTGATGAGCTTCTCCAAGGAGGCCAGCAATCTTCCTAAAAGGTCTGTCTGTCTGTTTGTTTTTAAACTTGCTTTGAAATAGGTCCCAGAGGGATTCTCCTGAGTTGGCCTTACTGGTCACCCATGACCCTACCTAGCATCATCTGAGTATTCCTATCTAAAGGCGAGTGGGCTTCTTTGTTAGATAGCCATTACTTGATCATCAGATCCTGAATGGACTTTCCCATGTGGCAGATCAGATCATTTATGGGCACCCCTTGCCTGGACACAAGCTATTGTTCTCTCGGCACTTATGCCAGCCATCGACTTGCAACAGTTTGTTTGGGGGCCATTCAGCGTTACAACAGCACTGAAAAAAGTGACCTATGACCAAACCTTCCAGGCCAATGGATGCACCAAGAATGTTGAGGAGGGGACTCCTGTAGGCCCCCCTGTAGAAGGGGAGACCTTGTCCCACTCATCTTTCAGCTTCAGTGATGCATCCTGAGCCCCCCAAAAAGAGGGCAGGGAGGAACCTCACATAGTCAGGAACCAGCACATATCCCGAAGGAGGTTCCTGTGGCTACCTTTGATCTCAGTCCAAACAGGGTTTCATTTGGCAAGCGATGAATACGACGTCATACAGGGTAACAGCACAGTTTGCCTCTGTGGAGTCCTGGATAGTACTCCAATTTTGCTTGCAGACATTTCGGTACCCAATTAGGCAAGTGAGTGGGTGAAGGTGGGATTTGCTGACTCTTTATATTTATAGGGCTCCTTGACTTACAACCAAAATTGAGCCCCAAATTTCTGCTGCTAAGTGATACAGGTGTTAGGTCAGTTTTGCCCCATTTTACCGCCATTCTTGCCACAGTGGCTAACTGAATCACTGCAGTGGTTAAGTCACTAACAAGGTTGTTAAGAGAATGTAGCAAAATTCACTTAACAGCTGTCTCACCTAGCAATGGAAATTTGGAGCTCAGTTGTGATCATAAGTTGTGGACTACCTGCAACTGTGTACATGAAGACAACAGCCGTATGTAAATAACATGGAAGCCTTAATCCTTAAGCCTTTTCAACTTCTGATGGAGAACTGTCAAAGTAATGATTTAGAAGCTAACCAGCTTGTATAATGTGAGATGTATGATGTAATGATGGGGATGACTCAGCAGGGTCTATGTCCCTTTAAGAGCCTTTGTATAAAAGGGAAGGCTCTGCTGCTGTGTTTTCTCTCTTCTGTTTCCTGCTGCAATTGTGGTTTGTTGGATCCTGCTGTATCAACACTTGCATGTATATTGTTCCTGGTGTATAATATAGTAGCTAGTGTAAAGTAAACCACCATTTAATACAAGCCACTGTTTATTGTATTTACTCCTGGGTTATCTCACACAATAAGACTGTGCATGGTCTGACAAGAACTGTCCCCCAGATCTATGTGAGTTCTCCTTTTCCAATAGCATAAGACAAGAGATGAGCTTTTGCCAACTTTGTGGGGATCCCTCTCCACCTGAGGGCACCAGAAATGGGTTGCTTGCCTTGTTGTGCCTTCTAAGCAGACATCTGTCCTAACAGCCCTTGTTCCTTCTGCTGCTCACAGCTGCCATTTGGACTCTTTCCAGGTTCCACCCACCCTCCATTCTTGGCACCATGGGAAGTGCTGCAGCCACCGCAAAGCTCCTGGGCCTCGACCAATCCAAGTGCAAGGAAGCCCTGGCTGTAGCTGCCTCGTATGCCGGTGCCCCACTGGCCAATGCAGCCACACAGACCAAACCACTTCACATGGGCAATGCCAGTCGGCACGGTGCAGAAGCGGCTTTCTTGGCCTCTCTGGGCCTGCAAGCCAGCAAACTGATTTTGGACCTCGAGTCAGGCTTTGGGGCGTTTTACGCAGATTACTTGCCCCAGACACTGCCGAGCCTACAGTCGTACTCTTGGTTGTTGGACCAACAAGACGTGGCCTTCAAGAGCTTCCCAGCACATCTGGGGACACATTGGATGGCCGAAGCTGCCCTGGCAGTAAGGAAGCACCTTGCCCGGAGTGGGGGGCCCCTGCCCACTAGTCGCATCAAGGCCATTGTGCTCGACGTCCCCAATATTAGATACATTGATCGGCCATTTCCTTCTTCTGAACATGAAGCCAGGCACTCTTTTCAGTTTGTCGCCTGTGCAGCACTGCTAGATGGCTTCATCTCGGCCAAATCCTTCACGCCACAGAGCCTGTCCAGGCCAGAGTTGAATGGCCTCCTCCGAAAGACCAGTATGGAGCATTCTCCGGACAATCTCCCCAGCTTCAACAGCCTTTACTGTGGGGTCAAAGTTGTCCTCCAGGATGGAAACACGTGGGAAGAGCATTGTGAAACCTTCTACGGGCACTGGAGGAAGCCTTTGAGCCACAGGGATTTGGTGAAGAAGTTCCACCGCAATGCCATTGCTGCAGTCTCCCCAGAAGTGGCCGAAAGCCTGGTAGAAATGGTTGATAAGCTGGAAACCCTGGAAGACTGCGGGGCCTTATTCTCACTTCTTCGTGGGGCTGAGCTGACCAAAGATTTGCGGCGACACAAGAGGGAGAATTTGTGAGGCCTACCTGGCCCCGAAGGACCTTCCTGGCCTGGGCTTAATGGTCAGCCACAATCTAGCATTATCTGAGCTTCATTAATTCCTGTCTAATCTTATGCACTTATTTGTTAAACGGTGGTTACTTGAGGACCAGATTCTGGATGGGCTTTCCCCTGTGGGAGATTTGGATAATTTATTGCTCATGCTAATTGGCTACAATCAGATGAAGGAAGCCTACTAGATATCAACTTCAGAAAGTTGTGCTTCCTTTTTCTGGTTATTTAGCTATAACTTTTCATAGAATACAGTAGAGATAATTCAACAAACGATGTTGCCTTACATTCTTGATTAAATTATCTTTCCATTGATATATAATTTTATGGTACTACTACTCCAAAAAAAAGTGGCATTATTAGCCATCAAACCTCCAAAAAAAAAATTCCCAAAAGGTTTCCACAATTTTGGCCACTACTGTACTGTTCTCCTTGCACTAATGAAATGGCCTGGTAGTCCTCAATATACAACAGTTTGTTTAGTGGCCATTCGAAGTTACGAAGGCCCTGGGGAAAAAATGAATTATGACCATTTTTCACACTTTTGACTGTTGGAGAACCCTTATGGCCATATGATCAAAATTCAGATGCTTGGCAACTGACTCATATTTATGACGGTTGCAGTGTCCCGGAATCGTGGGTTCCCCTTTTGTGACCTTCTGACAAGCATAATCAATAGGGAAGCCATGTTACTAACTTAACACCTGCGGTGATTCACTTAACAGCCGTGGAAAGAAAGGTTGTAAAATGGGGGGAAACTCAATAACTGTCTCGCTTAGCCACAAAAATGTTGGCTCAATTGTGGTCGTGTCAAGGTACCCTTGTTATTGGCACCCCTCGCCTGGACACGAATTATTCTTCTCTTTGCACTTATGCCATGTATGGTCCAAGATACGGGTAGGCAACCTTGGCTCTTTTATGACTCATGGACTTCAACTCCCAGAATTCCTGAGCCAGCCATGGTGAGGGGAAAGGGAGAGGTTTCCATGCTGAGCCATGCTGGCTCAGGAATTCTGGGAGTTGAAGTCCACGAGTCATAAAAGAGCCAAGGTTGCCTACCCCTGGTCTAAGAAGTCAGCCTGTGTGTGTAAGAGTGGCGGCTTTTCTTATAAATATTCTGTCACAAGAAGCACTTTCATCTGGGTCGTTCTCATTTATTCCTGAGCTCTTTCTATGGCATCAGGTTAGAAAGTAACGGACCCCGAGTTCAAGTCCTGCCTTAGGCATGAAAGTCAGCTGGGCGACCTTGGGCCACTCACTCTCTCGCAGTCGAACCCACTGACAGGGTTGCTTTTAGGGGGAACATAAGAGGAGGAAGGTGTCACGTTTCTGACGTATGGGCTTTTCAAGTGACTCTGAAGCTTTGTTTACCTTAAAAGTCCTTTATTTAGCCTAATACACCGGCAAATGCTTGCTCGAAGGAAGCTGGAATCTGAAATCTCCGCCCCCTTGTGCAATATATTAAACACAATTCTCCACCTTTCTAATTTTGTCATTAATCATATTCTCCAATTAATTTAAAGAATCGGTTTCCCTTCCGTTAGGAAACCCACCAAGTTCTTATCTTCTTTAATGTCAGATGGCCTTGAGGTACAATCCTCCTCTTCCCCCCCTCCCAGCCTTAACCCTATCTCTTAAAGCAATACACAAGTTTAACATATGAAATAGCTGCTTCTTCATCTTTTGTCAAGCAAGAACATTTGAGGTTAGCAGCGTTGACAGAAGGTGTACCGATTCATCCACCACCTTGACTTTATTGCATAATTGATAAAGGCGGGATATATATGAATGAATAAATGAATGAATGAATAACATGCTCTAGGACAGTGATGGCGAACCTTTTAGAGACTGAGTGCCCAAACTGCAATCCAAAACCCACATGTATTGTCGGGTGCTGGGTGGGCGTGGCCCATTGGGTGGGCGTGGCTGCGGGGGTAAAAAGCAGACTGGGTGGGACTAAAAAGTTCCATCAGTCAATTCCAACTTTCCGAGATCTTTTTTTCCCCTCAAGAAGTTGAAATTGATTGATTGATTAAACCAGGAAACTCTATAGCCGTGGTGGCGAACCTATGGCACGCGTGCCACAGGCGGCATGCAGAGCCCTCTCTGTGGGCACGTGCGCCGTCGCCCCAGTCCTAGGCCTTCAGCTGGGTTTTATGAAATGTTTTTGCTTTAGGCCTCCGCCGCTGTGTGCAAAAAAAAAAAGAAGGTTCAATCAATCAATTTCAACTTCTCACGGGGAAAAAAAAGTTCTCGCAAAGTTGGAATTGATTGATTGAACTTTTTAGTCCCACCCAATCTGCCATTACCACTGCAGCCACGCCCACCCAATGGGCCACACCCACCCAAAGGGCCATACCCATCTGGCACCCAATGATACATAAGTGGGTTTTGGGTTGCAGTTTGGGCACTTGGTCTCTAAACGTTTCACCATCACTGCTCTATAGCCTTTCACACACATAGTTCTCCAATCTCTCCAGTGTTTGAGGGGCTGTCCCAAAGAAGAGAGGGTCAATTTATTTTCCAAAGCATCAGAGGGAAGGACAAGGGATGGAAACTAATCAAGGAGAGAAGCAACCTGGAATTAAGGAGAAGTTTCCTAAGAGTGAGAACAATTAACCCGTGGAACAGCTTGCCTCCAGAAGTCATGGATGCTCCATCTCTGGAGGCTTTTAAGAAGACTGGACAGCTACTTGCCTGAAATGCAGTGCTTTTTTTGTATGAAAAAGGGTGACGGAACTCAGATCTTGTTAATCTTTACCTTTGGCATGTAGTCAATCACTGTACACACAGCCACACACATCAGTTGTGTAACAAAACATAACGGTCATCGCCTGCAGTAAGCACTCAGTGCGCAACCACATGACCAATCACAAGCCGAGCAGTGCCCCAAGCCGAGTAGCTGGACAAAGTACACACGCACTGGACTCGACACACAAGCAGCCCACATACACCGTGTTAATGATTTTGCCACCGACCTGCTAGCCTCGATAGAGCGATTCAGGTCTACGTGGTCCAAACATCAAATTTTCAAAAGTTACTTTTAAAACTTGGAAAATCTGTCCAAAAAAAAAGTGCCGGAACTCTGTTCCGGTGAGTTCTACGACCAAAAAAAAAAAAAAAAAGCACTGCTGAAAAGGGGTTAGACTAGAAGACCTTCACAGTCCCTTCCAGCTCTATTCTGATCTCTTCTCAAAAGCCTCCAGTGATGGAGTACCTAAATCTCCCAGAGACAAGATGTTCCACTGATTATCCTAACAGTCAGGAAATTTCTCCTTAGTTCTAGACTGCTTCTCTCCTTGATTGGTTTCCATCCATTGCTTCTTGTCCTGCCTTCTGTGCTTTGGAGAAGACCTTGTCTTCCTTAGTGGCAGATCCTTAAATATTGAAACACTGTGATCATGCCCCTCCCCCAGTCCTTCTCTTCACTAAACTAGTCATACCCAATTTCAGCACACGGGAATGGATGGGGAGGAACAGGCTTCAACTGAACCCGGACAAGACTGAATGGCTGTACGTACCGGCAAGCCAGGATACTCAGAACATCCCATCCCTTAACATCGGGGACAAGTTACTACCCCCTGTTGATAGGGCCCGCAACCTGGGCGTCCTCCTTGACTCGCAGCTCTCCCTGGAAGATCACATAGGAGCTGTGACCAAGGGGGCCTTCTCCCGGGTTCGACTAGTTCGCCAATTACGGCCTTATCTGGACCTGGATGCCTTACGTACAGTCACCCATGCTCTTGTGACCTCTCGCCTAGACTACTGTAACGCTCTCTACTTGGGGCTGCCCTTGAGATCCACTCGGAAGCTTCAACTGGTGCAAAGTGCAGCGGCACGGACACTCTTGGGAGCCTCCCGATACTCCCATATCACACCTCTCCTCCGTGCGCTGCACTGGCTCCCAGTTGCCTTCCGTGTGAAGTTCAAGGTGCTAACAATGACATACAAAGCCCTACATGGCATGGGTCCGGACTACCTACGGGAGCACCTTCTGCCAATGTCAGCACCCCACCGTCCTGTGCGCTCCCACAGAGAGGGCCTCCTCAGGGTGCCACCGCTCAAGGAATGTCGGCTGGTGGCCCCCAGGGGGAGGGCATTCTCAGTGGGTGCGCCAGCCCTCTGGAACACCTTACCTACCGAAATCTGGATGGCCCCCGACCTCCGCACCTTCCGGCGCGAATTAAAAACTTACCTGTTCCAGCAGTCCGGCCTGGCCTGATAGCTCTAATTGGGGTCCCAGTTTGTATTTTACTATTGTTTGTTTTCACTATTGTTCATTCTGTATGCCTACCTTATTCTGTACACCGCCTCGAGTCCCTCGGGAGAAGGGCGGTTTATAAAAACAAATAAATAAATAAATAAATAAATATTTTACCCTCCAGCCTCCTAATCATCTCTTGCCTTAGCTGTGTGGATTGAGCGTACCCTAAGACTTAAATACGTTGGAAACTTTTAAGAAATAAGAGATCAGATCCGGTCAGTTGGGACACTCCTGTCATGTCCCCCCCACCTCAGTCCTTCTTTTCATTAAACTAGACCAGGGGTAGGCAACCTCGGCTCTTTTATGACTCGTGGACTTCAACTCCCAGAATTCCTGAGCCAGCATAGCATAGCTGGCTCAGGAATTCTGGGAGTTGAAGTCCACGAGTCATAAAAGAGCCGAGGTTGCCTACCCCTGAACTGTTGTTGTTGTTAGTTGCGAAGTCATGTCCAACCCACTGCAACCCCATGGACAACGTTCCTCCAGGCCTTCCTGTCCTATACCATCTTCTGGAGTCCATCTAGGCTCACGCCTACTGCTTCAGTGACTCCATCCAGCCACCTCATTCTCTGTCGTCCCATTCTTCTCTTGCCCTCAACCTTTCCCAGCATTAGGCTCCTCTCCAGTGAGTCCTTCATTCCCATTAGGTGGCCAAAGGATTTGAGTTTCAACTTCAGGATCTGGCCTTCTAAAGAGCAGTCAGGGTTGATCTCCTCTAGGACTGACCGGTTTGATCGCCTTGCAGTCCAAGGAACTCGCAGGAGTCTTCTCCAGCACCATAGTTCAAAGGCTTCAATTCTTTGGTGCTCACCCCTGAACTAGACATACCCAATTCCTGCCATCGTTCTTAGTATGTTTTAGCCTCCGATCCCTTAATCATCTTTCTCGCTCTTCTCTGCGCTTTTCCTCCCAATTCCCCTGGCTGTTCTTAGCATGTTTTAAACCCCGGGGGTGGGTGGGTGGAATGGTCTTCAAAGTTGGCCCTTTCGTGACTCATGGACTTCAACTCCCAGAATTCCTCAGCCAGCCATGCTAGCCGAAGAATTCTGGGAGTTGTAGTCCACAAGTCATAAAAGGGCCAAGTTTGAAGACACACACACACCCCTTCTTTGGTGTGTGTGTGTCTTCTTTGGTCCCCGCTGGGGCAGCCCGCAAAGAAATCCTCCCCCAGCTGATCTCCAGGCTCACGTGACTCCCGGCTCACGTGACTCCCGGGCCCGGCTCAGCTGACGGCGGGAGCGCGCAAGATCAGAAGCGTTGATCTCTTGCGCGGCCGGGATGGGGCAGCCGAGCGTGCCCGGGTTGCAGCTGCTGCTGCCGCCGTTGCTGCTGCTTCTGCCGCCCGCCAGCATTGCTGAGCCCTGCGAGGGCCAGGGCCGCTGGCCGGTTCCTTACAGGCGAGTCTCGGGGCCCGAAGCAGCGCCGGGCTGGGGTTCGGGAGGCAGCGGGGAAAAAGCCCTTTCGATCCCGGGACTGGCGAAGGGAGCGATTTGCGCCCTCCGTTGACGGTTCTCTCGTCTCGCAGGCGCTTCGATCGCCGTCCCCGGCCGGATCCCTTTTGCCAAGCGCGCTACACCTTCTGCCCGAGCGGCTCTGCCCTTCCGGAGATGCGGGAGACCGACGTCCTGGCCGTCTATCGCTTGCAGGCTCCCGTCTGGGAGTTCAAGTACGGAGGGCTTCTGGGCCACCTGGTAGGACCGGTTGGGTTTTGGAGCCCAGCCGCCCCGCTCTTGCCCCTCCGAGGTCATCCCGGAGTAAAAATCCCGAGGTTGATGAGGTTGGGTGTGTGTGTGGGGGGGGGGGTGGGGTGGGGTGTCCCGCGTTCTCCCCGGAGGCTTTGAGTGTTGCTTTCCGGGCGGGAGAGATTAGGCACTTAGAAGTTTTATTTTTTTAAAAATTTTATTGTAATTCCATTTATATCCCGCCCTTCTCCGAAGACTCAGGGCGGCTTACAAGCTTAGCAGTAGCCTTCATTCTATGTATATGCCTGCTTATTAGGGCTTTCACACACACACACACACACACACCAGCGGCATTATTACAAAGTCAGCTTAATTGCCCCCAACAATCTGGGTCCTCATTTTACCTACCTCGGAAGGATGGAAGGCTGAGTCAACCTTGAGCCTGGTGGGATGCGAACCTGCACTAATTGCAGGCAGCTGGTGTTACTTAAGGAGGCATCAGCCCACTGCTCCACCAAGGCTGCTATTATTATTATTATTATTATTATTATTATTATTATTATTATTATTATTATTATTATTATTATTATTATTATTATTATTATTATTATATCCCACCCTTCTCCAAAGACTCAGGGTGGCTTACAATCTAAAGCACAAATCAATGTGCTTAGCAGTAGCCTTCATTCTATGTATATGCCTGCTGATTAGGGCTTTCACACACACCCCCAGCGGCATTATTACAAAGTCAGCTTAATTGCCCCCAACAATCTGGGTCCTCATTTTACCTACCTCGGAAGGATGGAAGGCTGAGTCAACCTTGAGCCTGGTGGGACTTGAACCTGCACTAATTGCAGGCAGCTGGTGTTACTTAAGGAGGCATTAGCCCACTGCTCCACCAAGGCTCTTTTAAAAGTTCTTTTTTTTCCTCCCAATTACGATTTTGATTCACTTATAATGAGGGCCCCCGACCTTGGCTACTTTAAGACTTGTGGACTTCAACTCCCAGAATTCCCCAGCCAGCCGTGCTGGATGGGGAATTCTGGGAGTTGAAGTCCACCGGTCTGAAAGTTGCCAAGCTTGGGTACAACCCCTGACTTATAAAATACGAAAATACAAAAGCAAGTAATAGGGAACAAAGGTAGGGGAAAGGAAAAAGAGAGAACATTCTATTTTTTTGGGGGGGGGGAACAGCGAATTTCAGCATGGAAACGAAGACGTTATTTATTTACTTAACTTGTATTCCGCCTTTATTAATTTTCGCAAATTTATTTATTATTTATTTATTAATGGGATTTATATCCTGCCCTATCTCCCGAGGGACTCAGGGCGGTTAACAACATCAAAACTTAAAGCTCTCTGTACAGTAAATTAAAAAATAAAATTTGAAATAAATTAAAATAAATTAAAGAATAAAATTAGAATTGTAAATATAATTAAAATCCCTGTCAGTCTAGGTCAGCCAGGTGGAAAAGGGGCAAACATATTCACCACACCTTCCTCCTCCACCTTTCCCTGCAACAACAACCCTATGACGTGGGTTGGGCTGAGAGAGAGGGACTGGATGAAAGTCCTCTAGCCGGCTTTCGTGGCTAGAGGGCTGGATTTGAACTCGGGGTCTCCATTTGAAATCAGGGTCTCTTGCTTAAATAAGCCACAACCTAATGCCAGTTGCGCCCTCAGGTCTTGCATCCTCTCAGGCCAAATGGCTCTCGGAGGGGAGGGGAGCCAAAGATTAGGAAAGATTTGGGGAAATGCAGAATTTTTTCTAAGAAACCAAAATGCTGATTGTGTTGGGAACTTTGCAGCTTTGAAAGCTCCTGATGGAATATTTGCTGCTTTGCTTTTCCCTGCGTTTGGGCGGGGTGGGGTGGGTGGGTGGGTGGGTTGCAATCTTAGCTTACTGGTCTGTCTCTGTAGCCTGTTGTTTGTTTTTCCTTCCCAGAAAATTATGCATGATGCTGTGGGCTTCAGAAGCTCCTTGACTGGGAAGAACTACACAATGGAATGGTACGAGCTTTTCCAGCTTGGGAACTGCACCTTCCCACACCTGCGGCCTGAGGACCCCGCCCCCTTCTGGTGTAACCAAGGGGCGGCCTGTTTCTATGAAGGGATTGATGATGCCCACTGGAAGGAGAATGGCACCCTGGTCCAGGTGGCTACAATTTCAGGTAAATGGGTAACTCACCAAAGATAGATGGAGTGGCTGCCTGCTGCTTGTGTTCTGAAATCTGTCTGTCTGTCTGTCCATCCATCATCTATTATCTTATCTATCCATCCATTATCTATCAACCCATCCATTATCTATCTATCCATCATCTATTATCCATCCTCTATCTATCTATCTATCTATCTATCTATCTATCTATCTATCCATGCATCCATCATTTATCTATCTATCCATCCATCCATTGTCTGTCTGTCTGTCTGTCTATCCATCATCTTTTATCTATCCATCCATTATCTATCAACCCATCCATTATCTATCTATCTATACGTCTATCCATTATCCATCCATCCATCCATCCTCTATTATCCATCTATTATCTATCTATCCATCATTTATCTATCCATCCATTGTCTGTCTGTCCATCCATTATCTTATCTATCCATCCATTATCTATCAAACCATCCATTATCTATCTATCTATCCATCTATTATCCATCAATTATCTATCTATCCATCCATCCATTATCTCTGTCCATTTATCCATCCATCATCTATTATCCATCTATCTATCTATCTATCTATCTATCTATCTATCTATCTATCTATCCATCTATCTATCCATCATTTATTTATCTATCCATTGTCTGTTTGTCTATCTATCCATCCACCCACCCACCTATCTACCTACCTACCTACCTATCCTAGCACCTCTCTGCCAGTGGATGTGGGTGGTATATTAGTAATCCTTGCTTTAGGACCACAACTGAGCTTAAAATTCTTGTTGCTAAGCAAGACACTTGTTAAGTGAGTTTTCTCCTATTTTACGACCTTTCTTGCCGCTTGTTAACTGAATCACTGCAGGTTTTAAGTTAGTAACAGAGTTGTTAAGTGAATCTGGCTTCTTCATTGACTTTGCTGGTCAGAAGGTTGCAAGTTGATCACATGACCCTGGGACACTGCAACCCTCATAAATAAGAGGCAGTTGCGCAGCCTCTGAATTTTGATCACATCACCATGCTACCACGGTTGTGTGAAAAGGGGTCATCAGTGGCTTTTTTTAGTGCCGTTATAACTTTGAACGGTGTAACTTTGAATGGTGACTAAACAAATGGTGGCAAGTCATAAAACATAAAATAATAATATATGATCGCCAAGGACAGAATTGTCATGGATGTTAACACAACCAAGCTCATTATATCCCACCCAGCCCCTTACAGCCTTAGGTGCTAGAAGAGGCTGGAGACTGGATGGAAGCTGTGCTGATGGGTTGGGTGATGGATGGAACCACTGACTCCTTGAGTGCCTATGGAAATATCCCCTGCCTTAAGGAATTGGGGGTGTGGAGATGGATTGTTGTTTTTATTGTTCGCATATTGGGTTTTTATTTCTATAAGGCAGGGGTGTCAAACTCAATTTCATTGAGGGCCACATCAGCATTGCGGTTGCCCTCAGGGGGCCGGGTGGGAGTGGCCTACTGGGTGGGCGTGGCTAGAGTGCATATGGCCTACTGGGTGGGCGTGGCCAGCTCTACATCGTTGGCATCAAGGGTGCCTATGGGGGCCCGGGCAGGAGTGGGACAGATCTGAGGGTCTCTGGCAGAAGGAGGGTCTCTGGGCCAGGGCCAAGGCAGTGGGGGCCGTTCCCTCACTGTTTCCAGGATGGCTTCGTGGGCTGCATGAAACCACTTCGCGGGCCGGATCCGGCCCCCGGGCCTTGTGTTTGACATGTCTGCTATAAGGCATCCAGAATCACTGAGATTGAGTGGGTGGCCCTATAAATTGTCATAAACAAACAAAGAAACAAATAAATAAATTGCTATCAGCAATTTACGTTCTGCTCTTTTCTGGAATCCGAATGAAATAATGAGGCACTGCAGTCCTTGGAGATTCGGCACCATCTTTTATTTAACACAGGTAGTTCTCAGCTTAGGAGCCCAAAATTTCTGTTGTTAAATGTGATGTATGTTAAGTGAGTTTTGTCCCATTTTACGACCTTTCTTGCCACAGATGTTAAGCGAATCACGGCTGTTGATAAGTTCTTAACCCGGTGGTGAAGTGAATCTGGTTTCCCCATTGACTTTGCTTGTCAGGTGGTCACAAAAGGGGACCACAGGACTCCAGGATGCTGATGCAACGGTCATAAGTATGAACCACTTGCCAGGTGTCTGAATTTTGATCACGAGGATGAGGATGCTGCAAAGGTTGTAACTCTGAGAAATGGTCATAAGTCACATTTTTCAGTGCTGTTGTAACTTGGAATGGTCACTAAACAAACTGCTGTAAGTCGAGGACTACCATGAGGTTCTGTACTTTATAAATAAATAAAGATGTGAGGCTGTCCCTGAGGTGAATTACCCAAAAATAAATTACAATGCTGCAAAATAGCAAAAGTGGTAAAACTTTCTCCCACCCCCTAAGTTTGGATTGTTTTGTAAAATGGCCTGGGTCCGGGGTATTTGAGGGAACACCTGCTGCCGGCATCAAACGCCCTTCGCCCAGTGCGCTCCCACAGGGAGGGTCTGCTCTGGGTCCCGCCGGTAAGAGATTGCCGGCGGGTGACACCCAGGGATAGGGCCTTCTCAGTGGGGGCGCTTGCCCTCTGGAACCAGCTGCCGGTGGAGCTGAGGACTGCTCCCGACCTCCGATCATTCCGCCGGGGCCTGAAGACCTGGCTCTTTGAGCTCTCGGGCCCAGGCTGAGGAGACATTCATTTTAATTGGGGTTTTTAATAGTACAGGGTTGATTTAATATTTTTTAAATTGGGTTTTAACTTTTGTATGGTTGATTTTTAACTCCCTGTAAACCGTCCTGAGTCCTCAGGGAAAGGGCGGTATATAAATGCAATAAAATAAAATAAATGAAATAAAATAAATAAAATAGTATCTGCACAGTTGTGCAAGTAAGTTTGTAAAATATAACTGTGTTTTTCCCCCCTTTTTAGGAGCTATATTCAATGAAATGGCAAAATGGGTGGAATACGACAATGAAACTGGCATTTACTATGAGACCTGGATGGTCAAAAGCAGTCCCGAAAAAAATTCCCGTGTCTGGTTTGAGGCGTATGAATGCTCCAAATTTGTACTACGGACCTACCAGAAGCTGGCTGAGCTGGGGACCATTTTCAAGAAGATCCAAACAAATTACACAACCATTACTCTGTTCAGCGGAGAGCCTTTTTGCCTGGGCAATGAGACAACTCTCTTCGGAGCGCAGGGAAACAAATCCTTGGCATTAGCTATTAGGAATTTCTATTTGCCCTTCAAGCCTTACCATTCAGTGAAGGAGTTCTTCCTCAATCTACTGAGGATACTTGAGGAGGTTGTTCTGGATCATCGTTTTTACTTGTTTTATAACCTGGAATACTGGTTTTTGCCCATGAAATATCCTTACATGAAAATAGCGTATGAAGAAATCCCTCTGCCTAACTCCAATGCTACCAGATTTGATGGGTAATTCTTGCCTGTTTTAACCCACTCTTGATCTGCCTCACCAAACTCTGTTTTATGCAGCATAAGGAACAGGCTGGTTTTAACTGGGTCTTTAATTTACCTCTGTTACGGTCCGTTTCAGCGGAATCAGGCTTTGGTGGATGGCAATGCACTTAGGATCACAAGCTAAAGAGGATCAGGGGCTGTGGATGATCAGAATTGTAGTCTAATAGGCTACAATTGTCCCTTTTCCTTGATGAATGTCTTGAATGGCAAATGCTGGGAGTTTATAGAAGGTTGGATGGATCCAAACCAAAGGTGCCTTGAACCTGTTAGCATTAGACAATTTGGCAGAGGAAAAGTAAGCCGGCACTGATGATGTTACCTAGTTTGGTAATGAAACGTCTGCAAGAAAACCCACCAAGCGCAAAGAGCACCAAGGACCCCACAGAAAGTAAGCAAGTAAAACTCTTCAGGGGAAGACTGAAAGATCGATCCTATAACATCTTAAATAAAACTCATGCCTGAATGACAATATGTGGTATTCAGGAATACAGAGAATGGCACACGGGCTTCTAACAGAAGCGTTCCTTACTTGACATTCAGTTGATCAGCAGATCAGTTTCCCTAGATGCGTACCCGGACGGTTGTAAACTTTGGCACGGGGTTGTGTAGCCATACATTTTTGGTATGGATTAACAACTGCATTAAGTGTTCCTCCTCCCACATCCTATCTAACCTGAGATCCAATTCTAGGAAACTCGGGACAGCAGTATGTCTTAGGCCAGGGGTAGGCAACCTTGGCTCTTTTATGACTCGTGGACTTCAACTCCCAGAATTCCTGAGCCAGCACAGCTGGCTCAGGAATTCTGGGAGTTGAAGTCCACGAGTCATAAAAGAGCCAAGGTTGCCTACCCCTGTCTTAGGCGATGATTTGCGAAGAAGCAGTTGAGAGCTATAAAGATTTAATTCCTCCATCGCCAGAATTTTCCTGTCCAGTTCTGACAATCACAAATACAGCCGTGAAAAAACCTGTGTGCCTTAGTTACTTGCCAGATGCCCCCTGGGCATGAGGGCTAAGCTTTGTTAGGTCTTGACTTTTTTCTGATAAGAGCCAGCGGATCTGTGGAACTTCTTTGTTCAAGCTGGACAGGGCACTGAAGTCTTATTTTTGCGGCAAAATGATTGCAAAACAATTTTTCACCCTATCTGTTTGTCTTAAGCATCATTCCATATTTCACGCTATGTGTAAATGTCAATTTATTTTTCATAGCTGTTCCAGAAGATGTTGTGCACAGCTTTTCCTTCACATCAGGTGGAAACTGACAACACCCTCGCTCTATTGCTCAGAACCAGGAACTGTATTTGTTACTGGAAAGTCCTCATTTCGCAACCACAATTGGGCTTCGCAACTTAGTTGTTAAGTGAAGCAGCCGCTAAGTGAAATAACTCTGCTGATGATCTTCAGCTTTCCTTTGCGTGACAGACCCAAGAAGGTTATAAATGTGAGGACCGGTTGTGATTTTTTTTCCATCACCATCACAACTGCAAATGTTCGCTAAGCAGGGACTAATACAGAATGCTAGCTGGCACAGATTAAATTGTTCTTTGATCGTGAAAAATAAATGACTTCAAAATACGTTTGAGTTCCTATCTTTCATACACCGGTGTTTATCATTACAAAAGCCTCTGCTAAATGTGTTCAGGAGTTTAAAAAAATAACTGGAAGTTATTCCCCCCTCCCCCCCACCAGATTCTTGTATAGTTAGAAAGAAGATGCACAAATTTACTTATTAAATTTCTATGCTGCTCATCTCACCGATGCCGCAACTTTGGGCAGCTTTAGGCCAATAATGCCTGGGATTGGCTTTCTGTTCTTGTTTTTGCTAACAATCCCCCTTTTCCCCCCCTCTTAAGCCAGACAAAATGAATTGAAGCAGTTTTACCCATTACGGGATTCCATTTTCATAGCAATAGCACTTGTATCTCGCTTCACAGTGCTTTTACAGCCCTTTCTAAGCAGTTTACAGAGTTGGCATCTTGCGCCCAACAATTTGGGTCTTTATTTTTACCAATTTTGGAAGGATGGAAGCTGAGTCAACCTTGAGCCAGTCAGGATCAAACTCCTGGCTGTGGTTAGAGTTAGCGGGCAATACTCCATTCTAACCACTGCACCACCACGGCTCTTTTTGAGTTCCCTCTTCTAAAGGGTCTTAATTTGTTTTCTTAGCCTGTTTGCATTGGAAAGAAAGCACTTTCCTGTATGATTAAGAAATAAGTGTTTCGGTGACTACCTCTTAAATTTGTAGATTGCCTTTTCCTCAGTTAAGTAAGTATTTTAGCCAGAAAAATCTATCTGTGAGGCAAAAATACCTTAATGACAAAAACTCGAAAGTATCATAACCATGTTTACAAACTGACCCAACTACAAGGTCTTTGCTGGAAATTTTCTCATTCTGCTTTTTGGTACAGCTGAAAAAATAAAAAAACAAAACAAAACAAGAATCAGTAGGAGCAGATGATCAGCTGACTTTCCTTAAAAAGAACAGGTTTAAGCAGAAATCGTCCTACCAATTTGTGAGTTTTCAAATTTGACTCACATCGCTCATCTTGAACCCCATTCCATAATGCTAAATAAACCCTATCCTCTCCTGAACACTGGTTCACAGTAGGAACTTAAATGATGATGATAATGATGATGTGATAACAACTTGACATGGGCATGGCTTAAGATGGGAACCATCAAGAAAGAAACAGAAGGCTTAATACTGGCTGCTCAAGAGCAAGCACTACAAACTAATGCCATGAAAGCGAAGATACAAAAATCCACTGACAATCCAAATTGCCGACTTTGCAATGATAAAGTTGAAACTGTTTCACATCTGTGAGTGCAGCAAAATCACGCAAACTGATTACAAAGCTAAACATGACCGAGTTGCTAAATTAATCCACTGGGCACTGTGTAAAAAATACGACTTGCCTGTGTCCGAAAAGTCATGAGAACATAGGGTGGAAAAAGTTGTTGAGAATGAGAGGGTAAAGATCTTGTGGGACTTTCGAATACAGACAGATCGCCATTTGGAACAAAACACACCAGATATAGCAGTTGTAGAGAACCGAAGCATACAGCTGATTGATATCGCTGTACCAGAAGATGCCAGAGTCGGGGGGGAAAAAACTGAAAAAAATTACAAAATATCGCGATCTGGCCATCGAAATTGTGCGATTATGGATGAAACCTGTAACAGTGATATCCATTGTCATCGGGGCACTGGGAACTATGTCCAAAAACTTTGCAAAACATTTCAAGAAACTGCAGCTTCCTGCAATAACTCCAGGAATGCTACAAAAAACTGCTCTACCCGGAACATCTTACATTTTAAGGAGGTACCTGGTTGATACCTGGGATGCTGGCAGCAACCCATGTCAACCATCAGCGCCAGTCAATTTTAATGTTCAGTTGACTGAAGTTCATGTCTAATGAATAATAATAATAATGTTGGAAGGGACCTTGGAGGTCATCTAGTCCAACCCCTGCTCAGGCAGGAAACCCTATACAATTTCAGACAAATGGCTGTCCAATCTCTTCTTAAAAACTTTCAGTGTTGGAGTATTTACAACTTCTGGAGGCAAGTCATTCCATGGATTAATTGTTCTGTCAGGAAATTTCTCCTTAGTTCTAGGTTGCTTCTCCCCTTGATTAGTTGCTTCTTGTCCTGCCTTCAGGTGCTTTCTTTGTGGCAACCCCTGAGATATTGGAACCTTGCTATCATGTCCCCCCCTCATCCTTCTCTTCTTAGATAGGAAACAAACTTTATAGCTTTCTCCTGTTTACAAAGGTAAGCAGTGGCATTTGCCAATAAACTCTGCATCAATGCAAACAGTGGTGAAAGATATTTACTTCCCAGAAAATCTTTTGGAGCTGATGCAATTCACAGTACAAGCCTTCCCCCAATGGTTTTTTTCATCTTCCTTTGAGCTGTCAAAATGTGCACACACAGACAAGCAAAAAGAAGAATCATGTCAAGTTTGGGAAACGAGTAAACTTATTTTTGTCTTCTTTAAAAACAATCAACCAACTCGAACTAAGTACACTGTCAGTTCACAAAGACATGGAACGCTATATTAAATCTAGCTCCTAAATGGACGTCATTCACATACCCTGACAGAATTGTGCTTACACGTTATGTACTCAGTCATGTTAGAATTAGACATTTGCAATTAAGTGTCTCTACATTTCACAAAACAACAGCGGTTGGTTTTCTAATGATCAGAGGATTAAAATACAAAAATTCATAATTGGGAAAGCTAGTCTTTTTTTTTGCAATATGTAATATAAGTTTGAACTCTAGAATTAATTCTATCTGAATGGCTGAACAGAAACAGGAGCCAAAAGTATTCATTGGCCCCAGAGTATTTCTGGAGAAGCAAGTCATCCTGCTCTCTTTGAACCCTAACCATTTTAACAAATAAATTTTAATACCGAAGGGTGAAACCTGCTAAACCCGTTCGCTCGCTCATCCTGTTGCTTCTCTTTCTATATAGTTCATCATGAAGGTTGACTGCTATGGAATATCTTTTACATGTAGGCCCACAAATGAAGGGTGTGGTGGGAAGGAGCATCTAACTTGTAATTTTTTTTAACAAATAAATACATGTTGGTGAAGAGTTAAAAAGCTGGCCTGTAACATTGTCAGGGTTTTGAAATGGGATTTAAGGGATATGGATGATATTGCACCTGAAAAGCCATTCTTTCTCATTTTTGCAATGCCTTCCAAATTGACCTTAGCTTGACTGGCAGAAGAGACAGAGGTTGAAATCAGCCCATTTTGAATGTGTTCTGCCGTCACATTTTACACTAAAACAGGGCTATTACAGACACTGAGGCCCCAAGCTGATCTCTAGCAACTTCTCATATTTTAGTTTCCATTCAACCTCTGGAAGTTAGGATTTACTCTACAAGACCTTCACCAATGGCTTCCATTCTTAGAAAACTTGTCTGGCACATTTTAAAAAGTCAATGCTTCAAAATAATTAGCACACAATTTTTAAAAAGCCCACAATACAGAGTATGGCTCCTATTAATATTTTCGCTTATTGGGCTTTAGCAATACCTTAAAACGGGTTTATTATTCATGTTATTACCTTACAATTATTACATTTTCATTTTAAAAAACTGCAGAGGGGAGAAAAAGAAATTGGGGAAACACATTGCTAATAATTTCCATACCACTAGATTTTCTGGAGAGTTTTTAATAAGCAAATACTTATATTTTCCACATACAAATATACCCAACTACTGCGTCCCATGGCTCTATATTTATAATGTTACAGAAACACCAACAACCCACAGTTACGGTTTGGGATCTGGAATTACAAATCGAAGCAATTAATTGCTATACAATCTGGGCTGATGTCTGCACCTTCCTGGACTATGTCACTAAGTGATACATATGCTCCGTACAAACGTTGTCAATTGCAGTACTATTTCCAAGAGCCAGGCTAAGATACTGTAATTTATCGGAACAAGATTTGGAACTGTAGCCTCTGAATATGTAAATATGTAAATGAATACCTAAACGTTATGCCAATGCCTATACACGTTAGCATCCGTCTTGTTGGGGAAAAAAAGCAAACGATACAAAAAGTCACGTGAACAGGCGTTTCGTTCCTCCCTTCTCACTTTTTCAACCTGGGCTTTAGAAACCAGTAGACTTAACGAGTAGACTAATTTTCTACGGTGCTTGAGAGATCCTAGGATCACGAAGCTCCTGATTATGATGAAGTTGCCACACGGCTGGCCCAAGCTAAGGGTTTGCCCCCAATAGCTCTACCATGTGGGCATCATGTCTGGAAACCAAACTCTCCCGAGGTGCTTGGACACCTCCCAATGAATCTGCTCCAAGCTGTACTTCTGGTCGGGGATCAAGACCTCTTCCATTATAGACAGCTGAGACAAGCGGCCGCCACACATTTTCACAAACTCGACAAAGGCACTACAGGAGACCTCACATTCTCCGAGGCCAATGGCTGACAGGTTCTGGCAGCGCTCGGCAATGCGGATCAGCTCTTCGTCCAGTGGCTGTAGTCCATTGGCACACACTACCAGTTCAACCAGGCGAGGACACGTCATGCCAACCCGCCCAAGGACCTCTTTGCTGACCAATCTCCCAAAATAAAGGTGGGTGACCGGCGTTTCGTATCGGAAGAATGGGTCGAATTCTTCTTCGTACACGAAAAAGTACATGACCAAATTCACTTTAGGGGAATGTCTGATGAAAGCGTCCCAACTGCTTTTCTCCAGAGTGTGGAAGTGCGTCTGTCCTGGATTCTCGCTGACAACGTCGATGCGCAAATGTTCCAACTTGACATGTTTTTCAGAAGACAGAGCAAGGAGCAGCTCATCACTTAACAAGTGGTAATTCAAGGCCAGCTCTCGCAAACCGTGGCACTGGTCAGCTACACAAAGGATTCCTGGAAAAGCAAAGAAAATACAATACGAATTCACCTTCAGCCCGTCACAGAATAGAAACACATACACTACATTACATGCAAAAACTTAACAACTTGAGTAGTTTGGAAATAAGAATCGTGCTGAGGACTGGTGGATAACAAAGTTGACCTGGAATTTTAGCCTGGCAATTAAACCTGCTAATAGACCTCGATTTTAATAATGCAGTAAAATTTCTTCCTGTTGAATATACTTTCCTAAGATTCATTACCGGTGGTCCTCGACTTACAACCATTTGTTTAGTGACCTTTTGAAGTTACAGCGGCACTGAAAAAAGTGACTTATGACCTCTTTTTACACTTATGACTGTTGCAGCATCCCTGTGGTCACATGAATTTGGTCGCTTGGCAACTGGCATGTATTTATGACGGCTGCACTGTCCCAGGATCCCATCGTGCCCTTTTGCAGCCTGACAAAGAAAATCAATAGGGGGAGGTCCAGATTTACTTAACAACCCTGTTGCTAACTTAATCTCTGCAGTGACACACTTAACAACTGTCGAGAAAGGTCGTAAAATGGGGCAGAACTCACTTGGCAACTGTCTTGTTTAACTCTGGAAATTTTGGGATGAATTGTCATAAGTCAAGGACTACCCATAATTAAGGATCCTCCACCTACTTTTCTGGAATAATCAAATAAACTATTCCTCCTTTGCCAAAAGCTATTAAGTCATTTTTTAAAAAATGCAGCACGTTCAGGAAAATGTTTTGCCGGTGGCAGGAATCACGTGCTGTGGAAATGACTAAAGCAGGAGAGGCCCGGGAGGTATGATGAAATAAACCGCACAAGAGTTGCCTTTTGACAATTGGTGAAGAAAGCAGGAATGCAATAGAGATTTGACTGTTTTATCCAATTTCAAAAGAACTGCTGCTGAGGTGCTTCATTTATTTATTTATAGCCTGCTTTTATTACTATTTTTAAATAAATAACTCGAGGTGATAAAACATATCTGACCCTCCTTCTATTTTTCCAGCAGCAGCAACAACACAACTACAACAACAACAAATTCATTCTGAATTTTTGGAAATTGTGGATATAAGTTCGGTATAAATGCTAATTCAAAATATTCATTGGGCAAAAAAAAAAAATATTCCCAAAACAAACTTACCTGCCGGAGAGACATGAGGACAGCTGCTCATTTTTAAGAGTTTTAGGGTATCACTGTTGTTAGCCACCAACACCTTGAGAGATGGATCATCTACTGGCGTATCATCTATCTTGAGTGAAGAAAGGGATTTGGAGTTTACAAACACCACAGTTAGGGCTGAAATAAAGTGTGACTGTAAAAAGGAGAAAATATTGAATTCGAGATGTGAAACTTAATAATCACATTCTAAAATGCAGTTTATCGACAGAAAACTGCAGCAAACTCCAAAGAAACCAAAGTACCACTATATTTTTCAGCTTCTCAGAAATAATATACTGTGAATTAAAAAAATAATAATCGGGGTTTTGCTGATTAGGTAGGTATGGTGTTATAGAAATGGCTAGTACATACTATTATATAAAAGCAAATAGTTGAGGTTTCATGTTATTATCCTATTCTACTGCACCATAAGGGGTTGAAAGTCAATGCTTTTTTTCTTCTTTTCCCTAACTTTTCTCTCTTCCCCTTTTCCTCCCCTAATTCACCTTCACCTTTCTTTATATTTTTGTATTTCATGCTTTTATTAATCTAAAAAAATAATATTTTTTAGATTAATAAAGCATGAAATACAAAAATTAATATTTTTTTTAATTAAAAATCCAGTTCTGTTTAGGAATATTTTTCAGGACACTTCAATAACAACACGGTTAGGAAATGCTCTGGTAACTTTTTAGATTATCAAATTTAAAAACCCATTTTATTGAACAATAATACCTCTTCCCAGATTAACTTGAATCTGAGCGCGGGCAGAGAGCTTTAAGCTTTCAATTTATTCTGCGTTCAGCCAAAAAAAAAAAAAAAAAGGAGCCAAGGAACAAACTCGTTAAGAAAAAAAAGTTTTTAAGAAATGGAGAATTCCCAGGGCAGTTAAGGCAAACGGGATGCGGTTAACAGCAAAAGAGAATGTCTTTTTCCTGTCACCTCCCTGGGGGTGGTGGTGGTGGGGGCTCCGATTTCTCTTCCAAGCCTTTGCTCGTTGCAATGGATTAAACCTACAGACCCTCATCTTGTCACATGAGAGACTCTGGGTCTCAACCTTTTGAGCCGGACTTCCAACCGATGGCCCTATCCAGAATTGGGGCTGCCACGGGGAGCCAGAGCAAACCTCCACCTTGGCTCCTAAGAACTCTAATCCAGTACCGTCTGAAGTGGGGAAATCATCCTGGGGCGGAATAAATGAGACCCTCCTGGTCGCCCACCCCAGAAGCCACATGCAGGTGGGCGGTCTTAGTACTTTCCAAGAGGGGAGGGTCTTGATGAAAGGAAGAGGCCAGGGCAGCAGCAGCACCCAGGCCTTCCTCTCAGGGCGTGCCGTGAAACCGCCGTTCTATATCTAAGGCTTTGGCTGCTGGCCTCTTCTGCTGGCTGACACCCACGTGAAACCACCCGGAGCTTGGGAGGGGGAGGACTTCCCACCTTCCAGTTCCAAGGGAGCTCTGCCTGATTATTTTAATAATGAGCTGGACGAGGGAGGATCCACTGGAATTAAATCCAAACTAACCGAAGGGCGGGGCGGCAGACGAGAGAGGTGGAACTCTGGCATGGAAGGGAAGCTTCCCTGGATGGGACCGTCCTGCCCAGAAAGAACACAGTCCGCAGCTTGGCACAGCGTCACTGGGTGGCAGCAGCGGTGAGGACTGGCAGCCCTATTGCCCACGTGGCCCTTCCTGAGCAACAGTCTTGCAGGCCTCAGTTACACCCTCTCTTCCCTCTTGCAGAGCTCTTTAGTCGAAAAGGGTCAGAAAAATGGGCCAGCTTGGCTACCGTCTGGCAGTGCTCGACTTACAGCGGTTTGTTTAGTGACCACTCAAAGTTGCAAAGACACTGGGAAAAAGTGACTTACGACCCTTTTTCACAGTTACAACCTTTGCAGCATCCCCATACTCGTGATCAAAATTCAGATGCTTGGTAACCGGCCAGTTGTTGTTTTTTGAAATTTTTTATTAGTTTTTATAGGGTTAAAAAGGTTGGTAGGGAAATGGGGGTTTGGGTTAGGGTAGAGGAAGGGTTGGGGGTGAGGGGGTTTCCCCCAGTAACATTCAAAATTTGGCAAACAGCATGATGTCTGGGTAAATGTACATAAAGATAATAAAGCTAACAATAACACTGATAGGTATAATAAATTATCAAAAACAATACTAAATTTTCAATGTGTAATATCATTCTTACTCAAATTCAAAATTGCATATCACATTCCTTTCTCTCTAACTCGCTTATCTAGCCATTGATAAAATTTATTCCAAGTTCTATAGTAACCTAAATGTTCCTTCCTCTTTAATCTCTAAAGTTAATCTATCCATTCCCGCACAAGCCAATGTTTTCTTAATGAATACGTCTTCAGTCGGTAACTTTTCATTTTTCCAATATTGGGCATGCACAATTCTCGCTGCTGTCAATACATGTAACATTAAGTATCCGCTCTCCTTGCCAGCACCGGCCAGTGTTAATGACAGTTGCAGCATCCTGACACTGGACAGGACACTGCAACCATCCTGCGTGTCAGGTGAACTCCCTTTTGTGAACTTCTGACCCGCAAAATCAACGGGGGGGGGGAAGGGGGGAAGCCAGATTCACTTAACAGTTGCAACGGATTAATTTAACTGTTGCAGTAATTCACTCAACAGCTGCGGCCAGGAAGGTTGCAGAACCGGGGCAAAATTCACTTAAGGTGTGTCTCACTTCGCAAACAGAAACGTTGGGCTGTTGTGACCGTGAGCCATGCAGAAAGATCTAAAAAAAAAATCTACTGAACACAACTGGGTTTTGGTATTGACCTGAAAAGGCCCTCACTGGCATGGAGTGAGACTGCCCCTCCCGCCAGGATCCCACACAGGATAACCCTGTTTGGCAGGAAACACCCTTCTGAAGTTGCCTCTGCAGCCCAGCGCTCAACTCCCAGGAAAATGGAAAACAGCTTTTTCCTGCATGGCTTCCAGATCACAAATCACATGTCTGGCTCGTCCTCTCAACGTGCTCAGGAGAGAGTAAAAACATACATCCTTTCACAAGCCTTCACTGTTCGCTACTTTAGCGGCTGGTTTTATTTGGGGGGGGGTTTTCAATTTTAATTGTATTGATTTTGTTTTTTCTGCCTTCCTGTCTTTTTCCTTATAAACTGCCTTGAGCGTTTATTTTTTATTTTTTAAAAAGGGCAGGTCATCAGTCCAATCTTCACGACAAAGAGATTTGTTGCAGTCTCAGTTTTGTTCCGGCGAGATCTGAATGGTTTCTCTTTGAAGTTTTGCTAGGAGTGGCAGACTCAGAGTTGCTGCTGGGGCTGATAGCACTGACATTTGATACAACCGAAGGATGTGCGTTAGGTGGAAAAGGGGCTACCAGACATTTTCTGATTTTTTTGTGTTTTTTTGCCAGCATGAACTAACACGGCTCTCCTCCTTACTCTGTGTGCCTGGAAGAGAAAGCCCAATCACGACAACATGTCCACCATTTGTTTCAGATTTGCTGGTAACCAGCCAGACCAAATTGCTCAGTACCTTTGGTAAATCCATAAAACTTGGTCGTGCCGTAGAAATCAGTCCAAGTGTCTTTAAAGAACAATTCACAAGCTGGGATAAAATATCACAAGCAGCCTCAGCTGATTCCTTGCTGCTATCCACCTGAAAAAGAAACCAAACATTTAATGGACAGTCACTTCAAATACTACCATGTTTCCCTGAAAATAAGACCGGGTCTTTTTTTTTCCTCCAAAACCGGCACCAGGTCTTATTTTCAGGGTAGGCCTTACCCCACCTCCATCACCGACAGCCCCGCATAGCCAGTCCACCTCTTCTGGGGCTGAGGTTCTGCAGCTGCATTCGGGCCTGCATTTTGCAGCCAGGCCTTTCCCAGAGGACTAAGCAGCCGAGTACTGAGCTATGGATCCAATCCATAGCCTGGTGTTCGGCTGCTGAAGTCTTGCAGAACCGAGCTATGGACTGAACCCATAGCTTGATTCTCGGTGGCAGGGACCTTCCGGAAAGCCCTGTGACTGAGAAATGCAGGCCTGGCTTCAGAAGAGGCCTCAGAAGAAGAAGTGGGCCACCAAGGAGAGGCCTGGCTGCATGGTAAGTGGGTGTGGGGTGGGGCAGCTCCACACCCTCCCACCCCTGGCCTAGCTTGATTTTTAGGTACGTGCCTTGCCCCCAAACTAGGGCTTATTTTTGGGATAGGGGTTATATTAGGCCCACCCCCAAAATTCAAGCTAGGGCTTATTGTTGGTGTAGGCCTTGCTTTTGGGGAAACACGGTATATACTTTGCTGTTGACTGAAAACGCATTTGAACGCCAGAAATAAACTAAAAGGAATAAATGCTGATGTTGTTCCTGCTATGAGGCACTGAATGAGAACACCCTATTTTAGGTCGTGCTGAATGTGAAACATTCAGACAAAGGAGGTTGCATTATTTATCAACCAGGAGCAGAATCTTCCTGCTTATAACAAGCAAACAAACAAACAGCACCACCCTCACAGGGATCCTTCCAGGCAGTAACTCACTCCAAGCAGGTGTTCTCCCTTGTGCTGTATTTTGATCTCTGTCCTACGTATGCCGAGTCCTCTATGAGTTGTTGTGGTGTATGTCTGTACCCGTGTGCATGGTGAATATTTCGGGATAATGCATGAATAATAGAACTCACATACTGAGCTTTTAAGAACTAAATGTGGAGCTGGCTATCAATGCTTTTAGGTCAAAATGTTACTTGCTGTACAGGACAACAACTAGCTCTGTGGGAAACAAAACAGTAACTTGGTTCATAGGCTGTCATAAATCATTAATCAAGATTGTGCCTTTCATCTTTCCTCTGCCTTTCCTTCTTCGTCGGTTATTCACTGTTACCATACTGGCAAGCTACGATTTGTGGGCTTTTCCCCCCTCAAAGCTGAAACAGTGAACCACTTTAATTCCCTGTTGGCAATCTGGATTTGAACCTCAATGTGAAAGAAAGTTATCTTCCCCCCCCCCCCAAAAAAAGGGCACACTTGTTGAAGAACAGAAAACAGATAAGGCCAACGGGCATTCATTCACTTGATGCAAAAATGGGGAAATCTCCCTGTTGCTAGGGAAGCAGAGAACACACATCCCATCTCTTTTATCTTATTTTCTTTTTTGATTCTTTTCAGCTATTTTCTAGGCCTTCAGGCAGAGAAAGATTGAACATCTGTAGTGCTTTTTTGTTGTTGTTGTTGTTGGCTCTGCAAGATCCTTTGGGGCTTCAGGGTTTTTCCTCACCCAGAAACTTCAGACATTTTTAAAAGCTTGTATGTGTTTTGCATGACCTGATCGATTGTTATCCATCAGACTGGGTCACCAACGGTTTTCACTCAGCAGCCTATTGCCTAGGAAGAAAATCTGTTCCCTTCCTTCCAGCCAGCGCTCACCTCAATGGGCATTAACCATCAAGTTTACACATTAATCCCTGTAGCGCTTCTTTCATATCAGCAGGTGATTATTTAAAGCATAAAGCAACTGCAGATTGTCTACTCCAAAATCAAAGCAGGTGGGAAAGCAGATCCGACCATCTCAGCAGCTCTTGCCTTCTGGAATCTCACCTCCAGGTTGTGTGGCTACAGGAAGAAAAGACTCAAAAGCAGCAACTTGCCATTTGCTAGACTTGAAAACTCTAATAGGGCATTCCTTTAGCTAGAAATTTACCCGTATATCAGGGTATCAGGGACGCGGCGGCTCAGTGGGTTAGGACGCTGAGCTTGTCGATCAGAAGGTTGGCAGTTTGGCGGGTCGAATCCCGAGTGCCGCGTAACAGAGTGAGTGCCTGTTACTCGTCCCAGCTTCTGCCAACCTAGCAGTTCGAAAGCATGTAAAAATGCAAGTAGAAAAATAGGGACCACTCCGGTGGGAAGGTAACAGCGTTCCGTGCGCCTTTGGCGTCTAGTCATGCTGGCCACATGACCACGGAGATGTCCTGAGACAAGCGCTGGCTCTTCGGCTTGGAAACAGAGATGAGCACTGGCCCCTAGAGTCAGAAACGACTAGCACGCATGTGCGGGGGAACCTTTACCTTTATCAGGATATCACAAAATTTGAGGAATTAAGTCAAAATGCAACCAGATCTTGATTTCTTACTACATCTGGAAATTCCAGAGTTATCCAAAAAGCAACCTTCCTACCAATCATTCCAAACCTGTTGCCACACTTTAACTCCCACGCTTGGATCCAGCTAGCTTCCAAAAAGGAGATTTACGTATCGCTTGACTATCAAGATTGCCATTTCAACATTCCTTTCTCCAGGAAGTAATCTACATATCGGTTGATGAAACAACAGAGCATAAAAATAAAGAGGATGGATTAGAGGCCTAACATGTCTTGAAGCCATATTCTCAGACCTGATTAGAGTGGGGGGGGGGAAATATTTCATCTTCACAGATGTCTCTGAGGGGGAATCCTGTGAAATAATGCTGCTATTCACTGGTTTCCTACCTGGAGTCTACAACTGGTTCTCAAAATCCTGAGATGCCTCCATCGAAACCTTCATATTTAATCTCCTCAACGTCACCATCAGGAAGTTTTTTTGTGGTGGCATCAACCCGTCTTCTCAGCTAGAAGCTACTTAACAAGTTGACCGTGGTCTGTCATTAGATCTCATTTACAAACTAAACATACCTTTTCACGTGGAATGCAAATCCTTCCTTCCTTTTTCTGCCCAAAACCTTCCTAGAAAACTTATGGCACAGACTGGATATCCATAAGGCCCTTCACAGTTCTACTTAGCATTTTTCTCACTTTTCTCCAACCTCTTTAGGGCCCAAGGTGTCTAATTCTACTCTGGTATGCTGGCTTAGAGCCTGCCTCTTTCTGGCTTATGAGTTTTAACAGCTGCCTGGCTTATTAAATCAAGTCTTCTGACTACCAGCCGTCTTGCAAAAATCTTCTGCTATTAAAAGGTGTTAAGAAGATGGATTCCTAGGCCTTTGCTGAGGCTGTCCTCAGAAATTTCACAGCTGGTTTCTCCACATGCCATCTGGCATGAATGTACTTTAACTGGAATGAACTCCTCATGTAATTACTGAATTTGGTACAACCAACTATCCTGCCCCAACCAGAAAAGAAACACAAGAAGAAAGCATCCATCTTCTGGAAAAGATGTTTTTTTGGGAGAGAGGAGGAATGACATTTTTGTGTCAGGTTCTAAGGCCCTTAAGGACTCCCATGATCAGTGAATGGGTGGGACTAATGAAACATTCAACTGTTGTGGGTATTATCATCGCTTGTATTAATCATAGAAATGGCTCTATCTTGCTTGCTGCCATTTTTCTCTGTCTGCTCCCTTAACTACCAAGGAAGAGAATGACATCTTCAACAAAAGGGGCCGATTAGACCAGGTTTTCTAGGAAAAGACAACGTTGGCATAGCATGCTCTGCTGTGGAAAGGTTTAGCAAAGGCATAGTCTCCCAACCTAGGGGCTCTTTTTCATTTAGTTGGAGGCCTGAGATTTTTTATGTCGTCCAAACACACTACAGCTGTCATTCCCGATTGGCAGAAGCTGGAATCTAAACCCAAACTTTCAAATCTACTTTCCTGAAAATCGAAATATTGCAAGTCCAGGTTTGAACCTTGCTAAATCTCAGGTGAACTTTTGCTTTTAGCTAACAAGTCACGGCCTCGTTAAGCCTTTCATGTATCTCAATAGACTGTGAAAATAATAATCTTACTGACAGATGCCTACATCACCACGGACTATTTAGATTCATGGGAATGAGTAGTTACCCAGGCAAAGCCTTTAATCCTGGTTAATCTTGTTGCATGTGCCACTGTTTCTTCTCTCCTCAAGTACACTCTTTGGAACACCCTCCCCATATTTTGCCTCTTGCTGCTCTCTTGAGTAGCTGTCTTGCTTGGAAGTTCCCTCTGTTCTCTCTTTTGCCTGCATGTTATTTTATAGATTTTGTTCAATCTGTTAATTCCTCCTCAGAAACTACCGTTCTTATTCCCAGTCACAAATCACTAATTCTATTCTTCAAAGCACCTCAGGAGCACCTATTTTATCTGCTATAAATCCATGTTTATTTCAGTCTGTCTTCAACTGCCCAAGAATTTGAAGTTTCAGGACTGTGGCCAGCGTCAGTCATCCCCCAAAACAGGTTATCTCCTGTTTTTATTTGACGATAAATACCCAGCGAGGGCCTATCTCTTCTTCAGTTCCGTGATCAAGTTTTTACATTTAATCCACCAGGACTGAATTCATCCGCTCATTGTCCACCAGGAATTCCTTCCACGTCTCTCCATTCTGCTATTTCTTTCTCCTGCCTTCTAACCCCCTTGGTCCAGTTCCTGCAATTCTCTTTCAATCCTTTCTCTCTACCTAAGCTCTCATCCGCTGCAAGACTTCAGAAGGGCTGAAGGCAGTTGGGGAAAAGCAAGCCAGGCTCCCAACTCTAACTGAGAAAGAGAGGCCTGTTTGTGGCTGGTATTCAGTGCTGGCACATCCCAGGGAAGAAACCTCAGAATGCTCTCCTATTTCCAATAAGAGCACACAATGACCGAGAAGTAGTTTCCTTCCCTTAGGGACTCCTGCTCAGCAGGAACTATATATTGCCTCCAGCGAGCAAAACCCCTTTTCCATCCGCTGATGTTTTCTGCTCTCCATTTGTCGGAAGGCCGGCTTAATATCAATCAGATGCCGATATTTGCAAATCAGCCCAGATTCTGGTTCAACTGGATTTGGAAGATGCATTGTTCAATTCAGTGGCAAGGCAATTCAATCAGAGCGGCTCTGAGATTCAGAGAAGAAAACAATTCATCTACAGAGCTCAGTGGGGAAATGTGGAAACCCTCTGAATGGCACAAATGGGAGTGCAGAAATGAGATGCCTTCAAGAGGACATCATCCCTACAGATTAGAGCAGGCTACTTCAGAATAACACAGCTGGAAGGGACCTTGGAGGTCTCCCTAGTCCAGGGGTAGGCAACCTCGGCTCTTTTATGACTCGTGGACTTCAACTCCATAGCTGGCTCAGGAATTCTGGGAGTTGAAGTCCACGAGTCATAAAAGAGCCAAGGTTGCCTACCCCTGCCCTAGTCCAACCCCTTGCTCAAGCAGGAGATCCTATACCAGGGGTAGGCAACCTCGGCTCTTTTATGACTCATGGACTTCAAATCCCAGAGTTGCCTACCCCTGCCCTATACCGTTTCAGACAAGTGGCTGTCCAGTTTCTAGGAGTCAGACACGTTAAAAAGAAAACCCAAATGTAAGCCAAATGAGGTGGAGATGGAGTAGCTAAGAAGTGGGTATGTGGTACAAGGAGAAGAGAGAGTAGGAAGGGTTAGATCAACCCATCAGAAGAGAGCTGAAAGGGACCCTGAAGGTCTTCTAGTCCAATCCCCTGCTCATGCAGGAGACTCTACACCAGGGGTAGGCAACCTCGGCTCTTTTATGACTCATGGACTTCAACTCCCAGAATTCCTGAGCCAGCCAAGCTGGCTCAGGAATTCTCGGAGTCTAAGTCCATGAGTCATAAAAGAGCCAAGGTTGCCTACCCCTGAGCTAGACTGTCACCAGAAGACAAAATGCTACTGTCCTTTTGACAATATTCTCTTCCCATCAGAATACAGCTGAATAGATCAACCCATCAGAAGAGAGCTGAAAGGGACCCCGAAGGTCTTCTAGTCCAACCCCCTGCTCATGCAGCAGACCCTACACCAGGGGTAGGCAACCTGGCTCAGGAATTCTGGGAGTTGAAGTCCACGAGTCATAAAAGAGCCGAGGTTGCCCACCCCTGCCCTACACCATTTCAGACAAGTAGCTGTCCAGTCTCTTTAAAAGCCTCCAGTGATGGAGCATTCACCGCTTCTGGAGGCAGGTTGTTCCACTGGTTTAATTGTTCTCACTGTCAGGAAATTCCTCTTTAGTTCCAGGTTGCTTCTCTCTTTGGTTACTTTCCACCCGTTGCTTCTTGTCCTGCCTTCAGGCGCTTTGGAGAACAGCTTGACTCCCTCCTCTTTGGGGCAGCCCCTGGAGTACTGCTAACACAGGGGTCGGCAACCTCGGCTCTTTTATGACTCGTGGACTTCAACTCCCAGAATTCCTGAGCCAGCATAGCTGGCTCAGGAATTCTGGGAGTTGAAGTCCACGAGTCATAAAAGAGCCGAGGTTGCCGACCCCTGTGCAGCTAACAGGTCACCCACCCCTCGTCCTTCTTCTGACTAGAGAAGGCCTCCCCCTCCCGCCTTTGGGGCCCTGGGACAGCTGGCCGCGCAGGGCCGGGGTCGGCCCACCGGCCTGGGTCTCACCTTGAAGCTGACGTACTGCAGGTGTCCGGCGTGGCGCTTGAGGATCTGCTTGATGAGCTCCGGGTGGGTGGTGGCCGCGGCGCCGGGCTGGCCCAGCTCGAACTCGAAGCGGCGCCACAGCTCCGGCAGGTGGAAAGCGAGTTGCCAGCCGCGGCAGACCTGCGAGGCGCGCGCGCGGTCCAGCAACGGCAGGTGCTGGAAGACGCGGAGCACAACCTCCGGCAGCAGCGAGGCCCAATCCGGCCCGGGCAGCTCCCGTCGCTTGCCTGCGCTTTCGGGGTCGGCCGCTCGCCTCGCCGTCCGCTTCATGCTCCCGGGGTCGCCTCGGCGGCGGCGGCGGGTTGACGAAAGGCCTCCAACGCTCCTTTCTCTAGTCGCCATGGCAACACCCCCTCCCACCACTCACCCCCGCTGCCGGCCTTATCCCGGGCCCGGCCGGCGCGGCCGCCTCCTTCTCCCCCAGCGCCCCATGGAGGAGGTGTATGTGTGTGTGTACGGGGGAGGGGGCGCGCGTCTGCCTCAACGAGGCCGCCGGTTCCACCCCTGACAACCGCACTCGCCGCCTTGTTTACTTCGCGCCGGTCAAGATGGCGGAAGGGCGCACGGCGCACGCGCGGCCCCGCCCCTCCCTCTCCGCCCCCCTCCCTCCGTCCGGCAAGAATTCTCCTCAGGAGTCTCAGGTAGGAAAAGGCCCCGCGTGGCTTTATTGAGGCTACATTCCCTTGGGCGACGCTGCTGGGCGGGGAGGCGCCTTCGGAAGTGCACTTCGGCCGGACGGCGCCCTCGGAGCCCCCAGCTTGGGAGGAAAGGAAGGCCGCCGTTTTACAATCCAGGACTCGAGGCGGGACAGACAGTTGACACGGCGCATATAATATATATATATACACATACATATACATATACACCAGGGGCCTTCAAACTCGGCCCTTTTGTAACTTGTGGACTTCAACTCCCAGAATTCCTCATCCAGCGGGCCTGGCTGAGGAATTCTGGGAGTTGAAGTCCACAAGTCAGAAAAGGGCCGAGTTGGAAGACCCTCGATATACACACATACGTGTATATGCATATATACATATACAGATATAAGATCTACGCAGCGCGATCGAAGAGTGGTTGACACGTCGAGGGCTGCGGCTGAGCCCGAACGGGGAAGGGGTGAGGGGGGAATCCCGCCGCTGCCTGCCTGCCTCCCGCCCTAGCCCTGCCCGCGGCAGCCACTGTCCGGCATTCAGGAGGAGGAGGAGGAGGAAGGGGCGAAGTCAGCGGCCTCCGGAGTTGCCTGCTCGGCCAGGCCCCGGGAGGGGTGGGGAGGGCGATGCGCGTCGTAGCCGCATGCAAGCGCCTGGGAGGCTGAGCTCGGGGACGCGGCAGGCCCCCCGGCGCCCTGCTGGCCAAATGGTCCCGGCCTGGTTCCCGCCGTTCGGCGGCGGCTAGAAAGTGTGCGCGTTCCTGCAGACGCCGCAGCCCAGCGCGAACTCCTCGCCGGTGGGCGGGTGGACGACGTGGAGAGGACACTCGGCTCCTTCCAGCTGCTTGCTCTTGGGACCTGAGGGGAGGAGAGAGAGAGAGAGAGGGAGGCCGAAGCCGGCCGTCAACGGGGTTTCATTCCTTCCCGTCCGGGCTGCTTCCCTCCCCATCCCCGTCGCCCAGGCTGCTGCCCTCCCCGGGCCCGAGCCAGCTGCACGGCCAGGGAGACGTAGGAAGGGTTTGTTTGTTTAATTGATTGATTGATTGATTTTATATACCGCCCTATTCCCGAAGGACTCAGGGCGGTATACAGGGCGAAATAAAACAATACAAATAAATACAATTAAAATAGAATTAAATTAAGACTAGCCCACAATTAAAACAATTTAAAATTTAAAGTTAAATTAAAAACCCCTCAGTCCAGGCCAGAAAGATGAAAGATCATCCCTGGACCTAAGGATGATGTTCTTTAATATTAATAACCACCCGTAATTATTATGGCTAAAAGCTGCCCAGGGTTACCTGGTGATCGAGTGGGAGGCCAATACATTTTATAGGTTGTAATAGTTTTCTAACTATTTTTATTTGTTTATAACTTGTATTTGTATATCCAAATATAATTTGTATAATTATTTACAATATAGTGAAAATAATATAATTATTAATAACCACCCATAATTATTACGATTACAGGCTGCCCAGGGTTACCTGGTGGTCAAATGGGAGGCCAATAAAGTTTATAGGTTGTAATATTTTTCTAACTATTTTTATTTGTTTATAACTTGTATTTGTATATCCAAGTATCGTTTGTATAATGTATTTACAATACAGTGAAAATAATATAATTATTAATAACCATCCATAATTATTATGTGGTGGTCAAGTGGGAGGCCAATAAATTTTATAGGTTGTAATATTTTAATAAATATTTTTATTTGTTTATAACTTGTATTTGTATATCCAAGTATCGTTTGTATAATGTATTTACAATACAGTGAAAATAATATAATTATTAATAACCATCCATAATTATTATGTGGTGGTCAAGTGGGAGGCCAATAAATTTTATAGGTTGTAATATTTTAATAAATATTTTTATTTGTTTATAACTTGTATTTGTATATCCAAGTATCGTTTGTATAATGTATTTACAATACAGTGAAAATAATATAATTATTAATAACCACTCGTAATTATTATGGCTAAAAGCTGGCCAGGGTTACCTGGTGGTCAAGTGGGAGGCCAATAAATTTTATAGGTTGTAATATTTTTCTAACTATTTTTATTTGTTTATAACTTGTATTTGTATATCCAAGTATCGTTTGTATAATTTGTATAATGTATTTATAATTTTATAATATAATGAAAATAATATAATTATTAATAACTACCTATAATTATTATGATTATAAGCTGCCCAGTTACCTGGTGATAAAATGGGTGACCAGTAAATTTTATAAATTATTATTTAGGTTCGTTATTTACGTTTTTTTAAAAAAAATATATTTATAATTTGTATATCTAAATATAATTTGTATAATGTAATTTATAATTTTATAATGAAAATAATATAATTATTAATTATACGTAATTACCATTATAAGCTGCACAGAGTTACCTGGTGGCAAAATGGGCAGCCAGTCAACTTTATAAATAATAATAAAAAATAAAGGGCTTCTATGCACTTTGCTCTTGTGAGCCTAACTTTGGAGTCCCTCATAATACAGGTAGTTTCTAAATTTTCTTGCACCTTCTTACACAGATGACCTTCCTTGCCCTCTTCCTTTATTTAGTATCTTTTCACTTCCTAAGACTTTTGTTCTTTTCTTTTTTTACTCCAGATGGGGAAAAGGGCTAGACTTACAACAGTACTTTAGTGACCATTTGAAGTTGCAATGGCACTGGAAAAAGTGACTTATGGCTGTTTTTCAAACAACTGTTCGGGCATCACCCTGGTCACATGATCAAAATTCAAGATGCCTGACAACTGACTCATATTTATGATCGTTGCCGTGTCCCGGGGTCATTTAATTACCTTTTGGAACTACCTGACCAGCAAAAATCAATAGGGAAGCCAGATTCACTTAACAACCGTTTTATTAAACTACGGTGATTCACTTAACTGTGGCAAATGGGGCATAACTCAACAAATGTCTCACTTAGCAATAGAATTTGTGGTCGTAAGTGGAAGGCTACCTATTTGCATGTTTGCCTTGGATTTAATCACCTTTTTTCCCTAGGATCTATTTGACCTGGTGTAGTTTTACCATGCAGATTACAAAAATGGGCCCTTTAATACCATGGAACAGCTAGACCATTGCAACTGACTTTGTTTCATAATATTTTTAATATTATTTAATATTTTTTCTTCTCACAATGTATGACATTTCACAGGCACAGCTGAATGTGACTGACCTATCGTAATCTACACTGGAAATTCTTAGGCAAAACTACTGGTAATCTAAGTAAGTTTATTTTAAGGCTTCTAAACCCCATCTGGAAGAACACCACTGCAGTTGGCAGTGATCAAAGACAACTCACAAACTACCCAGAAATATAATTTTAATGACACTTTAAATTGTTACCTGCAGGGCAGTGAGGAAGCTCCTCTTTCGGAATACTCGTCATTCTCTGGAAGTCATCGTGACAAGCATTGCAAAAATGGGTGGTCCCAAAACAAAAGAAAACGGCCACCGAACAACAGTAGCGGCATTTGTACTCTAGAAAATCTGTACCGTGTTTGGGACACATCTGGGGGGGGGAGAAGAAAAGATTTTAAAAAAACAGCTTAAGCTGAAGAGTGTGAACATTGACTCTTCTTATTTAAGATATATGAAGATGCATGATCTATTGCGGGGATCTCCAACTTCGACAACTGCTGAGCTGTCTGATTCCGGAAGCTGAGGTCCACAAGTCTTAAAATTGCCAAGGTTGGAGACCCCTGATTTATTGAACATGTCGCTGAAATGACAGAAGGAAAAAGCTTTGCTACCTGAGCTCTCGATACATCAGAGCAGGCGCCGCAGATGAGCTCCCGGGGGTCGTAATCGTCTCCTTGTCCAGCTTCAGCATCACAACGGGCTTCTCCACCAAAATAAGCCTGGAGGAGGAAACCAAGAAGAAAAGCCGAGCACTGCACCAGCTTCCAGAAAACGGGGAGTCAGTGAAATAGTTAACGAGGCCTCCAACGACATCTTAACTACATTATTTTGGGTTTGCAGCTATTATCTGCTTTAAGGGGGGGAAAAGCAAGGGGGGTATGAATGAAGGATTTTCATTAGTATCCAATAACAAAAAATTTTGTTTCAAAACTCCACTTGGAATGGATTTATTATGAAATTGGGTCAGTCAGGAACTATAAAGGTGTCGTGCTTTCGAAGCAAATACATTCAACGCTGAGAGTAATGGGAAGTTATACCAATTACACGTGAAACATGTGAATCAAATAATAGAAAGGGCATTAGGATGTATCCATCTGAAAGATGCTCTAATTCCAAATGTATTCCAACTAGGTGTGACTGGAACAGCAAAGCTTCTGGGAGTGGCTGCGATGAACCACCTTAAAGACTGTGAAAGGAGGTGTGGGAACGGCCAGAATTTGGCTTCCCAAGAATTTGGTTTCTCACCCTTCAGCCTTTCCGTTCCCCCCTAGCAGGCTCCTCTGTTAGCTTCAGTGAGAGCACACTCTCCTGGCTGGCAGGCGGGCTAGCATGTGGGTGGTTTGGGAAACGCTATGATAAAGCCTTCACATGCATCTTATGCTACCTTGTTTTTGTGTGATCTCATAGGCACCTGAATAATCCAATGATTTTGTATGAGACTGATGTAGGTTTTGTAAGATTGGAGGTGAATAAAAGTTCAGCGGGCAGCACTCGGGGGAGTTCTTTTTCTGGAGACGAGGCTGCCTGGCTGGTTCAAAGCTCTCTATCGACTCAGGTCTGAATTCTTTTTCCTTCGTCTGAATTCCTGTCCCTACATCTGAATTTCTTTCCCCTTCAAGGAGGGACTTGGGTTGGGCTAAAAGCTGCTAGGGCAGGTAAAAGCATCTGGAGAAAAGAAGAAAAGGTCTTAGGAACTGAAAAGATGCTGAATAAAGGGCAAGAAAGGCCACTTGTAAGGAGATGCAAGAAAATTTAGAAAGTAAAGAGGAAAGAAAAAAGTTCTTGAAAACAAGAGTTCGTACGCTGAAAGTTGAGAAATAAGTCTCCCCCACTTTGGTTGTTAAGTGTATGTATGTTGTTAAGTGTATACATACACATATACACACACACATACTTGTGGTCAAGTATAACTTGCTTGGAGCAATCGTAGTGCTATCATTAAAAAATATGTGGCTCAATATACAAGTCAATCATGTGGCTCAATATATAGTAAATATGTGGCTCAACGTATTTATCAATCATGCTGAAAGACACATCTCATGTCCGCCATTTGAATCTGGATCATACCTTCTTGCATTTGTAGCAAACGTAATACGCGTATCTGTTCATGGCAAAGCCAGCAGGGTCGTTATAAAACCGAACTCCAGGTGTTGTGATGGCTTCGCTCTTGTGCAGCCCTTCATATTCCAGCCTCATTAGGGCTTTCCTCTTCACATCCTCATAGAGTTCTTTGATTGGATCAAGTAAGTCCTTTAATACCACGTGGTTTATTTTGTTCTGTTGTGTTAAAAAAAGGAAAGAAGCAGTAAGCCACAAATCGCGGTTTACTGGGCAAAAAAAGAGAAAGAGATCATAGTTTGCTTGGTACAGAAACAAGTGACAACTAGTCAGTTCGTGCAAACAGTCCTTCTGTGAAGAGGAAAGAACAAGACAGGCCAAAGCAATTCGGACCAGACTTTTGGTTGTCATAAATTGAGGCAGCCATGTAAAAGGACCCAATTATGACTATTGTTAAGCAAATCATCTCTTCAGTGCAAACCCATTCTCCCTAATGGGCATTTCTCCTCCCCCTCTGAAACTGGCAAAAAAAAATAATGTCACAAACTGCAGTCACGTGACTATGGGATGTGCAACCAGTCATAAATATGAGCCAGTTGCCAAACATCCTAAATATGGAATATGCAAGTAAAGTAAATATTTTAGCTAAAAATAAGGAAAAGTATATAAAGGTAATTGATCACTATGAAAACCAATGGAAAACACATGCAATTCTTTTTTCTTCTTCTTCTTCTTCCAAAACTCAAGACTTCTAATTCGTGAAGATTATCAACCGATAAATCAACGGTAACAGAGGTGTCTCCTTCAGTGTAAATTACCAGATGCTTAAAAGAAACTCTTGACTCTGTAACTTACCTTGCAAATGGGGCAGGACATGAACCCAAAAGTAATGCGGGGGCCAAGCCATCGGTTTTCCAGAACCCGGCAGCAGCATTGCAAGTGGAATATATGGCTACAGTCCAGCTGGAGAAAGTAAGAACTATGAATAATTTGCACTGATAACTCCTTGATAGATCCACCAAAGCTCAACGTTCCCTTAACTTTCCCTAACTGCAAGGTTTTTTTTTCACAACCATTTTGTCTCTTAGCAGCCATGATTAGCCCTGATTTGGAATTCATAAACACATTTGGTGTCATACCCAGTGCTTTTTTTGTAAAAAAAAAAAAAAGGGTCGGAACTCACACATCATACAACCCGCCTTGCCTACTCTACAAGGTTCCATCCAAAAAAGGTGCCGGAACTCCGTTCTGGGTGTTCTATGACAAAAAAAAAGAAAAAAAGCCCTGGATACCTGACCACAATTATATGAGTCCCCTGGAACAGCATGTTGGATAACTTTTAGCCCAGTGAACTTGTGGTAAGGAATGTGGTGGCTGATATGTATGAGTAGTATCAGTTGGAAGGAAGGAAAATGATGTGTTTGTGAGCTCTGCCATACTCCTCAGCCGTTAACTGCCAAGTACTGTGTTTAACCAGGGTGGAGGGTCACCATGATTTCTGATTTTATTCCGGTAAAACCACATTTGGACTAGAATCTGGTCTTTGACATGGTACTTGTGGCAGTCTCTACAGGTAACTTTCTCACTTTCCAGTGAAAGTGTTAGTTCGCTTAATCCCACGTCAAGCTTTATTTTTCACATTGCTTTTTGCACCTAATTCAAGTTTAAAATGACTGAAGTGGAATATTGAAACATAGTGGGGAAAACCAGGAGACCAGATTAAGATGATCCTGGGGAAAAAGCAATGGACCCTATTAAACCAGGCTTGGAAGCCGATCAGCGCAGTGGTGCGCGTTATCCCCTCGGATTTAGTGGAATGTGGCTTGAGCTGCTGCACCGTGTCTGCAGTTGGCAGCGGCTTCACTGGTGCCCTCGCCACCCTTAGAGTGAATCCAGAGGATGAATCGATGCCCTCCAGCCCTCGTAGTGAAATCAAGAGAGGGGTTTGGCAGTAGGATCAGAGGAAAACTGCCTTCTCCTTTCCATCAAATCCCTTCACGTGGTCCCTGCTAGGCAGAGCTTGGCTGTAATTTGTGCTCAAGTCTTCGATGGATTTTTCTCCATAAAAACCGGCTTACCAATGGTTTGTCTTTCGTGTTTTGTTTTGTTTTGCTAGCTAGGCAACTTCCTAACTCTGATGGCTAAGCACCACTTTGGCACATTTGACCCAAAGCAAGTGTTATTTGTCTCTCAACTTCTCCTGACATCATTTTCCAACCCCTGTATGGCTTTGGAGGAAGTGGCAATTCTGCTTCCAGTTCCCTATAAGGAGCCCTGGGAAGGGACCTTCAAGTCCTAGCCAGGCCTAGGAGTCCCTGGTGCCTCCTGCAGATCCCTGCCATGAAACCACCAGGTCCCCAAAATGGTGATTCCAGCATGTGGACTGCATGGCCACCAAGATGACTCTCATTCTGTGCAGTGAACGGGTCCGTTTAAGATTTACATTAGCCGGTGTGCATAACTAGTGACTTTCGGTCTGCTTCCTGTGCACGTGCTGCTGGCAACCAGCGCTCACATGATCCTCAGTTCTTATTTCAGGTCCCCTGGCACTTATTTTAAATGTTTTAAATGCTTATTCTTCGTGCCAAGCAAAATATTTGTTTTAAAAAAATGGAGAGAGAGAGAGAGAGAGAGAGAGAGAGAGAGAGAGAGAGAGAGAGAGAGAGAGGGAGGGAGGGAGGCACACCTGAACGGCGGGAGCTGCTGAAAGTGCTTCCGTGAAGCAAATCATGCACATGTCGTCGGCGTCTTGCTTCAGGGCGGTGGTGGTGCTCTTGTCGCAGCCATGCAGGCAGGGCAAACACTGGCCTTCGTTCCTGACTCCTCCGCAAGGATGGCCACAAGGGTGAGTTTTGCTGCAGGCGAGCTTAGCATATTCCTAGGAAAGGGTCAGCAACAACTCCATCAATGTTCTTTGCAGGGGATAAAAAAAAACACACAAAAAAAAACCCAACCCGTAGCAATCTTAAAATGAATGTCACGGTAGGAATGGCAGAACTGTTCTTCTGCCTGCTAACTGCTCCCCTCAGTCAGACACATGTTTTGAACAGGCAAGAGAGCCCACGTCTGGCAGCTTTAAGGGGGAGGGTCTGCAAACTCTAAATTTACATCAAATTGCAGGTAAAGGTAAAAGGTTTCCCTGCCCAGTTGTCTCCAGCTCTAGCGGGCAGTGCTCATTGGTTTCTTGGCTGGAGGGAGCGTCTGAAGGCATTTTTCGTGGTCAAGTGGCCAGCATGGCTACATGCCAAAGGTGCAGGGAACACCGTTGCCTTCCCACCTATTTATCTACTGGCATTTGTATACTTTTGAACTTCCAGATGAAGGAAGCTCGCCCTGTTGGATGGCGCTCGGGTTTCGAACCCAGGCTGTCAGCTTTCCAGCTGACAAGCTCAGCATCTTTAGCCACTGAGCCATCGTGCCCCATAAACAGGCCGTACAATCTCTACTTTCAGCAGACATTAGTCCGCCGAATGAGAGTCTGAACGAAAACTTTGTCCACTGTACCCAAAGCTGCTTAGACTGACGTCTGATGCGCAGAAGGATAAGTCTTCTTTTTTCCCTTTGAATTGGCATTTTAATGGGCAGGAGGATGAAGAGCAGCAGGAATGCCAAGGGGTCCTGTCCTGCTTTGGCCAACATCTATAGGGGAACCCTCAAGAGGACAGCTGCTGGCCCTGCTCTGCCCATTCCTTGCTGGGTGCTGGCTTATAGCTTCACCCAGAACTGGCCCGGTTGAGCTATCCTCCTAGAGATGCCACTCAGGAGTGACGTTCGCAAGTTCCAAGTAGTTCGTCTCGGACATTCTAAGACTGGCTCAGAGTTTTGGGGGTACAGACCTGGCAGTCAGCATCTGAACAGACACTGCCGACAGCCGATAATTCTGTTCCGTTTCGGCAGCCGCAGAAACGACATACTTCGCAGCTGCTTGCGGTGGGCTTGCCTAGATCCAAACCAGAAAGAAAAGAGAAGAAAACTTCCGTATTATCAAGTCAGGCAAATACGAACCATTCTACCGTGAGCAAAGGATCTACCCAGCAGCCGTGGCTTTGCAGGCCCTGAAAAACTGAAGCATCTAGCAGGAAAAAAAAAGGAAAAATGTGCTTGGCCTAATGAGGAACGGCAGCAGCGTTGCAGGGTTTTTGGTACAGAGACAGATCTACTTGCCAGGTCCTCTGGAACCAGAGGTGTCAGCGACAGATCCTGAAAAGGTCTGTGCGTCAAACAGGACTCCCTGGGAAAATCCTGCAAGGAGGGAATTTACACACTGTACTTTTCTGATTTGCTTTCATGCATATAGTACATGAGGCGCTGGGCACAAATCGCCCATCGGGCATCATTTCTGCACTGAAGTAGTATAATTATTGTTTGAACCTGTATGCCACCCAATTCTCAATGACTCTGGGAAACTCACAACAATCAGACAAAGAGGTTACAATCCAATCAACAAAACCAAAGGTAAAGATTAAAAAAAAAAGAGAACTATGAAGAAGCCAGAGTGCTACTGTCCCTTGCTAAAGACCTGGGTGAAAAAGCCAGGTCTCAATGGCTTGGCTGAAAAACAGCAGAGTGGGACCAGATCTTGAGGGTGAATTTCGTCCAGAGGACAGGTGCTGCTACAGACAATGAACATTTTCAGGGTCCCAATAGATGACATGGTTTAACTGGAGGAGCCGAGAATGTGTTTATCCCTGTTGTGATTCAGGGTCAGCCTGTGGGTTCGGCAGTTGGGTCGGATGACTCAGAGGAGGAGGAGGGGGGTGTTAAAGACCTTGCTGAGGGGGTTGAAGACTTTGCTGAGGAGGTTGAAGATCTTGCTGATGAGAGCCCTCAGCCAGGCCCCTCCCACTTGGTCACCACGGAGACCCAGCTGTGTGAGCCTGACAGCGTGGATGAAGATGACCCACAGCTGGCCCTGTTCAAGGACGCCCGACGCAGGAGGCAGTCAATTAGGAGTAGACAGAGGAAGGCAATGGGGCTTCTCGGAAGGAGGCAGAGAGAAGCCACGCCCTGAACTCTATATAAGGGGAATGTGTGGGGAGGGCTGGTTTGCTGAAGGCAACCGCTTGTATAGTTCGTGTTTCTTAAAGCTCCGGTTTCTTGGTTCGTGTCTTGTTTGTTTTTGTAGTAATAAATTTGGCAGGCGTAATTCCAGCCTCTTGCCTTATTCTAAAAGGGGTTGTCCCTGCCTATTCTGCAGGGCCGGTAGCAGGCTGGTACAGAACAATCCCTGCAGGATGGAATCAGCCAGGCAGATGTTAAGAGAGACAAGTTAAGGGAGAAAGAGAAGCTGCCAACTAGATTCCAATTTCAGTCAAGTTCATGATGTAAGCGCAAAGACCCATTTTGATCAGTGCGCCTGAATCAGTATTTTTCCAACTCTGCTTGTGTTATTCTATGCAAGCCAGTGTCTTCAACCTAGAAGCTAGTATGCTGTTTCCTGCATCTCCAGAACTAAGAGACGTAAATCATCACATATCTCATTGAGCTGGGTGCTCAAAATACTTCTGAACGAACGAACGAATGAATGAGCATTGTATGACACATTCTCAGAATGCTCAATGTATTTTACATTGCCACCATTCAAGTGATAAAAATAAAACTTTAATTAAAAATAAATTTTACCTGTATGTTCTCTGAATTCCACCATAGCCTTCATGGTTTTAGAATCGGCTAGTGCCATCAACCAGAAGAGTTTAGTCCTACCACAACCTTCATGGAGATCTACTTTGATAGCCTCTTCTTCTTCTTTGAACACCTGTTGGGTTTGCCAAACACTTATTAAGATTTGTAATTAGGGAGCCTAGGTGATAAAAATACACATCTATCCATCTATCTATCTATCTATCTATCTATCTATCTATCTATCTATCTATCTATCTATCATCTATCTATCTATCTATCTATCTATCTATCTATCTATCTATCTATCTATCTATCTATCTATCTATCCATCCATCCATCCATCCATCCATCCTTATCTCTCTCAAAAAGGGATCTCTGGACTTTCGAAATATGGACTTTTGTATATTTAAGTTATTTCTCTCTTATTTGACTTTATAAGCAATAAAATAAAATAATAATCTAAAATAAAAAACAAGGTAATAATGATTCCATTTTTCAGTTCAAAGCTTCACAAAGCTATCCAATGGCCAGATCAACAGAAACCAGCACCAGATAAAGAAGGCCAATCAAACAAGGGCCAATTCCAGCTCCCAGCTAGAACAGCTCCTCTCCACCCTGCACTGATGAGCTTACTTGGACAGGCATGGAAAGGTCTGCAGGAAGAGAAATGAGTTCAGAGACCACCTGGCACCCGAGAATCCCACCCTGAGCTGCCCACAGCGTCCAAGAACATTTGGAAAGGGCAAAGAGGCCTCTGCTAGGAGCAAACTCTATGGTGCTGCATTGTTAAGCTCACCTGCTTCTACACATACTACACATAAGGAGAAGACACTCTTATACTAACCCCTCCACACTGAAACACCTGCAGGAAGGGAAGTGAGTTCAGAGACCACCTGGCAACTCAAAACTCAACCCTGAGACTGCCCATATTCTTTCTGCCCAGATTGCAAGCAGACTTGTGAGTAGCAAAATGCTCAGGTTTTTTGCAGTTTTTTTTCCTCCTCCCTCTAAAGAGTGGGAATAAAATAAGGTGGCCTGTTGGAAGCAAACTGAGGTTCTGCTGCTAAGCAAATTCTCCCCTAAAGTCTCTTTGTGGTCACATGGGCTGCAAATAAATAAAATAAATAATGAAATAATAATAATAAAATAATGTAATAAAATAAAAATAATGTAGTAAAGTAATAAAATAACTTAATAAAATAATAAAATAACATAATAAAATAACATAATAAAATAAAGTAAAATAAAATAATGAATCAAATCATTAGGTAATTCCATTTGAGAGGTTTTAATCTCAGCTTCTGTTCTCCATCCAAGCCCTGACACTGGTTCAGGCTTTCCCTGCAGATCTGGGGTGATGATATATCACCACAGATTGACAAAAGCAAATTCCTACTCTGACCTTTTCTCATGTGACTAGCAGATGACAAATTATGAACTTGGATGCCATCTTTAAAAAAGAGGAATTTTAAATATGACTTTTTTTTCTCCCCAGAGGGTTGGGAAGCATGAGTCATACGTCACCTGTCGCTGATGTGACTTTGTTCGCCGATGAAGATGGAGGAATCGATCACAGTCTGTGCAGAGATTCCCACAGATGTTGCATAAGATAATGGCCGCCGTTTCTCCATCATCATGGTTATCACACATCGGCTGAAAGATTTTAAAAAGATCAGTCTAAGGTTAGCAAACTCTTTACTTAGAGTTGAGCTTGTTTCCTGTTGACTTTTTTTTTCTAAGCACAGGATTTTTTTTCTCCTTAATTTTCCTGAGAAACTTGACACCTCAAGAAGGACTTTTCATGTAAGAATTGAGGGAAAGGTAGGGGTTTTTGGAAACTGTGGTAGGAATGTCCATCCCTCTTTTACTGGCGACAGCAAACACATGATAAATAATTAAATAATAAACAAAGATTTTGAGCATTTTGAATTTCTCCTTCCCAGGCTTTAATCAGCTTATGAAATAAATTACAAACTCATTTCCTATCTGTGGATTGTTTATAGCTGGCATTCCTTCCATTTTTTTCCTCAGCTTCCTGCATCTAAGGTTGCTTCCTGGTGTCCCACCCAAGTGCTTAAACAGGCCCAACTCTACTCAGCTTGGGAAGATCAGCTTCGGTCAACTGGCTCAAGCTGATATGTACCTTTGCTTTCCAAAACACAAGATGTATTTGCACTCTGAAACGTTAACACAGAAGCAAAGAATATCACATTCCTTTTACTGAGAAACTCCAGTATCTCAAAAGATAGGGGGACTAACTCTGAAAGATACACTGGGGGCAGCTTTTTTTTTTGCACTTATTCCTCACCATCTGTTTCTGCTGTCCATCTTTACCCATCCATCTTCCAGAAGAGAGGCGGTCAACGTGATCCTGGTCAAGGACACAGAGAGAGGCCAGGGCCAGCCACAACTGCAGGAAGGAGGACAGGCTCATTTAGCAACATAACGGTTAGAGCAATTGCTGATTTATCTATTTCCTGGGGCTTGGGTTCTCTTCCAATCAGACTAAAAAAGGTAAAGGTAAAGGTTCCCCCACACATGCATGCTAGTCGTTTCCGACTCTAGGGGCCGGTGCTCATCTCCATTTCAAAGCCAAAGAGCCAGTGCTTGTCTGAGGACATCTCCGTGGTCATGTGGCCAGCATGACTAGACGCCAAGGGCGCACGGAACCCTGTTACCTTCCCACCGTAGTGGTCCCTATTTTTCTACTTGCATTTTTACGTGCTTTCGAACTACTAGGTTGGCAGAAGCTGGGACGAGTAACAGGCACTCACTCTGTTACGCGGCACTCGGGATTCGACCCGCCAAACTGCCGACCTTCTGATCGAAAGCTCAGCGTCCTAACCCACTGAGCCACTGTGTCCCTCCAATCAGACTAGATCTTGACAATTTACAGATTTATTAGTAATGTTTATCTTTGTATTATAAACTAATAAGAATAACTATTAGTAAAGAGGATGGATGAGAAGCAGAGATAACAGGTAAGTCAACTTTCTTACACGAGTTGTGGCGATGCAGCGTGCAGGGGATCTGAATTCTTCCTCCATTTTGGTCAAAGCAATGATTGTTTCAGCAATGGCATTTTTTGTCACACGAGACCAAGCTTCAGACAAGTGACCCTGCACAAGGAAGCAGTTTAGAGCATGAATATGTTTCACACGAAGAGGAAAAAATGCTAAAGTCTACCTGAGCAAAACTGCTCTGGGTGAACCGCAGAGCAGAAGAGGTAATGCTAAGATAAAGGAAGCTTACAGCTGCCATGTCTTTTATGAGCTTAATAATGATTTCTGAAATCTGCGTCGGAGTTGAGCCCTTCATCCACCAATGGCTTTCGCCTCGTCTAAGGTAACTAGAGGGAGAAATAAAATAAAATAAAATTAGAATGGACAGCATTTTTGAAGCACAAATCTTTAAAAAAAAAAAGTCCCGTGGGCTATGGGAAACTGTGTAACTGCTAGGTAAAGGTTCCCCCGCACATGCGTGCTAGACGTTTCCGACTCTAGGGGCCAGTGCTCATCTCCGTTTCAAAGCCGAAGAGCCAGGGCTTGTCCGAGGACGTCTCCGTGGTCATGTGGCTGGCATGACTAGATGCCAAAGGCGCACGGAACACTGTTACCTTCCCACCGTAGTGGTCCTTATTTTTCTACTTGCATTTTTATGTGCTTTCGAACTGCTAGGTTGGCAGAAGCTGGGATGAGTAACAGGCGCTCACTCTGCTATGTGGCAATTGGGATTCAACCCGCCAAACTGCCGACCTTCTGATCAACAAGCTCAACGTCCTAACCCACTGAGCCACCGCGTCCCTGTGTAACTGCTACCAACCTGGAATTGAAAATCATTGGCAAAGTAACAGTCGTAACGCCTTTCCCGGCTGCCGTGCCAGCCGTGCCCGTTATGGTGGTGCCTTTGGCCTTGAGCTGAACAGTGAGTGCTTTGGCAATACAGCCCAGGAACATGTCCAAAATGCCCAGCTTGTTCCAGTCTCCCTTCTCCGTGGAGTGGATGATATCGCTGATATCTGCTGGAGGCAGGGCTTTGACCCCAATGACGCTGGCCAAGCGACTTGGGGTGACTTCCGGCAGGACCCGTCTCAGTAAAGAGGTGACCTGAAAGGGGGCAGCCACAGAGGTCAGCCAACCCTGGCTCGGGAGCCAAGCATCCCGCAGCCGGAGAAGGTGCCGCCTTTTCAACACTAACCTGCCTCTGGACTCTGGGAGAAGCTGTGTGCAGCAAGGAGAAGAGATCCTGCAGCAAGGTCAGCTGTTGGGCCAGGTACTGGCGCCCTACATTGGAGCCGCTCAGGGCCAGCACCATGGACAGCAGCTCGAAGCAGTAGGCGTCCGAAGAGGCATCCTCGTCGTTGGGCTGGGAGTTGGCATTCTCCTTGCTGGAAATGGCATGTTCCCATTCTTCTCGGACACGCGTGGCTTCCATGCGGATGGCTTGCACGATATGAGCACAGACCTAATCCCAAATAGAGGCACCAGAGGAAATTAAACCGTAGCTCAGACCTGTCAGTTTAATCGCCTAAGCCAGGGGTCGCCAACCTTGGCTACTTTTAAGACTTGTGGACTTTCAACTCCCAGAATTCCTCAGCCAGCTTTGGCTGGCTGAGGAATTCTGGGAGTTGAAGTCCACAAGTCTTAAACTGGCCAAGGTTGGAGACCCCTGACCTAAACCAGTGGCCCCCAACCTTTGGGCCACCAGGGGTCAGTTCTGTAGAGAGAGGTTTTTCCCTGAACCGGGGGTGGTGTGGTTTCGAGAGCTGCCTGCATCCCGTGGCTGGGGCTTTGCTTGTTTGCGTGGCCTGGTTTCTGGCATGCTGCTGCCCGGTGCTGGTACACAGACTAGGGGTTGCCCCCCCACCCGAACAAGACTGCATGTCTCTTCAATAACACTGATGTTTAGTACAGATACCCCATTAAGTTCAAGGAAATACGAGGCTGAACTGAGACTTAAGTCTACCTCACAGTGTGCTTACATGAATTCACATACTACAAGTGGTAGACCTGAAGCCGTTAGGACAAATATAAACAGAAGTAGCTCTTCTTGCAAGGTGAATGATACATCTTGCCCAAATCACACACAGCCCTCCTCAAAAGAATGGATGGATTGCATTTCACTACGCTGGGAATTGCTGCCAAGGTAAAACCATTGAAATGTCCCAAACGCATTTTTACCTAAACTGGATTTTTTTTGGATTTTTTTTCCCCTTGAAAACATTTAACTTCTCATCCAAGAAACTTCTTCAGTTCTAACTGAGTGGTGGGAAGTGGAAGGATTTATATTCTTTGCACTCATTTGGTCCTGTTGTGTTTTTGGAAAAGCACCTTTGGGACAACCTGGATGATTCACATGTCTGCACATGTATGGGAGGGAAGACTTTATTCCTGCTGATCATATGGATTCTAACATCCCCAATTCCTGTCCCAGATGCTTCTCAACTCACAAATACATACGTGTACATACGTGTCTCCTGTTAAGTGAATATACTGAGTACCTTGCGCATACCAGTCTACTTCATTCTGTGCACATGACCACCACAAGTGTATTGATGTTCACTGTGGAAACTTAGGATGTGTCAATTTTAATCTTTACACTGAAAATCAAGCATTATATTTTTCCCTTGCCAGTAGAATTGTAAGTCCCCCATTTTTATAGGTTTGGGGGGCACTGACAAGTTCCTAACTGACAGGGTCCCCCTCCTTTCCCTTAGCATATGGAATCTTTTATTCTTAAGCTGGAGATCACATGCACCACATAGTGGAAGAAAGCCAGCTTTACAAAATGTTCTAAGGAACAAACCTGCTTTTGCAAATTCGTGAGTTTACTCCTGCTAAAGATGATTCCCACCATGTGTTCTTTCAGGTCTGCATCCGAAGTTGCCTTGAAAAGGAATACAATATTGTTTGGTATGATCATACGTTTCACATTCTGATTAGAAATATAAGGCAGTTTTGCTTTTGTTTCCAATGCGAGTTTTGGTTATTAAGTGACATCAAGAATCTAGCTAAGGTAAACCAATTGAAAAATTAGGACATAACCATATTTTCAGAGAGACTATAAGCCTTAAATCTCCTAAGATCTTTTCAAATAGCAGAATTCCAGATGATACTGGTTTTCCAGCTACACCATGATGGATTCCTTACCCTTAGGCAGGTGAGACCTGGTTCATCCTCACCTGGAAGTGAATGTCAGTTCCACCATCTTCAGCTTGGCGCCATGCTGGCATCCTGTCATCAAAGGACTAGGGGAGATGGATGGTGGGGGGGGGACGACAAATGGGCAATAAAACTGTAGGTATGCTTGTGTGGGAGTTCGGGAGGGAGGAATGACAGCTGAAGAAAAGTAGATCAATATGGAATCGGTTCGTGCTAAGGCATCTCCAAGGCTGTTTGCCCTGAGTGTGGAAAGTTACCAGCCCAAACACCTCAGCATTCCCAAAAGATCCTGGCGGCATCACACTGGTTGGATTTGGACTGGTCATGGGGAGGGGGAGGGACAGGACTGAAGAAAATAGTTTTGTATTGATGCAGAGGAAACTCAGATTCCGCCTGACTTTACTGCAACCGGCATCTCTTAATAAAAGTAGCTTTCACTCCAACCAAGCGGAGTCGAGGGTTTTTCCCCTAAGGCAGGGGTAGGCAACCTCGGCTCTTTTGTGACTCATGGACTTCAACTCCCAGCTGACTCAGGAATTCTGTGAGTTGAAGTCCATGAGTCATAAAAGAGCCGAGGTTGCCTACCCCTGCCCTAAGGGATCAGACCGGGGCAGGCCTGACAGTGAGATTTTTCCTAATTTAAAAAAAAAAGGTTACATAGTGGCACCCCCCCTGAGAATCAACAGCGAAGCCCGAATATTGTGGAGAATAATTTCTAACCTGATTACCACTGGAATATTTAACCTTCCTAGACAAGGGAAGTTGGTTGTGGGCGTCTGTAGCAGGAGGCACAAGCTGGCCCTTCAATGTCAGGTTGGGGCAGTGGTTGCCCCAATTCCCTAGCAAGCACTATGCTGACTATTTTACGAACGAGAACTGTACAGAAGATTTAATCTCAGGGATTTTTCTTTTCTTCTAGGACTATATGACAGCGTGTGTGTTTATATTTCCATAGGAAATTCAAGAAAACAATTTTTTTTCCTGGCAGAATGGAAACAGAAAAACTAATCTTGTTATGCTAAGCGACAATACAGGTAGTCCTCGACTTACGACCACAACTGAGCCCACAATTTCCGTTTGCTCAGCAACACAGTCGTTAAGTGAGCTTTGCTCCATTTTACCACCTTTCCTGCCCCGGTTGTTAAGTGAATCGCTGAAGTTGCTAAGTTAGTAACCCAGTGGTGAAGTGAATCTGGTTTCTCCATTGACTTTGCTTGTCGGAAGGTCGCAAAAGGGGATCACCTGACACCGGGATACTGCGACCGTCATAAATACAGAGCCGGTTGCCAAGCGTCTGAATTTTCCATGGGGATGCTGCAATGGTTGTAAGTGTGAAAAACTGCCATAAGTCACGTTTTTCAGAGCCGTTGTAATTTCAAACGGTCACTAAATGAACTATTGTAACTGGAGGACTAATTGTACACCTGCAACCATGGCTTTCTGCAGAGCTGATTCAGGGGGAGCTCTTAAAGCTGAAGCAGCACTGAATACACAAAAGGTTAAAAGCCTTTGGCTCATGTGAAAATGCTCTCCAAGGTGCCCCAGCATGGAGCCGTATCAGGTTTGTCAGGAACAGTACCCGGCGGTGACCTCTACGCCTACGGTTAACGTCTCTTAAGTACCAAGCAGTGTGGCAACAACAACAACAACAACACGCCTGGGCTAAGCTTCCCTCTGAGCAGGGTGCCGTTAAGCCATCATTCAATATTACTAAAGGTTAAAAGCCTTGTTTCTGAATGATCCAGACCGTGGACTAGAGGGAACGCGGTCCCAGGTGGACAGTTCGAGATCTGAACCAACTTGCATTGGGAGATTAAAAAAAATTATCTTGGTAATTGTAGAATATCAATAAATACATTGTGTACTTTTTCTTCTCCTTCGGGTGAAGAAAGCAAAGCCTTTTCTTCCTGTTCTGGGGTGGGCTCAGCATCTCCAGATATGAGTTTGCCAAAGACCTGTTTCAGAGGGTAAACAAAATACTGGAATAAGACAGATGTGCTATTTCTTTTTTTTTCTTTCTTTTAGGCAGCAACATTAGCAATTTTAAAACATTTGATTACTGATCTGAAAATAAGTAAACTATGAAACATATTACTTCATGCAATGTTTGTTGTCAACAGGACAGCACTGACAGTAACTAATACAAAACTAATACTACAAATTCCAGATTCCTATTATCAGATACTGCCTGCTGCATTAAAACGTGCACATTCTACTCCCATGCGGTTGTTTAAAGTTGAGAAGAGATATCACACATTATCTAGTCCAAGATGAAGATGGAAAACGGTGAAGAGGGAATTGGGGAACAGACATCCAAAGCGGAAACCATTTTAGAGATTTAAGTAAATCAGGAGCAGCGGAATCAAGTGTAAGTAAACATCACAATATACAGCACGAATTGTCCATTTTTCCCAAGGAACTCAGATGGACGTGTGCATATTCAAATGGAACTCCTCCAAATTAAATTCCACCGCCAACCTGTATTTGGGGGCATCATTTTAACTTGTGGATTTTTCTCCTTTTCATAACTCGATGCATAACTTTAGGTAAAGGTAAAGGTAAAGGTTCCCCCGCACATGTGTGCTAGTCGTTTCCGACTCTAGGGGCCGGTGCTCATCTCCGTTTCAAAGCCGAAGAGCCAGTGCTTGTCCGAGGACGTCTCCGTGGTCATGTGGCCGGCATGACTAGACGCCAAAGGCGCACGGAACGCTGTTACCTTCCCACCATAGTGGTCCCTATTTTTCTACTTGCATTTTTACGTGCTTTCGAACTGCTAGGTTGGCAGAAGCTGGGACGAGTAACAGGCTGCTACGCGGCACTCGGGATTCGACCCGCCAAACTGCCGACCTTCCGATCGACAAGTTCAGCGTCCTAACCCACTGAGCCACCGCGTCCCTTCTTGCATAACTTTAGGAAGGGGCAAAAGAAATGTGAAAAACGAAGACAGGATTCCCAGGCCATTTCTGCCTACGCAGAGGACAATCTTGCTTTATGGAGGCTTGAGTGTTGTGTTGCTTCTCAACACCCCTCACCTGTGATGTGATAAGCCTGAAAACTCGCAGCGTCTCAGCTTCACAGCTCCTTTGTTGAGCAACACTGGCTGAGATCTGGCCAGCTATTTTGATGCTTTCTCCATCTTTCCAACCGAGCACTTTCACCTGCCGAACTCGGAGGGTATTTTCTGGCCCCTTTAACTCAATTTTGAGGATGTGATTGTCTCCACCAGGAAGTTCACTAGTTACCCAACCAATATGTCTAGAGTCCAAGTCAACCTAAAACACAGGAATAGAAAAGCAAGCTGGTGTAGAGATAGCAGAAACATAACTGCATAACTTTCAAGCAGAATGGTTCAAAAATCAAAATTAACCTCCTGAGTAAGGCTACAAGACCTGACTTAGAAAAATATGTATGACCACTAGATGGCCACAAATACTTATGCAGAGTTTCTCTATCTCTGCTACCATCTAGTGGATAACCCAATTTCTGCAGCCGGATTTGAAGTTAAGTTACATCCAAACCCCACAGTCAACTGTGGTGTTTGGGTCTAACTTAACTTCAAATTACAGGATTAGTTGAGGCTAAAACATGTGAGAATTGCTTTGTATAAAGCATTTGCTTGAGAGTAAACAGTGGAAAAATACAAAAGCAAATCAGCTTTGAATCAAAACAACGTTATCCTTTCCACCAATTACATCGAGCTGGACAGTTAAATCTAGAATGGTACATTACTTTTGCAGCTACTAACATTTTAGAACAAAGACATTATTAGATACAAGGGGAGAGATCTTGTATCTTTTCTTTCTTTCAATACCAGAATAAAGAATAACGAAATGATGTCCAAGTTCTCAATTAAGAAAAGTTCATTAAACCAAATGTTAGATACATAGATTTTAAATATTAAGATGCTTGGTTATTACTCACAATGGCGTAAGTAAACTACCTGTTTTATTCTGCACAGATCTTCAACTGTTTTTCCAGTCAAAAAAGTCATTGAAGTCACTTTATTCTAGAGGTTACAATATGAAATAAAAAAATTAAAAATCAAGTATTAAAAATTGCTTTTGATACCAACAGTTTAAAATAAGACAGAGGCACAGAGATTAGATCCACTTTGGCACAATAGTTAAGGCACCAGATAAGAAATTTGTAAGCTGTGAGTTCTAATCCCATTTTAGTTAAGCAGCCAATTGGGCCAGTCCATCTTTCTCAGCCCTGGGAAACATGCAATTGTAAATAACTTCTGAAATCTTACCAAGAAAACTGTTCAGGCAATCACTAGGAGTCAACAAACGTGGGGGAAAAATTAGACAGCCAAAAAAAAAAAAAAAACCCAAACCCACCACATTAAAAAAATTTTTTTTAAAAAAAGTACCGTATATACTTGAGTATAAGCCGAATTTTTCAGCCCACTTTTTGGGCTGAAAAATTCCACTTCGGCTTATACTCCAGTCAACAAAAAAGGACTTGTGCGCGGCCGAGGCTTTGGTGCTTCCGGGATTGCGCGCACCTCTCCCAAGCCACCGCCGTCCGAGACCTGCCGAAGTTTGGGGAGGTTTGGGGAGGTGCGCGCAACGGTCTCCGTTCCTCCTGCCGACGTTTGGGGAGGTTTGGGCGCCTCCCCAAACCTCCCCAAACGTCGGCAGGTCTCCGTTCCTCCTGCCGACGTTTGGGGAGGTTTGGGCGCCTCCCCAAACCTCCCCAGGTCTCCGTTCCTCCGCGCAGACCTGCCGACGTTTGGGGAGGTTTGGGCGCCTCCCCAAACATCCCCAAACGTCGGCAGGTCTCCGTTCCTCCTGCCGACGTTTAGGGAGGTTTGGGCGCCTCCCCAAACCTCCCCAAACGTCGGCAGGTCTCCGTTCCTCCTGCCGACGTTTGGGGAGGTTTGGGCGCCTCCCCAAACATCCCCAAACGTCGGCAGGTCTCCGTTCCTCCTGCCGACGTTTGGGGAGGTTTGGGCGCCTCCCCAAACCTCCCCAAACGTCGGCAGGTCTCCGTTCCTCCTGCCGACGTTTGGGGAGGTTTGGGCGCCTCCCCAAACCTCCCCAGGTCTCCGTTCCTCCCCGCAGACCTGCCGACGTTTGGGGAGGTTTGGGCGCCTCCCCAGGTCTCCGTTCCTCCGCGCAGACCTGTCGACGTTTGGGGAGGTTTGGGCGCCTCCCCAAACCTCCCCAAACCTCCCCAGGTCTCCGTTCCTCCTGCCGACGTTTGGGGAGGTTTGGGCGCCTCCCCAGGTCTCCGTTCCTCCGCGCAGACCTGCCGAAGTTTGGGGAGGTTTGGGCGCCTCCCCAAACCTCCCCAGGTCTCCGTTCCTCCGCGCAGACCTGCCGACGTTTGGGGAGGTTTGGGCGCCTCCCCAAACCTCCCGAGGTCTCCGTTCCTCCTGCCGACGTTTGGGGAGGTTTGGGCGCCTCCCCAGGTCTCCGTTCCTCCGCGCAGACCTGCCGACGTTTGGGGAGGTTTGGGCGCCTCCCCAAACCTCCCCAAACGTCGGCAGGTCTCCGTTCCTCCTGCCGACGTTTGGGGAGGTTTGGGCGCCTCCCCAAACCTCCCCAGGTCTCCGTTCCTCCGCGCAGACCTGCCGACGTTTGGAGAGGTTTGGGCGCCTCCCCAAACCTCCCCAAACGTCGCGCAGACCTGCTGACGTTTGGGGAGGCGCCCAAACCTCCCCAAACGTCGGCAGGTCTGCGCGGAGGAACGGAGACCTGGGGAGGTTTGGGGAGGCGCCCAAACCTCCCCAAACGTCGGCAGGTCTGCGCGGAGGAACGGAGACCTGGGGAGGTTTGGGGAGGCGCCCAAACCTCCCCAAACTTCGGCAGGAGGAACGGAGACCTCAGGAGGTTTGGGGAGGCGCCCAAACCTCCCCAAACGTCGGCAGGAGGAACGGAGACCTGGGGAGGTTTGGGGAGGCGCCCAAACCTCCCCAAACGTCGGCAGGAGGAACGGAGACCTGGGGAGGTTTGGGGAGGCGCCCAAACCTCCCCAAACGTCGGTAGGTCTGCGCGGAGGAACGGAGACCTGGGGAGGTTTGGGGAGGCGCCCAAACCTCCCCAAACTTCAGCAGGAGGAACGGAGACCTTGGGAGGTTTGGGGAGGCGCCCAAACCTCCCCAAACGTCGGCAGGTCTGCGCGGAGGAACGGAGACCTGGGGAGGTTTGGGGAGGCGCCCAAACCTCCCCAAACGTCGGCAGGTCTGCGCGGAGGAACGGAGACCTGGGGAGGTTTGGGGAGGCGCCCAAACCTCCCCAAACTTCGGCAGGAGGAACGGAGACCTGGGGAGGTTTGGGGAGGCGCCCAAACCTCCCCAAACGTCGGCAGGTCTGCGCGGAGGAACGGAGACCTGGGGAGGTTTGTGGAGGCGCCCAAACCTCCCCAAACGTTGGCAGGTCTGCGCGGAGGAACGGAGACCTGGGGAGGCGCCCAAACCTCCCCAAACGTCGGCAGGAGGAACAGAGACCTGCCGACGTTTGGGGAGGTTTGGGGAGGCGCCCAAACCTCCCCAAACGTCGGCAGGTCTGCGCGGAGGAACGGAGACCTGCCGACGTTTGGGGAGGTTTGGGGAGGCGCCCAAACCTCCCCAAACGTCGGCAGGAGGAACGGAGACCGCGCGCAAGTCCTCGGTAAGCTCCGGGCGGTCACTTGCTTTGCGTCTCCTGAGGGAAGGGGGGGGGCGACTGGAACGGGCGTGTTTCCTCGCCTGCTGGGCGCCGCGATTTGCCCGGGGAACGCGCGGGCCCCGAATGGCAGCGTGGAGTGAGGAAGCGGACAGCCAGGGCTTCCCCGAGAGCCGCGGCCACACAGGGTATTCCTGTGTATTCAGGCTTGCAAAATGGTGGATCCAGCCTCCGCCGGCGGCGGAGGCTTGCAGAATGGCGGATCGGCTTATACTCGAGTCAACAACTTTTCCCAGTTTTTGGGGGTGAAATTGGGGGTCTCGGCTTATACTCGAGTCGGCTTATACTCAAGTATATACGGTATTTCTTATCACACAATCATTTCCCCCCGTTATATCCTTGCCATCTGGCTTATATATGCATTTATAACCAAACCTCGATCTGCCTTGCTTTTCCAGATCTATGGCTTTATAATTCATGCACCCTCTAATGTCCAATGGGGCATGTCAACATTACTCTTCCTTGATTGAAAACAGTGCTTACCCCGAGGTCTCGCGAATTGTCCACATGAACAGACACGTAGTGGGCGTTAATTCCTTTCATACAATTAATTGTAATGTTTTTGGTTTTATTTTTGTCTTCATCGCCCGATTCCCAGAAGGTTTCCGTTGACCCATCTGTCAAACTACCAATCATGGCTGGTCGGCTTGAAGTTTTTATATCAACGATGTTAGTTAAGTCCTTCAGGCAGACCACTATGCATGATTCCTATTAACACAAACAAATGTCACCGTCAAACACACTATTGTGGTTTAAATTAATTTAATAAAATATTTAATTTAAAATGAGATCAACATTACTGAATATGCCCCGTGCACCCCCCACCCCTTTCATTTATTCCTTTAAATTGGTCTGGGCAAACTTTTTTCTGCTCAATTTCACAATTTGCTAGATATACCCAGATGGAACCAAATCAAACATTTCCCAAACATTCTTTATGCTCGAAAGGAAACCATTTTGGCCAGGTATTCTTTGGATTCTCACCGGCTGCTGCCACAGTAAGCCAGAAAAGCAAACTTGCCTGACTCAGAGCTTCAAAGCCAGACTGGACGCTAATGCTAAAGCTCTCCTCACTGTCTCCATCATCAGATTTGGAGAGAATGTTGTTGATGTGATGAAAGACGTTGCTCTGATGCAAAAACTGGTGGTCGGATTGCTTGAATTTGAGGCTCCAGCATCTGAAAAACAAGGTAGTAATGATTCCATTTTTTCAGTTCAAAGCTTCGAAAGATACATCCTTCCGTTCACAGAGCTATCGATCAATGGCCAGATCAACAGCAACCAGCACCAGATAAACAAGGCCAATCAAACAAGGGCCAATACCAGCTCCCAGCTAGAACAGCTCCTCTCCACCCTGCACTGATGAGCTTGCTTGGACAGGCATGGAAAGGTCTGCAGGAAGAGAAATGAGTTCAGAGACCACCTGGCACCTGAGAATCCCACCCTGGGCTGCCCACAGCATCCAAGAACATTTGGAAAGGGCAAAGAGGCCTCTGCTAGGAGCAAACTCTATGGTGCTGCATTGTTAAGCTCACCTGCTTCTACACATACTACACATAAGGAGAACACACTCTTATACTAACCCCTCCACACTGAAACACCTGCAGGAAGGGAAGTGAGTTCAGAGACCACCTGGCAACTTTTTACTCAACCCTGAGACTGCCCATATTCTTTCTGCCCAGATTGCAAGCAGACCTGTGTGTAGCAAAATGCTTAGTTTTGCTTTTTGCAGTTTTTTCCTTCCTCCCTCTAAAGAGTGAGAGTAAAATAAGGTGGCCTGTTGGAAGCAAGCTGAGATTCTGTTGCTAAGCAAATTCTCCCCAAAAGTCTCTTTGTGTTGATATGGGCTGCAAATGAAATAAATAAATAAATATAATAATAATAATAATAATAATAATAATACTAATAATAATAATAACAACAACAATAATAGTAGTAGTAATAAAGTAATAATAATAAAAAGTAATAAAATAAAGTAAAATAATATAGTAAAATAATAAAATAAAAATAAAATAGAATAAAATGAAATAATAAAATAACCTAATACATAATAAAATAAAATAAAATAAAATAAAATAAAATAAAATAAAATAAAATAAAATAAAATAAAATAAAATAAAATGTCTGGAAGGGCACTGCTGAAATTCAGCCAATGGGATAACAAATTCTGATAGCACAACTGGGGGAATTTATGATGCTTTCAAAGATAAGGGGGTGGGTGGCTTAGATGCTCTTCTAGGCAGCTCTTGGACCCCCTTCCCACCAGTAAACCTCCAGCAACGGACTCCAAAGGGGTCAAACTGAATAACCACACAGTGCCGTCAGAATCATTATGTGATGTCCAATTGAGGGCTGAGTTCCAGAAGAAGCCTTCTGAGGTAATCCATCCCCAGCCTGACTATGCCCACCAAGGCCAGCTATGGAAGTTGGGAGACCCCGCACACGAAGACCAGGGCATGGTCCAAATTCCTTCCTAGCAATCACCACCACCACCACCACGGTCACGTTTTCCTGGAGAAAATATGGCTCTGCCCTGAAGCGTTTCCTCGGTCCCAGAGCTTCATTGTGTCCGGAGCCCACCTGCACCTGAGATAGCCCACCTCAGAGCCATCTGCTGTAATGAACTTCCACTCGGCAGCAACATCATCAGGTCCGAGATGGTCTGTAGCAGACGGTGGAAAGTGTGAGGGAGCGGATGTGCAGCTTCTCCAGCAATCACAATGTCTGACAACGGATGCTCACAAACCCGCGTGTCCTTTTCCTAACACATCAAGCACAAGTAGCATTGAGTTAGTTATTTAACGCTGTTCCACACTGTGGTTTCCCCAAGAAGACTTTTGAGATACACAAACACACAAAGCTGTAGAGCAGCGGGGCAAACTTCATAAAACAATAAGATCCGTAGCAAAGAATAGTCAGCTAAATACGGTAAGACAAATCCAAACCTTAAATAACCTACAAAAGCAGCACACAGAGCAAAAACAATTCAAACCTAAAAGAAAAAAAAATTAAATTTAAAAACCCTGCTTTAAAGGTTTTCTAGCACAATGGGAATATGCTGAAGAAAAGCTAATTATCTATAATAATGACTCTGAGTCATTCTTAAAAAGATCCATCATCTTGAAAAACCTGAGAGAAAAATAGATGATCCTCGACTTATAGCAGTTCGTTTAGTGAGCATTCGCAATTACAACGGCACTGAAAAAAGTGACTTACGACCATTTTTCACACTTAAAACAACCACTGCGGCATCCCCATGGTCACGTGGCTTTACATTTGGGTGCTTGGCAACTGATTCATGCTTATGACCATTGCAGCATCCCCTTTTGCGACCTTCTGCCAAGCCAAGTCAATGGGGAAACCAGATTTACTTAACAACCGTGTTATTCATTTAGCAGCTGAAGTGATTCGCGTAACAAATATTGCTAAGCACATTGATTTGTGCTTCTTAGATTGTAAGCCACCCTGAGTCTTCGGAGAAGGGCAGGATATAAATGGGATTAAATGGGATTAACAAATGTGGCAAGAAAACTCGTAAAATGGGTTAAAATTCACTTCACAAATTTCTCACTTAGCAACATAAAATTTTGGGCTCAATTGTGATTGTAAGTTGAAGACTAACTGTACTGTGGTCTGTATTTCATGATTTCTCTCAAGAATAAGAAATGCCTTTGTTACTGTTTCACTACAGCCATCTTGCTAAAGTACCACATCGTTTTTAAGTATGGTGCTGTGCCAGTCCACATTCCTAGCTATTTTATGCAATGACTAACTGAAGCCACTGTAAATGTGACCTCCATTTCTGAAATTAAATCAAAAGGCTCTCTGTGGAATTAGGCCACTATATGTCAGAGAAGTCACCAGTCACAGAAGCCCTGATTTACAGAAATCTAAATGGTCACAAAGAGAGTCAGGAATGTTGACTATCATATCTGCATCCCAGCAAAGCTACGGCTGCTGTGTCTATGCAATGACAAAGCACAATCTCTCTTTGGGTTACAAACTAGCCTCGGAAATAGTTTGCACAAAGGAACCCTGGGTGATCCATAGGTAAGGTAAAGGTAAAGGTTCCCCCGCACATGCGTGCTAGTCGTTTCCAACTCTAGGGGCCGGTGCTCATCTCCGTTTCAAAGCCGAAGAGCCAGCACTTGTCTCCGTGGTCATGTGGCCGGCATGACTAGATGCCAAAGGCGCACGGAACGCTGTTACCTTCCCACCGTAGTGGTCCCTATTTTTCTACTTGCATTTTTACGTGCTTTCGAACTGCTAGGTTGGCAGAAGCTGGGATGAGTAACAGGCACTCACTCTGCTATGCGGCACTCGGGATTCGACCCGCCAAACTGCCGATCTTCTGATCGACAAGCTCAGCGTCCTAACCCACTGAGCCACCGCGTCCCTGTGTGATCCATAGATTGCTGTAAAAAAAAATAAACAGGATTTTTTTTCCCCACCCCTACCTTGATACAACTATTCTAAGAGTGTTTTCCCAAACACGTAAGTAAAATTAATTGTAAATAATATGCCATCCCTTTGACCTACTTGTTCAACGGTTTCTTTGTTGGCTTTGTTTTCCTCATCTTCCTCTTCCTCAGCCTCCACTGGGGCTGGAGTAAGAGAAGCCACAAAATGCCAAAGAATGTCATGAAGAGACGTGGTTTGTATGACGTTGCACAGAAGCCAATTAAAAGCCTAGAGAAGACAGAAGAGAAAAATGTCAGGTTTGGGGAAAATAAACCCTGTTCAATTCATTAGAGCAAGACAAGCTTGTTCCAAATATGTGGACCCTTAAAGAGACAATCAACAAGCTAAAAAGGGGGGGGAGACCAAAACACCTTCCCACCAGCAAGCAGATGAGCATAGGCTGACTCCAAGATTAACATCAGAGCAACGATCAAGAAGTAAACAATACCACAATCAAGAAGCTGCCAAAAAAGTCAACGCTAAACAGCCAAATTAAAGAACTTCCAAGACCGTTGCCACCAACACAAGACGGAGCAAGCCACTAGAATATAAACTGAGATATAAAGCCCACTCCTTACTAGCACTGTTGATATTACCTAGTTTGGGCAAGGAAACTTCAAGAAAAGAGAGCACCAGGGACCCCCCCATTTCAACCCTGAGCTAAAAGAATATTCTCCTTTATTGGTATGTGGAGCCTGTCACGTTTTCATCCTCCTGTACCTCAGTTAGGAAGGTCAACTGTGGACCGAATGGGACCTTTAGGGTCCCACTCTTGGCCACGTCTCTTCCGCCTCCCTCATCCCGCCTCTGCCCATTTACAGAGAGCTTTCCTCCTCGGCTGGCCCGCCCCCGGCCCTTTTCCCTGGCCAATGGGGCCCTTGCCCTCCATCCCGGCCCTTTTGCCGAGGCACCCTTTGTCCGGGGCCTTAGGCTGCATGGGACAAATAGCCTCCAGCCAATCAGGTGGCAGGAAGCAATGGCGTGGGGCTGTGGAAGGGCAGGCCTGGCACGGCACCTGTGAGAAGGATCTGGGTGGACCAACAAATGGACATGAGCAAGCAGTGTGGAAGCAGCAGCAGCCATTCGGCCAACACAGTTGTAGATTGCAAAAAACAGAAGCCGCGGTTTTCATCCTGGGAATCACCTTTGAGAAGGGAAGCTGCTAGAGAGGGCACAGCTGGCTCCTTCCAACCGAGGGAGGGAACTGCTGGAATCCTGGATGGTCCTGACGCTACTGTCTGGCAATGTTTACATGGCAGGAAGTTCCTTGCCACACTATGGCCTTCCTGGTTCTCTAACTAAAATTTTGAATGAATACTTTATTTGGCCAAGTGTCATAAGACATACAAGGAATTGTCTCTGGCACGGAAACAGCATACAGGCAAAGCAACATCATCACCATCATCATACCAATAAGAGGAGAGGAGTAAAGAAGGTAAGAAGGACAAGTGATAATACTGCAGCCGTATTACATGGGGAAAATACACATAGACTGTTCTGTACCAGCCTACTACCGGCCCTGCAGATAAGGCAGGGACAACCCCTTTACAAGAAGGCAAGAGGCTGGAACTAAGCCTGCCAAATTTATGGACACAAAAGCAAACAGAGCAAAACAAGACACGAACCATGAAACAGGAGCTATTCAAACGGTTGCCTTCAGCAAACCAGCCCTCCCACGCATTCCCCTTTTAAACAGTTCAGGGTGTGGCTTCTCTCTGCCTCCTTCCGAGGTGCCCCATTGCCTTCCTCTGTTTACTCCTGCTTGACTGCCTCCTGCGTCGGGCGTCCTTGAACAGGGCCAGCTGTGGGTCATCTTCATCCATGCTGTCAGGCTCACACAGCTGGGTCTGCGTCGTAACCAGATGGGAGGGGCCTGGCTGATGGCTGTGTGGAGCCTCAATACTATCCTCAGCAACCTCTCCAACACCCCCCTCCTCCTCCTCTGAATCGTCCGACCCAACTGCCGAACCCACAGGCTGACCCTGAATCACAACATAGACATTAGACAAGACTGTGAGAATTAGGCATTCAGCAGAGTGACGACCTGTGTCTAGTTGTCTTGGCACGCAATGCCCTGTAGTGCTGTCCTGAAGAGAGGAATGTTTATGTCCAGGATGTGTGTGTGGGGGGGTGTCTGCAGATACTGTCTCTGCCCTCCTTTTGACCCACATAATATGGAAGCGTGGAACAATTTTCTACTTTAATTTTCTTCTATTTTTGCACGGAACAACCGCTTGCAGAAAAACAATGTTAGGCACTGAACCCGCACAAATTTTGCGCGCGACACTTAGGACTGCTGGATAAAAAGGCAACGTACGAAGCTGAGGGGGTGGCAATGCAAGTTACTTGCATCGAAGAGGTAGCTTTCCTCCATACTACAGGCTTAGATGTGCCTTTGGGGTGAACCGTGAGCTGTAAAACGGCTCAGGCTTTTACGCAGAAGTCCCGCTTTGTACGTAATTTAACCGCCAGACGATTCAAATTCATTACCTCCATAGCAAACACCCGGCAAGCTGATTTTCTTAAAGCTTGTTTCATGGCTATCTCGAGTCCCTCCAAGTCATGATGCTGAATTACAAATGCCAGAACAGGCCACTGGAAGTTTCTCTCTCCCCTGGAAAGGGAGCTGTGGGCGGAGATTAACCGAGAGAGTTCAGGAGATGGATGTCTCAGAAGAGAGGAGCCCACTTCTGTTTGAAGGCAGAAACACACGGAAACATTAGAGGAGTAGCTTTGTGGCAGATGGCCAGCATCAAAGTAATATTAAGCTAGAAACATTGTGCATGTGGCGGCTTGACAGTGCCATGCTGTTCTCTGCCTCTTGGGCATTCCGACAGTCAAACCAGCGTCTTGAACTGAGATGCTATAATGACACTGACCCGTTTCTCACATGGAGTTATTTATTATCCACGTGAATCATGCCAAACTTTGAATGGCTTGCAAGGAACTGGAGCTCTGGCAACATCTAAACTGCTTTGGGGAAACCGGCCTTGGTGAGTACTCGTGTAAGGCGCTGGATTCGGATTCTGAGAGGGAGATTCTTTGCAGCAACACCATCCCAGGGTTGCTGGTTCCTCTCTGAAGGGGTTTTGGGGGAAGGTGGCCTCTGATCTGGCTGCACCCTGCCCCTGAGCTGCCATAGCTGTGTGAATGCCTCCGAGACAGCAAGCAGAGCAACTGCAACCTCTGGGGCGCAGAGGCTGTGTAGCCGCACCGGTGACCACTGCCATGAAAAGCAGCATCCCACTTCCTTGGGGTCACTTAGGAGATTCTCGCCTTCTTCCTAGGGGCTGGTGAAAGCCCTCTCTGGCGGTAGTGCCCTCTCGCAGGTAAGTCAGGAAGTGGGGAGTGCAGAAGGTAACGAGGAGGAGGAGGCGGCAGTTCATCCTCTACAGCAGACACGTCAAACTCGCGACGTCACGTGACATCGCGCAACGTATCAGGATGGTTTTGCCATTGCCGGCAATGGGGTGGGTGCGGCTTCCGGATGAGACGTCCGGTTCGCGGGCCGGCAATTCTACAGGGCTGTGTGTGTGTGGGAGAAGGTGGCCATCCTTAAGGGCACGTCTGGAGCTTTGTGGGGCTGCTCCGTTTTGGGTAGGGAAGCACAGCAGTGTGGGCCTTTGCCAAGACTGAGATGGAGTTGAACACGGCCCAAGTACTCCGCAACTTGACACCCCTGCTCTACAGGACTGTGTGTGTGTGGGAGAAGGTGGCCATCCCTAAGGGCACGTCTGGAGCTTTGTGGGGCTGCCCCATTTTGGGTAGGGAAGCACAGCAGTGTGGGCCTGTGCCAAGACTGAGATGGAGATGAACACGGCCCAAGGACTCCACGCCAGTTCCCCAAAGGAAAGACGTTCCCTTCCTCACCTGCATCTCCACTGTTAACTCTCCTTCTGGGGATGGCCTTGACCCGGGCAGGCAGAATGGAGTGAGGCTTGTCGTATTCTGATGCAACGACGGAATAGGATCTTTGGAACACTGTACGCTTCGCAAGATCTGTGTCTGTGATGGGACTGGTCTCTAAACTGGAAAAAGAACAGAAGCGATTCCGATTTTCGAGCCATGTTAGCACTCCACACGCACACAAACATATATTACATAAAGAGCTGCTTTCGTATGTTCCTTAGGAGTGTTAGCTGTTGTCAGAGAATGTGTAACTCTAACAATAAACTTCAATCAGATATTTAGAGGGAAGCACAAGCATTTATTTTATTTATTTATTTATTTTTATTTATTTTATTTGATTTGTATACCGCCCTTCTCCCGAAGGACTCAGGGCGGTGAACAGGGACATAAATACCAAAATACCCAAAATACAGAAATTAAAAACAAATTAAACCCTAGTGCCCAAATGCAGAAAATAAATTACATTAAAACAATAATTAAAACAAAACCCATCAGACCAGGCCGGCTTGTTTAAACAAATAGGTTTTTAGGTCGCGTCGGAAGGAGTGAAGGTCGGGAGCCATCCGGAGCTCAACCGGTAAACGGATCCACAGGTCAGGCGCACCCATAGAAAACGCCCTCCCCCTGGGGGTCACCAGACGGCATTCTCCGAACGGCGGCACCCTGAGGAGGCCCTCTCTGTGGGAGCGCACTGGGCGGAGGGAAGTTGATGCTGGCCGCAGGTGCTCCCTAAGGTACTCCGGACCCATGCCATGTAGGGCTTTGTAGGTCATAACAAGTACCTTGAATCTCACCCGGAAGGCAACTGGAAGCCAATGCAGCTCACGGAGCAGAGGTGTAATATGGGAGTATCGGGAGACCCCCAACACAATTCGCGCAGCTGCATTCTGCACCAGTTGGAGCCTTCGAGTGGTCCTCAAGGGCAGCCCCATGTAGAGAGCGTTGCAGTAGTCTAACCGAGAGGTCACGAGCGCATGAATGACTGTACGCAAGGCATCACGGTCTAGATAGGGCTGTAACTGGCACACCAGGCGCAACTGGGTGAAGGCCCCCCTAGTCACAGTTAATATATGTTTATCATTAGGCAAGTAGATAGCCATCTAAATTTCCAGTCTCTTCCTTCAGAAAAGGGCTGCATTGGGTTTTGCTTGCCTAGTGTGCACTTGAGTATGTTAGAGAAGGACCCCGAAGCCATCCAGATTGACAAAACCAAATGTTTTATTTAGGATTACATGACTCCTTTTCCACAATCAGGCACTGAATTATTACTCTTTCAATAAAATATCCTGGTTGAAAATTGGTATGGTGACAAATAGTGCAGCAAAAAATAAAATAAAAAATAAAGCATCTCAATATTGGAAGAAGGAGGACCTGCCTACGATAGAAGAGTGGACTTTAAAAGTTTCAAACCTAGCAGAAATGGCAAAAACCTCAGCATATTTGAAAGAACAATCGCAACAGAGATATATTTTAGAATGAAGATGGATCGATTATATTCAGAATAAATATGGGACTAAAAAGTTTCATTTAGCATATGAATAAGTATTAGTATTATAAGATGTATTATTATTTAGTTATTATTATTTAGTTATTTAGTTATGTTTAAGGGGTTAAAGCACAATAGAATGTAAAGTGTTTTTTTTAGTTAGTTAACATATTTTAGCTTAAGTTTGTAAAAGTTAATACCCTGTATTCAGCTCTGGGAAAAAGGGGGGGGAGGGGAGGGAAGGGAAGGGGGGAGGGGGAGGGAGTGAGTTTATGTTTTTAAAATGTATTTTAAAACTTTTCAATAAAAAAAATAAAGCATGAATCCAGGATTGCCTTCCTTTCAAATAAAAATTGCACCATTTAGTCAATCAGCATACGTTAATGTCAGAATGGAGTACCTGGGTGGCATGGATTTCATATTGCTCTCTGGCTCCTCAAAGACATTTGGACTGGCATCTGGAGTGACAGATATATAAGGTGCAGGAACTGAAGTTGAACGCAAATACCTCATCTCGTCTTGAAAGAGGTTGTCGTCTTGATAGCCCACAAAGTTTTCATGATGATGTCTGACAAAAAAAAATCACATCAGTAAAATCAAAGTGTTGATAGCCACTGGGAACACAAAAACCTTCCAGTGAGACCTAGAGGTTGACAAGAATGTGAGAAGGTCATCCTAGACTGGTATGTACTGGTATGACCTGGGAGTCAAGATCACCTCAAGGGATCATCCTTCCAATCAGATCCGGTGATTCTCACAAACCTGGACATAAGCCCAGCTCCACTGCTTTTACCTGGCTAATGTCTGAAGGTAGAGGCAAGGCATTTTCACGGGAAAATCCTCGGAAATGCCTTCCTTGACGCTGGGAAGCTGGGACTGGAACGGCTTGGATGGGTGGTAGCACAAAATTGAGGGCTCGGCAGCACTGCTCAAGGCCAGCAAGAACAGGGCATTCCCTTTGATCACTTGGTGGGCTTCCATCGTGGGCAAGGCACGGGGGGTCTTCACCTGTGTCGGCTTCCTCCTCGACTGTTTGACCTAGGAAGAAATAAGTGAGACGGGCTGATCTGAGAGCAGAGACCAAGCAGGCGTTAGCACGCCGCTCAAACATGACTCACTAGCCTGGATGTCTTAGGTCAGCGGGTAGGCAACCTTGGCTCTTTTATGACTCGTGGACTTCAACTCCCAGAATTCCTGAGCCAGCATGGCTCAGCTTGGAAACCTCTTCTTTTCCCCTCAGCATGGCTGGCTCAGGAATTCTGGGAGTTGAAGTCCACGAGTCATAAAAGAGCCAAGGTTGCCTACCCCTGTCCTAGGTCTGAAGAAGTCTTGTGACCCTGTGAAACTGGCTCTTGGCCAAGTGTTCTCTTCCTAAGGACCTGGGCCCCCAGGGATGGGGGTGGGGAAATCCTGGATTTTGGCCACAGTGTCCAGCAGGACCCAACTGGCTTGGGAGAAAGAGTAGAGAGCTACCTTTTCTCTCGCTGCTGCCTGCTTTTCACGGAGGTATTTTTCTCTGCACCGATCGCAGACAAGGTACCACGTGCTTCCTCCTATGCCACCATCGCCACAGTTCCCAGCCCATCCTCCGCAAAAGTGTCCAATGCTGTTGTAGCCCTGTCCGTCTGCGTACCGGCCACAACCTTAAAACCACAGAAGGTCACGTTAGAGAGAGAGAGAGAAAGATCTTACCACAGTTGTGAGTCAAATCAAGCCTTCACAAGATGACCTGCTCTGATGCTCAACCACCCTCAGTTCACGAAAGCTGGATTGAAATATTCACCAAGACTCAGGCTTAAAATAGGACGTGCCCTTCTTTAACAAAAGGCATTTTAAGGGCTGATGCCTCAACCGCATTAAACTGCCAGCATTATAATTGGGTGCATGCTGGATCCGGAATAAAGCAAAACCATTAATCCATCGTCCTATCTAGAGAACATTTTAACTTCTGATCGAAAATGAGGCATTTAAAGAGATTAAAACTGACACAAATCGACTGATTTCTCTCTCGGCAACAATGATAGATTTGTGGAATGGCACCACTGAAGCAAAACAAGAACACAATCAAGATCCACTGGCGTTAAGTCCTGGATAGTGTTCAAACATGAAGGACCAGAGATGTTTGATTCATGGGGCCCTTCTCCCTGAGGCCTTTTTCCCTCCCTTGGGTTGCTGTCTGGACTGTTGTCTCTTCATCCTGGATCTAATATGTGAGGAAAAGGCCAGAGCGCTTCAAGGCAAGGCAGGAATTTACGATGAACTGACAACACGACTGCAGGCACCCCATTCCCTACCTATGCAGTTAGTGACCATTTGAAGTTAGAATAGCACTGAAAAAAGTGATTTATAACCAGTTTTCACCCTTATGACCATTGCAGGAACCCCACGGTCACCGATCAAAATTCAGACGCTCATATTTATGACGCTTGCGGCTCGTCTTTTGCGGCCTCCCGACAAGCAAAGTCAATGGGGGAAGCCAGCTTTACTTATCCACCATGTTACTAACTTAACATCTGCAGCGATTCACTTAGTAACTGTGGCAAGAAAAGGGTCGCAAAACAGGGGAAAGCTCACTCAACAGCTGTCTCGCCTAGCAACGGAAATGCTGACCTCCGTTGTGGTTTGTAAGTCGAGAACTAGCTTATCCACGACAACAGCAGGTGTGGTAAAATCAGAGAAAAATCCGACTGCCTCTCTCGGTTACAGGCAGGGCAGCGACCCCCAAAGGCCTCCCTCCATGTTTTTTTTGTTGTTGTTTTTTTTGCCTGGAGCCCCTCTTACCTGGATGTGCTTGCCTCATGTGATAGGTCACCGGATACGGGTGGGACTCCCCACACAGTTCACATATGGTGTCTTTCTCCGGACGATCCCCGGCAAGCTGAGCCATTTCCCCAAAGAGATTTCCCCTCGGTCTCGCCTCAGCCTTCTCTTTCTTCTTCTTCTCCTTTTTGGACTTCTTGCTCTCTTTCTCGCTCTCTTTCTTCTTCAACACCGCACAGGAGCCAGGGCTTGGAAAGATCATGTTCTGGGATGCTGCCTTGATGGTTGCCAGAGAAATGTCTTCCCAAAAGGCCACCAGGTGCTGCAGCGTTAACGGCAGAGGGGACTTGGCCTTCAGCGGGTGGTGGCCGGAGCTATCGAAGGGAACCGCTTCCGACTTCCCGTCCTCGCAGCGTTCGTGAAGAGGCGGCTCTTTCAGCATCGACAGGACTTTGTTCTTATTGATGCTCCCCATTTTGGAGATGTCGGGCCCGTGAGGAGCTATGTTGAACATGTTGAGCGCCGAGGATATTTCCAGCGAGTGACGGTTCTTCAGCTTGGCTTCTTTCTCTTCGGCCGGCGCCTGGCTGAGATTGCTCCGGATGGGCGCGTGCTCTTTGGAAAGCTCGGGGTTGAACTTCAGAAACGAGGAGCAGGCCATTGCGTCGTGGACGATGCCTTCGTGCCACAGGAAGGACGCAAAGACGGTCCTGGCACATTCGGCCACCGAAGGAGACATGGCTGGTTTGGCTGGCTCTACCGGCCGGGCTCCTTCCCCTTTAAACAGGCAGACCGATCTCTCCTTTTTGGGCCTGGCATGCCTGTTGGCGCACTTCCGGCCCGCTTTGGGAGAAGCCCTCGTCTCCTGTTCCTCTCTCAGAGGGGCCTTCCCTATGCTGAAGTGAACTTTGTTCAAGCCCTCCTCCAGGCTGCTGCAGTCGGAGCTATCCTCGCATATGGTATTGGTAACGCTGCTCGTTTTCAACGTGCTGGACGTGCAGACCTCGACAACTTCGCTGTGGAGGTTTTCTTGAACCACGTGAGGAGAAGGGGCTCTGTTTTCTGTCTCAGTCCCGGATCTCCCTTCCTTGGGTCCAATTTTGGGCTTAGGCGAAGTGGATCTTCCCCGTATGGGCTCGGTGAGAGGAACTTTCTTTTTGCGAAGAGTATCTGGGTCCAGTGTGTAAGAATCCGACTTAGACCGCTCCCGAGGAGGGTCGAGCTTCGTCTTCACCGGGGCTGAGGGTTTCTGGGGAAGAGGCTTCTCGTGAGGAGATGACGACCGCCGAGAACCAGCGCCAGATGTGCAGGATTTCCCCGATGGGGGTGTCTTTGGAGAAGGGGCCCGAGTTCCCGGGCCTGGGGATTCTGCCCGAAGGGAAGGGACCGTCCTCCCCTCAGATCTTAAAGTCTGAAGAGTGTTGTGATTGGGCGACAATGATCTGCTGTGGGAATCGGACCTCAGCTTGGCAGTGTCGGATTTCAGCATTAGAGACTCGCTGGCAGACAGGCTCTCGGTGTTCCTAGGCTTCTTCTGGTCGGCTACGGCGTGACTCCAATGCCCGTCCGCTTTAGGGCTCCTGCTTTCACCCCGGTACTTTAAGGCCACGTCCGCCTTTCCTGCTGGAGAAACTGATCTAGCAGCTGCAGTAAAATTTAGTCTGTCACCTGTACAATAAATGTTACAATTGGGTTAAAAAGGAAGGATTAGTAAGGTAAGCCTTACCGCGTTGAGCCGTCATATAAATTCATTTCTCGCCGTTCTCCGGCCACCAGAAAACTAATACAAGCGGCTAAAAGAGAAGTTTCCAGCACTATAGGGAAGGGAGAAAAGTGTGACTAAAACAGTCTTAGAGTCAGAGCCCAAAGATAAGTGAAACTCAGTTAGGCAAATCTGCAGCTTCTGTCCCTCAAAGCTGCTTCTTAGCACCAGTAACTCTTCTAGAGGAGATCGTAGCAATAGGATTGTGAAATCAAGGGTGGGGGGGGGGAGAGCAAGTCACTTTCTATTTGCAAGAGACCCATCTGGATCTAGGAAAGCCCTGATGACCAGCGGTCAGCCTGCTCACATCTTAACAACACAGGCTACCCACTCCAGGGCGGGAAAGGCAAGTGTTCTTCTCTCAAGTCAGGATGGATCCAGTTATGGTCAAGAAGTGGGGGTGGCTTCTTATAGCAGGGACCCCACTGTGCATATTGGGAGGAGTTAAGGGGAAGGATGTTTGTCTGGAACCAGGCTTCAGGCCTCCGACATGGGTTCTCTTGGTTCCCTGGCTTTGCTGTTTCAGAGAATCTGACCCAGAGAATTGAGGATACTTGCAGAACAATTGAGGGGGGGAGGGGTTTAAGAAAATGGCTCAGCTGGAAGCTCCACAGATCTTTCAGCTTCCTTTGGAATCCAAAGCAGGATCACTTTTTGAGGAATCAGATAAAAATGTTCAATAGTGTTCAGCACAAAGCTAAAAGTTTGTGGAGCTTCTCATTCATCCAGATCAGGGGTAGGCAACCTCGGCTCTTTTATGACTCATGGACTTCAACTCCCAGAATTCCTGAGTCAGCTATGCTGACTCAGGAATTCTGGGAGTTGAAGTCCATGAGTCATAAAAGAGCCGAGGTTGCCTACCCCTGATCCAGATCATGGTTGTCCCTAAGGTGCTTTTATTTTAAAGCCTATTGGGCTGTCCGATTTTTCCTTAAGAAGTTTCGCTTCTCATCCAAGAAGCTCCTTCAGTTCTTCACTTCTTGGATGAGAGGCAAAAGGTCTTACAAGAAAAATCAGAAAGTCCACTTGCTTTTAAAATAAAGCACCTTTGGGGAATATAGCTAAAAGATGTCTATATGCGCATTTTGATAAACATAAGAAATACAAGTTTCTGAAAAGATGAAAACAATCATTTCAAGACTTTAGGAAGCTTTCTTTTTTTTTTTTAACATTCGGTAGTGACCTATGTAATATATCATATCAAAGTAGGAATTGCTGAAAAGGTCTACAAGAGTTATGCTATTCAGTGCCGATATTATTAAGCGGTTCTTAACTTGTCAAAGATGACTTTGTGGCCAGTCATCCACGGTCAAAATGATTCGCAGAAAGGACACTGTACCCTTTCAAATTAAAATTAAAGGAAGCATGTCATCAAACGGGGAAAGACAGTTGTATATTTGACCCTAACCCTGTTCAGCGGCTGTACTGAACAATTAAATCAGACTGTAAAGATTAGAGATTGCCTCGGGTCCATTTAGAGTGAAAGGCTAAGAGGACACAGCAACCCATTCAGAATCTTAGCATGCCCATTCAGGGTGGGACGCAACTAGACAAGAAGTGTCTGTTCACATCCTTTGGGTTGGCACCGATGCGCTGCCTATTGTGTTTGGGCAGTAGAATCGCAGAGCCCGTGCTGCTGCTTGTGGGAAAACCTCTCCTTTACAGCAGAAGCGACAGTCTGACATTTCAGCCAAGCCACTCTGAGCCTACACGGAAGCATTTTTGGAGCTGGATGGAATGAGATGGGACTGGCAGGAAAGCCCCTCGTGTCCACGCAAGCGGTCTCCAGCGGCATGCATACCCACCCTTGAGCTTGTATGAGAGAGATGAGAGAGCGGAGGAGGCAGGCACGGGAGCATCACTACTTGGGTCAATGCGCTCACGACAAGCAAGGCCGCGGGGTGGCGTTTCTAGAGGGGAAGACAGTGGCACAGAAGGAGCACAGGTTGAATGTGGTGTGTGTGCGGGGTGGTGGGGAAGCCAAGATAAAACTAGCAAAGCAAGCAAAAACCAGAGCTGGGACAAAATCCAACACACACTTTCAACCACTGTTCATGAACTCTTCTGGAAGTCTCAAGCAATAAATCTAGCGTTGTTGTGTTTTTGTTTTTCTTTTTTTTCCCCCCCAAACAGGTCATTATGGAAAACCTAGCCAGATTCTTAAGAGGAAGAGCAAATATTTCAGGAAACTTTAGCAATGGCTCAGCCCCTAATGCAGACTTTCGCACTATTTTCCCTGTGTCCCTTTATTGGTCAGCTCTCGGAAAGACCATATTCAGCATCCTCCTGAATATTTTGGTTCTCCTCTTTAGGTACTAGGAGTGCTGTTGTCTTGCGGAGTAAGGAAAAAAAAATAAACATGCAAAGCAATTAATTCTGTATGCCAATCACTTGCTCTTTTGAAAATAAGGCCTTGCAGGTCAGTCCTGCTCTCTGTCAACCCAGGCCAAGGGAAAGAACACCTCCAGGAAGAGAACGCCCATCTCTGCTAAGCGAGGAATGGAACAGGCAAGGGAACTAAAACGTGGCCTTTCCACAAGAGATTCAGGCCACCCTTTTATAGCTTCCAAAACTTTTCTAAGTTCTTCCAATCAACCTTCTGTGGATCAGGTAGATAACTTGCACCGAGGTCATAATGAATGGAAGAACTCCTGCTGAGTCCTTCAACAACTAGTCTGTACTCCGTACAGCTGTCCTTGTCTTTTTAACAAGGAGCCCCACCTCGCTTCTCATGGGCTTTTGTGGCTCCCTCAAGACTCCACACTAATTTGTGTGAGGGGGGGAAGTGCTATAAAGAGACGTGAAGCCACCTTAAGAGTCAGCTAGGTGATTCTCGAGTTAAGCCTGACTCAGGGCGTGCATACGATAGGGACTTCTCGATCAGAGCCACTGGGAATACAAGAGTCTTACTTTACAATACAGGCAGTCCTTGACTTATGACCACAATGCAGCCCCAAATTTCTGTTGCTGCGCAAGACAGTTGCTAAGTGGGCTTTGCTCCATTTTGCGATCTTCCTTGCCACAGCTGTTAAGTGAGTCGCTGCAGCTGTTCAGTTCGTAACACAGTTGCTCGTTAAATCTGGCTTCTCCACGTTGATTGATTTTGCTTGCCAGAAAGTCGCAAAAGGGGAATCACACGACCCCAGGAGGAAGCAACCATCCTAAGCACATGTCAGTGGCCCAGCAGCCGAATTGGGATCATGTGACCACGGGGGATGCTGCAACGGCCCTAAGTGTGAAGTCACTTTTTCCAGGGCCGTTGTAACTTTGAACAGTCACTAAATGAATGGTTGTAAGTCAAGGGCTATCTGTACTTAGATATCCCTGTAGTGTAAAGTATATGGGTGGGTGAAAAGGGGAAGATGGAAGTCTCTTTCTCTAAAGAAGGGATTAGACCTAAAGTGAGAATAAAGAGTAAACTGCAAATACATGGTACCCTTTTCTCAAACATTAATCCAAATAAACCCATGGGATCTCCTTACACACAGACTGAGGGGTTTTAACTAATTTAATTTAATTGGGTTTTGGTTTAACTTCAGGGACTGCAATTTAATCATAGTTTTAACTGATTTTAATTTTGTATGTTATGTATTTTAATTTTCCCTGTAAACCGCCCTGAGTCCTACGGGAATAGGGCGGTATGTAAATTTAAATAATAATAAATAATAATAATTATTAAATAATAAATAATAAATAAATAAATATTGTCAACCTATATAGCAGGGGTGTCAAACTCGCAATGTCATCTGACATGTCATGACGTATTGCGGTTTTGCTACGATGCATCTGGCCCGCGGGCCGGCAGTTTGACACCCCTGCTATATAGGAAGAGCTAGCTCAGGGGGTAGGCAACCTTGGCTCTTTTATGACTTGTGGACTTCAACTCCCAGAATTCCTGAGCCAGCATGGCTCAGCTGGGAAACCTCTTCTTTTCCTCTCAGCATGGCTGGCTCAGGAATTCTGGGAGTTGAAGTCCACGAGTTATAAAAGAGCCAAGGTTGCCTACCCCCTGAGCTAGACTGTCACCAGAAGACAAAATGCTACGGTCCTTTCGACAATATTCTCTTCCCATAAAGTGCTCAACAAGCTCATGGCAAATTTACCAGAAATATTCAAAGTGTACTTAAGTGCTGGTGTTGCATTTTCTCCCAGTTAAAGTGAGACTGGAAAGATTTTCTTAGCTAAACAAAAGGATTTCTGTGCCTCCCCTGATCCCATTCACTTTCAGCTAAATTTGTAAGACCCGTATCTTTTTAGAGAACCACATGCAAAGACATTATTTAACATATCTTACAGTTTAGCCTTTGGCCGTGCAAGAAGGCAGGGAGTTTGATTTGCTTTTCAAAGCAGTGGAGAGGGGATCTCTTTTTCCCACAAGTTTTGTAAAGCATGGAAATTATTTCCTTCAGGCTTCCACTAGGCATCTTCCAAACTACGACCATTCCTTGCCACGTGATCAACAATTTGGCTAATGCACGAGCTATCTAGCCATCACTCAGATTGGATGTTCCCATCAATGCAACAGTTCACCAAAGTTACATAAGTTTGAGGGCCAAAGGTAAAGAAGAAATAGGGGGTAAGATCTCTTAAGCTGAAATGGTTTTCTCTGAAGATCTATTCTGACTTAAAGCTGTCTCTTCTTGTCACGTGCGTGGGTGAAGTCTCCAGTGGACAGCATGAATCAGACTTTGCAGGCTACTTGCGTTTGGAAACTCAAATTAAATTCTTCTAACACTGACTTGTTTTTTTTATCCATCAACAGTCACAACACTCTTGCTAGCTTATCTGGATGGCATCACAAGTGGTCTGTCATCTTGGGAGTTATTCTAGTCTAAATCTTAATATCGTGGCCTCAGGCAGGAAGGAGGACTATCATCAGCCACTATTTTAAGAAGATATAGCACTGGAAAGGTAAGGAAGTACCCCTGGCACTGAAGTTCTACGTGCTCTCAAGTAATTTTCTGTTACAGATGGATAGTTGACACTATAGTTCAACTTCATCTCCTCCAATAGCTCTAATAAAAGAGAACCGAGTGCAGATCTGAAGATACTCAAAGTTCCTACTTCAGATCTGCACAAGATTTTCAGATACACAATAATTAAAATCCATTGCCGTGTCTCTGTGTTGTACATTAAGAAGAGGAACAACTATCCTTTCCAAATAAATCTTTTAGAGAGAAGAGGGGAAAAAATATAATATTCTGCTCTGGGCATTGATGAAGATTTCAGGCAGCCTGTTCCCATGCACCTGTAAACAACAAAATCAAGTCTATACCAAGGCAATCAGTAGATCCCCCAAAATGTTAGCTGGCTTATTAATTGCACATGTACTATTATTTTTTGGGCTGAAGGTTATTTTTAAATTATCTACTGAGGAATCCAAAGGCCCAAACTTAAAGACTCCTGTCGTATCCCTTATACCAGGGGTCAGGAACCTGAAACAGTGAAAGAGCCACTCGGAACCGGTTCCCTCACAAAAGGAAAAACTGGGAGCCGCAAAAAATGTGTACACATGCGCGTACATGTGCACATGTGCAGAACAGGGCTTGACTGAAGAGTGGAGCCAAGGCGAGATATGCATCTACCCTGCATATTTGAATTGATTGGTTGAACTTTTTTAGTCCCACTTTTTTTTTTTTTTTGGACCGCACATGGCAGAGGACTGGGAGCCGCAGGAGACGGCTGAAAGAGTCACATGCGGCTCCAGAGCCGCGGGTTGCTGACCTGTGCCTTATACCCTCTCATGAAGCCAAGGAGGGCGGAAAGGATCCACATGGCTAAACATGATCCTCTACTTTCTCTTATTTGTGGATTCTCTCTTTTGTGTTATCGCTCCGAAGATGCTTCCTGAGATTTATTTCCACCAAGTGGAGTTGGCCAACATCTTTAGAAATAATGGATGGCAAGCAGTAAACTTGGGAATTCTATGGCTCAAGAAAATTCTAACTACTCAATCTCAACAGCTAGCCCAATGACACTACTGCCGATACGGTATCTGCAGCTCCTTGAACTATATATAGGGATGTCATCTGTGGTTTCCTTTAACTACTTCAACACCAGGAACAGATATGAGGAATAGTTTGTTGAAGAAGAATGTACGCAGATCTGTGTGGACTATTTAAAAATGGTCATGCTGTTTTCAAGGCTTAACACCATTGGTAAGCTGAAGTTTTTTTTTATTTCTGTAGCGTTTCTTATTCTGAAGCTTTTCTTTTGTCGCCTTCAATGGGAGAAGGCCAGCCTGTTTCAGGATTGGCCAGGACAGTCAAATTCCTGGTGCCCCCAATTAAAGATGAAAAGGCATCAAGAATTATACCACATATTCTGTTTACAGAGAAGAACTCTTTGAAAACAGGCAAAAGTCAAAGTTTTAGTGTAGTCTTACTCTGAAGGACCAGGGCAAAATTCCTTTCTTATTAAATAGAAAAATGATTAATTAATCCCGATAAGCTTAACAAGCAACTTTTATGGATCTATTCTCAACTTTTATGGAATTCTATTGTGGAACAGAATATATCAAAATATTGGTCTGAATTTTCAGCTTAATGAAAAAAAGATCTTACATAATTTAGCAAAACTCCCACAATATTGTGAAGAAATTAAGAAAAAAAAATCAATTGGTCATAATCTTTGATATCAAAATATTGCTTTCATTCATCAATACTTCAGTTTAAAACCACAGCTTGGTAATAACTGCAACAAATTCATACACCAAAGTTCAAGATATAACAATACTTACGAGAAATTTCAACTGCTACCAGTATTATATGGTTTGAGAATATTTTCACTGAATTAAACTCAGATTATTATTATTTTTTTTACAAACACTTCTGTTAAGTATACTTTTAATGTCACAGATCATAAACAAAAAGGCCAGGGCGACAATCCAGACTAATTATAGGTAAACCTCACATTTGGTTTCCATGAGATGGAAAGTCAACACAGGGGTAAAGAAAGGGGATGGTGATAAGCAGCTAATAGGCAACTCAGGCGGTGATAGCAATGGTGCAGCTTCGAAATGGACAGATGAGGCAGGAAAGGCTGACAGACTTACTCTGAAGCTGTGGCTGAGGCTGCTGGAAGGGAAGGGACTGTCCAAACACAAATGGGCTGTGGATTAGGGAAGAGGGAGGATTTGCAGCTTGATCAAAGATGGAAGGAGCTGGGAGATTAGGCCGTGACTGAATGGAATTCAATAGGGCGCTCAGTTGGTCACCTGCAGTGGGCAAAACAGTTAGAACTACCACCTGTTACCTGCAAAATGGCCACAAAACGTTCATCTGAGACCAACGAGGCCCACCGTGATCTGCCATCTTGTCATTAAGAACTAGCTTTTAACAAGGCATAGCGCAACAGGATGATGTAGTGATTAATACATATTTGGTGGAATTATGAGCAATTTGACCCAACCCCCCTTTTTTTGCAAAACCAAAACATACAGAGATTACCAGAAGCGTGTTTCATAAAACAATTTCTCAACATTCTTCCTTTTGTAAGGACAAGATTGTAGCCTGACCTTGAAATAAGCCCAAATCCTATGAGTTTCTGAACAAAGGCTTTAGAATAATAAATAAATAAATAGCCAATGGGAGGAAGAAAAACAAACAAACAAATATAAATTCATTAGAATACATAAAGCAGAGACAATGGTGGTTCCTATTTCCCCCAAGCTACCCAATCCCATCCTGCTCCATCCCTCCTGAAGGCTCCTAAACTGTCTCTGGAGAATATCTGGAGGAGGAAGAGGAGGGTGGTATGAACCTCCTATATGCTACCGCCATATGTTATTACAGTGTTATGGTATGGCAATCGTGGTTTAATAGAGACATTTCAGGCAGATCCCTGGGATATGCAAATGAGAGAGAAAGCCACCCTTTTGTGCAGCTGAGTGCAAGAGACTTCTGAAGAACTGAAGAAGCTTCTTGGATGAGAAGCAAAACATTTTCAAACACCAAGAAAGTTGAATTGTCTTTTGGGAAAAAACAAACAAACCACCTTTGGGAACAATTCCATGGATAAAATCCACAATCAGAATTAAATGTCAAGCAGGAAGCTATCTGTTAACCTACAGTTAAGTCCTCTGAACTTTTATGTACCTATCTGTGACTTCATCTATTACACTAAATCATTTTATTATTGGAAGAAAATGTAATTACTTTAATGCCGATTGGCATATTTTGCATATTTCTGTTAATATTCCTTTTTGTTTCTTAATTTTCAATCCAATGTAAATTGAGTTTAAAAAGGGGTTTTGGAGGAGAGATATACAAATTGTCTCCATTTGATAAATGTTTATTCAAATCTTACTTCATCATGGGGAGATTCCTGATATGGCCCATTCACCTTCTCTAGAAATACTTAAAATGTACACTAGAGAAAATATTATGTCAACCCAATGGATAAAGAGACTTCTAACAACATTGCAATACATCAAAATCACCTTTCCCTTTTATAGATGGACGATAACCAAGCAATAATCTTGCAGATTCCATAAACCCCTTCCAGGGATCTCCCATCAACACCTAAGAAAAGATTGCCTAATGAAAAATTATTTCCCTCTTAGAAGGATCAATTAAAAGAAGGTGCTGAAATCGGTGCCCTGCAGTCTACTTGTGAAATGACACTTCCTCCTGTAGGTTGAAGAAATGCCATCTGAATTATTAGATGGATTAACTCAGCTATTTTCAAGAGAGGAATGCCTGAAAGACACTAGGAGTATCTTATTGGCTAGGAAAAAATGAGAACCCTTCATAAAACCGATTAGTATTCTGAAATCTCACTTGAATGGCTTAAATTTGGAGACCAAGTTACCACTATCACTTTGTGTGATCTAGGAAGAAGGAATTTAATCCAGGATAAGAATGATTAATGACTACTCCTGTGAAAACTACCCCTCCTTCATTGCAATTCTGGATATTGTCAAGATGGAATTTTAGCCAAAGGTGCTGGTGATATTGCCTAGTTTGGTAATGAAATGTCTGCAAGCTCAGAGATCATCAAGAGGAAAAAACTATTCAGTGCTGCTGTCTTTAGGAATCCACTCATGTGAAGGGAAATGTCCTTGCCCTAACCCAGGGGTAGGCAACCTCGGCTCTTTTATGACTCATGGACTTCAACTCCCAGAATTCCTGAGTCAGCTGATCATCTAAAGCAGCAGTCCCCAACCGGGGACTGGTAGCAGCGGGTGGCAGGGGCAGCGGTGGGGAGGGAGAGGGGATGGTTTCCCCTGTGTGCCCACCTGTGCAAATGGAGCTTCGCATGCTTGCACGCTGTTTGCATGGACTGGTTCTCAACGGGCCTCAGCCTGGTACTAGGTTGAGGACCAGGGTTTGGGGACCCCTGCAAATCACTGGTTCTTAGTCTTTAGCTTCATAGCTTTAGGGAGTATTATATATAATGATATATAATAGAGCAGTGGTCTTCAAACTTGGCAACTTTAAGACTTATGGACCTCCAACTCCCAAAATTCCTCAGCCAGCCAAATTTGAAGACCCCAGTAATAATTATATACAGCAATATATATATAATAAAAGGGACACGGTGGCTTAGTGGGTTAGGATGCTGAGCTTGTCGATCAGAAGGTCGGCAGTTTGGCGGGTCGAATCCCGAGTGCCGCGTCGCAGGGTGAGCGCCTGTTACTCGTCCCAGCTTCTGCCAACCTAGCAGTTCGAAAGCACGTAAAAATGCAAGTAGAAAAATAGGGACCACTACGGTGGGAAGGTAACAGCGTTCTGTGCGCCTTTGGCGTCTAGTCATGCCGGCCACATGACCACAAAGACATCCTCGGACAAGCGCTGGCTCTTCGGCTTTGAAACGGAGATGAGCACCAGCGCCTAGAGTCGGAAACGACTAGCACGCATATGTGGGGGAACCTTTACCTTTACCTATATATATAATAGAGCATCATATATCTTATCACTTCGCTAGATTGAAATGTTCTTAGAAGCTGAGACCTTTCCAAGCTCAAGGAACGGATATTCTAGGTCCCATCTTTTTGCTGGACTAAAGGAGATGGTAAGAAGAGGGCTGAATGTTCGCACCCTGAGGAATCAGAAACAGATTTCAACCGGATCTGCAAAATTACAGTTTGTCTTTAAGGAGAACCCAGGGAGGGGTATAAACTGATTTTTCAATAAGGGGTCCTCAATGCAATGTGCCAGTTTTTCCTCCAAGAGTTTCTTGGGCAGCTATAATGATGGGATGAGGGTCATACCCTTCAAATGGCGAGAAGCTGCATCTACTTTTCAATATATTTAGGTGCAATAAGGCCAAGAATACACCAGCTGACAGGATTTTCATTTTTTTGGATGCTCAAAACAAAAATTAGGTAAGAAAAAGAAATGAGTCAAGAAGACACATAACATTAATGGACACCCAGTGCAAAAATACCCTGGATAAGTCCAGCAAAAAAATAAAAATAAAAAACCCAGATATTATGGATTAGTGTAATGGCAAGAACCATCTGCTTAAATATTTCCAGGAAAGTGGACCATGAATTTTGGGTGTTTATTATACAGAAAATAGGAAAACATTTTAAAAATAAGCTTTTTAATATTTTGGTCTAAGTTCACAATGTCCAGCTATTCCTCCAAAGCAGTAACACCGGATTTAAAGAGAAAAAAAAACCTGGCTAGCATAGCATCCACTAGAAGATAAATTTCTAGCTATAGAAAAATTACATTTATGCTCCAGCAAACATTCTGCTCATTTCACCTTTACTCATTTTAAATTCTGTGCTCTCAAGCTATACACTACATTCATGAGCACTGGATATGCTACTCTGATTTTATAAATCTAGCTACTAAAAATGGCCTAAGGCAGAGGTCCCCAACCTTTTGGGCACCAAGGACTGGTTACATGGAGAGGTTTTTCCGTGGACTGGAGTGGGCATGGTTTTGTGTGCTGCTTGCATCCCGCAGATGGGGCTTTGCTTCTTTGTGCAGTCCAGTTGCTGGCATGCCACGGTCCGGTACCGGTCCACGGACCGAGGGTTGGGGACCCCTGGCCTAAGGTACGTCAATACCATTAGTCACTAATACGTGGCAAATGGATAGAATTATGTGTTTATTGTGTTCTGGAGATAACGGGATGAAGCTTTTTAAACTTTTAATTTTCATTACACAACAGTGAAATACCTGAGTCATGCCTTAAAATGCCCCCTTTTGCCAGAGTCTTCCTGAACTACTGGCAGAACAGATACCACTGGCCTTGGAGCTCTGGAATTTTGGTACTCAAAGTCAGCAGCTCAGGGAAGAGCCATCCACAAGTGCAGAGAGGGAGGTCTGCCTCTTCCACGCAAAAGTATTTTCCCCAGAAATCATAATCCATCAGTCGAGGATTGGGAATGCTTGCCATTCATCTCATAGGACAGAGTAATTAATTAATTAATTCACACCTAGCAAACGTCTCGAGAGGGAAAATGTTCAAATATTCAGATTGTCAAAAACAATTTAGGCTGGGAAGCAGAAGAAGAATCTGTCGAAGGAACTGAATTTTAAATTTATGGTCTTCATTTATGGTTGCCATGTTTTCTATGGCATTTTTGTTGAATGACTGTAAGTCGCCTGGCATCGCTTCAGTGAGATGGGCAGCACAGAAGTTAAATAAATAAATAAATGAGTAAATAAGTAAGTAAGTAAATAAAATAAAATAAAAAGCTCAATGTTCTAGGTGATTTTCCTGTTAAGACTCTCCTCCAAGAAAGAAGGAAGAGTGCTCTTCCGCTTTGATTTAGCCATTGGAGTCAAGACTATCTATCTATCTATCTATCTATCTATCTATCTATCTATCTATCTATCTATCTATCTATCTATCTATCTATCTATCTACCTACCTACCGTACATACATACCTATCTATCCTTAAGACTACATACCTTGTTTCCTGAAGAAGCTGAGGGAAGCATACAGAATACTCCTTCCTCTGGGTTTTCCCTATAACACTAATCCTGTGCAATAGGTTGAGGTCAGAAAGAGACTGGCCCAGAATCCATTCAGGGAACCTCTAGGTTTTATATATAAGTTGGAAGAATACACACACACACACACACACACACACACACAGAGTGTGTATATATACATACACATACATATATATACATAGAGCACTGAGTCAACAGGGTTTATATATATGCATACACACACATATGTACACATACACACACACACTGAGCCAACAGGGTTTACACACACACACACACACACACACACACACATATACATATACATATACACATATACATAGAGCACTGAGTCAACGGGGTTTATAAATGATCTCCCCACCCCAAACACTCACTCTGATGAGGCTGGCAGTGGATCAGCAAAAGCTAAGGTTATTTTAGGTTGTAAATAGTTGTTTTTATAGTTTTTATTATTTTAACCATAACCAGCTGTCTTGTTTTCATCAGGTAGTTTTCAGCACAATGTTCCAGTAGTTCTAATCTACAGCCCTGACTTCTCCTGTTAATCTTCCATCTGAATACTAACCAGTTCCATCCAATGCTGCTCAACTTTCAGGATCAACCCTGGCCAGCTAGAGATGTGACCTAGCAAGAGTCACTGCTATCGTCATCATCCTCACACACTTTTTTTTTTTTACAAAAAAACCCACCCAGAGTATATTAATGCAGCCACAAGCACACAAGAAAGACGTTCGCTAGTCAAAGTAGGCACAAAGGAATAGATCTTGGGGCAGGGTTTACCTTTGTGGTTACCAAGTCCATAGTCAAATCCTTGCTCGTTACTGCAGCTTGTCCCTCTGTGGAAAGTTTGCAGGGAGAAGGGGCTCGGTGGAGGAGTCTGGCCGTTCTGATCAACAAGAACTTGTTCTGTTTAAACAAACAAAACAAAAAAAATTAAGCCGAAAAAAAGAGGAGGAAAAACAAAAAAACAGAACCCAAGGCTGATTTAGACAGAATTGATCCTGTGTCAGCAGGGAATGCTGGCATCGAAGTAAACTTGTAATAATACTTTATGCAATGCAAATAATACTTTGAATTTTTGGCCAAGTGTGATTAGATACACAAGGGATTTGTCTCCGGTACAGAAGCTTTTAGTGTACGTACAAAGCAATAGAGTAATAATAATCATAATAATGATACCAATAAGAGGGAGTGAGATTTCTGCCCTGCTAGGATACCAAAAACCACATGGGTGCTCCAAGGGTCTGCAGGACACCTGAGGAAGAGCCTTGGTGGAGCAGTGGGCTAATGCCTCCTTAAGTAACACCAGCTGCCTGCAATTATTGCAGGTTCGCATCCCACCAGGCTCAAGGTTGACTCAGCCTTCCATCCTTCCGAGGTAGGTAAAATGAGGACCCAGATTGTTGGGGGCAATAAGATGACTTTGTAATAATGCCGCTGGTGTGTGTGTCTGAAAGCCCTAACAAGCAGGCATATACATAGAATGAAGGCTACTGCTAAGCTTGTAAGCCGCCCTGAGTCTTCGGAGAAGGGCGGGATATAAATGGAATTAAAATAAAAATAAAATAAATAAATAAAATACCAATAAGAGGGAGTGAGATTTCTGCCCTGCTAGGATACCAAAAACCACATGGGTGCTCCAAGGGTCTGCAGGACACCTGAGGAAGGAACATCTCCTAGGCACGATACAGGAAATGACATCAGCAGTCTAAATCTCTTCTCCCCAAGACGGCAGTTGATTCTGGGATTTCTGGCTAAACCCTTTTGACACATCCCTGACCAAAGGCAGACTGCACCAAGGGCAAAGCACCCACGTCTCAGCAACTGTGCCGCAGAGGATGCTCTATTAGTTTATGTTTCCTTTCCCCTTCTTTCCCTTCCCTTTCTCCTCCTTCCCTTCTCTTGAAACTGAGCTGTCCTTCAGGCCTAAATTCAAGTCCTCTTTTGCTGGCTGTTTCCCCAAACCGTAGTGCCCCTCCTATGGAAGGTGTGGGAATGTATTCTGAAATCATTTCTGTACAGGTAGCCCTCGACTTAACGACCGCAATTGAGCCCCACCTTTCTCTTGCTAAGCGAGACAGTCCTCGACTTAAAGACCGCAATTGAGCCCCACCTTTCTCTTTCTAAGCGAGACAGTCCTCGACTTAAAGACCGCAATTGAGCCCAACCTTTCTCTTGCTAAGCGAGACAGTTTTTCAGCTGAGTCTTACCCCTTTTTACGGCCTTCCTTGCCCCAGCTGTTAAGTGAATGGCTGCAGCTGTGAAATGAGCCACCAGGTTGTCAAGTGAATGTTGGCCTCCTCACTGACTTTGCCAGGCAGGAGGTTGCAAATGGTGATCATGTGACCTTGGGACACAGCAACGGCCATAAATAGGAGCCAGCTGCCAAGCGTCGGAATGTTGATCACGTGACCCCGGGGCAGGGGTAGGCAACCTTGGCTCTTTTATGACTCGTGGACTTCAACTCACAGCATTCCTGAGTCAGCATGGGGGAACTATGGCCCCTTCATGACTCGTGGACTTCAACTCCCAGAATTCCTGAGCCAGTATGGGGGAAACTATGGCCCCTTCATGACTTGTGGACTTCAACTCCCAGAATTCCTGAGCCAGCATAACTCAGCATGGAAACCTCTCCCTTTCCCCTCAGCATGGCTGGCTCAGGAACTCTGGGAGTTGAAGTCCACGAGTCATAAAAGAGCCGAGGTTGCCTACCCGTGCCCTGGGGGATGCTGCCAACGATCGTAAGCGTGAAAAACGGCCCTAAGTCACCTTTTTTTTCACTGCCGTTGTAATTTGAGCATTTGAATGGCTGTAAGTCAAGGACTGGCCTGTAAATGCTACACACGTGCACATGTGTAGGCCACCCACTGACATACACCCCCCTCACCCCACCACACACATAGAGCCTTCTTGTTACAAAATAGTTCGCGGTCCTCTTGGGATTGCGTGCCCTCGAAAGAGACAGCTTCGAAAAAAATGGGGGCACTTGCCATCTTCGTGACGGAGATACTGGTTCCCGCCTCTGTCTCTAGCCAAGGACCAGGCCTCCCCGTCGTCACTTTCGCAAAACTCAACCATGCTGTTCTTGTCCATCCGCACCCAGGTCCCTTCGGAATTGGTCACCTGGTGTGCACAGACACAGGAAGAAGGTCAGGTTTAATTGGCTTTTCGCTCCTGATCGTGAGAGGCAGCACAATGATTCCTCGCATGAAAAAAAAAAGAGTTTTATTTTCTGGTCAGAGAAAAGCAGCACCCACATATATTATATCTCAGTTATTTTTCAAAGAATAAAGAAGAATAAAGACAATGGCATGCGTTCATAGAAAGCTTTGAGATTAGGGTTTTTTGAACAGATTACACTGAGGTCAGTTCAGAAGACGGAAAAAAAAGAAGAATCAGGTAATCTAGAAAGTGCTGTGGCAGTTCTGATTTCATTTCATTTCATTTGTGAAAGCTTGAAACAGAGAAAAGCCTGGAAAAAAAGGATTCTTAGGTATTCAAAAAGCGCTATCATATCCTGGATGCTCTTTGGAAAAAAAAATAGCATGACACACTACATCCTCAAGCCCGTTGCAAGAGAAGAGGACCAAAGCATGCAAAAGTTGCATCATTTCCAAGAAGTCAGATAGATAATTTTTGTGGCACCCCAACAATAATTCATTAGCAAAGTTTGCAAGAGAACTTACTTGAAGAGGACCAAAGCATGCAAAAGTTGCATCATTTCCAAGAAGTCAGATAGATAATTTTTGTGGCACCCCAACAATAATTCATTAGCAAAGTTTGCAAGAGAACTTACTTGAAGAGGACCAAAGCATGCAAAAGTTGCATCATTTCCAAGAAGTCAGATAGATAATTTTGTGGCACCCCAACAATAATTCATTAGCAAAGTTTGCAAGAGAACTTACTTGAAGAGGACCAAAGCATGCAAAAGTTGCATCATTTCCAAGAAGTCAGATAGATAATTTTTGTGGCACCCCAACAATAATTCATTAGCAAAGTTTGCAAGAGAACTTACTTGAAGAGGACCAAAGCATGCAAAAGTTGCATCATTTCCAAGAAGTCAGATAGATAATTTTTGTGGCACCCCAACAATAATTCATTAGCAAAGTTTGCAAGAGAACTTACTTGAAGAGGACCAAAGCATGCAAAAGTTGCATCATTTCCAAGAAGTCAGATAGATAATTTTTGTGGCACCCCAACAATAATTCATTAGCAAAGTTTGCAAGAGAACTTACTTGAAGAGGACCAAAGCATGCAAAAGTTGCATCATTTCCAAGAAGTCAGATAGATAATTTTTGTGGCACCCCAACAATAATTCATTAGCAAAGTTTGCAAGAGAACTTGCTGTTTTTTTAAAACGAATTAACTCTGTTCTAAAAAGAAATGTCTTGAGAAAAACAGCAGCTGAATTAAGGGGGGGTGGTTGGAGGGGAGGGGGGGAATGACAAAACTCTACAAAGTTAACCCTCGGCAACCCGGGGGAGGAAAAGCAAAGGCTGGGAAAGAGAGCAGTTTTTGCTTAAGGACATCTGATTTGCAAGCCAGTATCTATGAAGGGTAAGAAGGGAAATTCCAGGAGAGTCCTACCTCGCCCACTGCCTTGACTCTGTTTCCCAGAACTAACATTCCAATGGGGATACCTCTAAGGTTGGGACAGCTTCGGACGTTGTGACCTGACGGGCCAGTCTTCACTACCTTATACAGTCCAGGCCCACCACGAAGGAATGGCGCATCTGGCTCCTGCATGATTGCTTCCTGAGGACAGGGTGAGTTGGGGTCTTTGAAAAAGTCCTCTGCATTAGATCTAGACTCCTGAAAATTTTGGAACACAACAAAAAACAAAAAAACAAAACAAAAAAAAACCAGAACAACCTGTTAATAATGCCCTTGTAAGTTTTCAGCTCTACCCTCTTCTTATAAACTGCCACAACTAAGGCCCACGCTAAAAGTGGATCGCACGGGTTAATTTCCTTACAAAATGGGGGACATGATCTGGCCGTTCCGCCTGAATTACCTCTGTACGCAAAACGTGTGAACCCTCTGCGATGAATAAAGCAAATGCTCCTCCTCCATTTCCGAAAGGAAAAAAAAAAAAACACCACTCGCGGAAGACGGAAAGCACAACGCTGTGAGCTGGCAAAAAGCATTCACATAGGAATGCAGAATCTGGAAGGGACAGGAGAGCTGGGGGTGGTGCAGGCAATGGGCTGAGATAGGCAAGGACTTTATCTGGGACTCTGGGCGTCAAACGAGGACCCAGTACAGAATTCCAATCGGCGCTAACTTGGTTTCTAAAAGAAGAAGTGTAATGCTATTCTTTACTTTTGATCTTTGAAGGCCCATCCAGAAATCCAACCCAATGTCCTGGGGTCCATCTCAATTCCTTCAGGACATTGGTGCGAGAACCTAACCAATCTAAGTTAAGCGTTAAGCATGCACCACGTGGTTGGTCCTGTCCTCAGTAGGTGTCCAACAGAAGAGGGTCTCTGAGGACAAAGAATCTGGCATCCCCCAGATGGATGCCTCTTTCTTTGCCTCAACTACAGTGGAAGACAGAAGTTCGGAAAATGTCAGAAGGCTCACCTGAGGGGGAAAAGGTTTAGAAGTCCATGGATACAAGTCCAAATCCCTGTCTCCTTGGCTAGTATTAAAGAGACTCTATGTAAAGTTTAAGACAGACAAGTATCAATAGAGAATTCAACAAGGTTCACAACAGTAGAAGAAATCAAGAGACAAATGCAATTTTCTGTTTTGGTTCCCCCCCCCTCTATTTCTGCGTCCTTGTAACCATCCTCTTTTTGTTTGTTTCAAAAAAAAAATTGGAACTTTTGTTAGCTGATGTACCCACAGGAGGAATCTCTCTTGTCAAATGAACCGTTTAGGCTGCCCGCTGTAAAGGCTGATGTAGTGTGTCATGCCATTCACCAAACAGGAAAAGCCCTTTAGACAGCTGCACGAGGGCTTTCCCACTTGAAGGAAAGGACCAGACTTATCACAAATCAGATGAAAGCGATACGAAAGTCAGTCTCTGCCACTTTGGGACCACTTTATTGCACGAGGCCTGGGAAACCAGGGATAAAAACTGGAGGTGGACGTTTCAGCCACCTATTTGTAATGAGAAATGTTTGTTTTAAAATGTTTGTTTTAAAATGTTTGTTTTAACATGAAGCGACTATATAAAAATCCCATCCAAGTTTTTTTCCGCATTTACTGCAGGATGATGATGATGATGATGTATACGCTCATGGATCTGAATGATACCGTCTGTATTTTAAAGTGAACAAAACTAGTTTTTTTTTAATACCGTTTGCCACGCTGTAGGAAAACGCAGAGCTGCAGAAATGTCCTCCAAAGACATCAAAGGGAAAACAAGGAAAATGGGTTCAGGTCAGAGAGGTTTCAAAGGCCTCTCATTCTCAGGTACAAATCAGGTGGTGGACGATGCCATATTGGCCCTCAGAGGGGACAGTGAAATGGAGAGAGGCTACGTTTGTGCATATCAAAAATAAACTCATTAGAAAAGAAATTGTCTGCCTTGAAAAAAAAAATCACATTGTTTAAACTGAATGAGAGGGTGCACTGCAGATTTAAACAAATATTCGTCACTGATGGATTTTGCAAAGAAACACATGAAAATGGTGTTAAGTGGGCAAGAAGCATGTCAACTGGACAACTGAATATTCAAAATGAATGCATTTGTTTGCTCCATATTAGCGAAACAACTTTTCTAAGCATGGGCATCTACGGTACAACGGCTCCCAGGAATAGTTAGCCCTTTTAAATATTTGCCTGCCATTTTCTATTTTCATGGGGGGGAGGGGGGGAGAATAACTAGAACCAAACAGAATCAAAGTACGGACCAAGCTCTAGAATTTTATAACTTTTCAGTCGCACGTTCTCTTAGCATCTCAGAAATGGGATTTTAATCATATTAGTCTTCAAAACAGCCAAGCTGCAGGACCACACTTTTCTAAGTTACCCTAGCATTTATTAGCTCACCAAAAACTTTTTCTACAAAAAAAAATCAACCAAACCAAACAAAAAATAAAAATAAAAAACAAAAATCAAACAAACCCATGCATACCTTAATTATATATAAAAATGAGTATTTTATGCTTTTACAAAACTCGGCTGCAGAATGCGTATATTTTCTGGATTCAATCACCAGTTTCAAAGTCAACCTTTGTACCAAGTTTACTGAGCTAGAGGAGGAGGAGAACCCTTTGTGTTCCATTCATTTCCTGGGCCCTTTTAACACCTTCCTCTCCCCAAAGCCTTGGAAATCCTGCATTTCCCACAACCTGAGGCGAACTTCCTAGTTTAAGAGGTCCACGAAAATGATTTTTAAAAAAATGGAAAAAAAGGTGGTGGTGGTGGTGGTGTGGAAACCAGAAAACCCAAAACTGATTCTCAAAATGAATCTGATTAAGCAACGTGCATTTCTGGAGCCTTGTTCCCATCTGTCTTATCATCTTGCCCCCCCCTTCTACCGAAAAACGAGTGGGAGGGGAGGACAGTCCCGAATAGCTCTTTTTAATTTCTTGTTGGTGTGCTTGCGGCATTAAAATTCGTGCTGAGTCCCTCCAACTTAGCTCCAGCAAATAACCTCTCTTCCATGCTCCTTTGGATGCTGCAGGCAAACTCTGCCTGACCCAGCTACAGCACAGAAACCTCTCACTAGCGTTATACTAATTGCAAGCCAGCCAGCTTGAGCACATTTAAAAGACCACACTCTTACATTTTGGGGGAAAAAGAAATTTGGGACATCTCCTATGTTTCTCACGTCTGTTTTATTAATTACGATAAAGGTAAAGGTTCCCCCGCACATGCGTGCTAGTCGTTTCCAACTCTAGGGGCCGGTGCTCATCTCCGTTTCAAAGCCAAAGAGGACTTTGTCTGAGGACGTCTTTGTCTGAGGACGCTTGTCTGAGGACATCTCCGTGGTCATGTGGCTGGCATGACTAGACGCCAAAGGTGCGCGGAACGCTGTTACCTTCCCACCGTAGTGGTCCCTTAAAGAAAACTTAAGTCCAGCAGTCAACTAAGAAAGCAATAAATATTTTCAATACTGTCCAACTCTCTTGGAACTCATTGCCCCATCTAGCTAAGCAGAATTCGTGGTATGGGTTGATCAAATGTATGATACCCGATCACATTGTAGCCCTAACTGGCACAAAGCAGAATTTCTCTCTAGCCGCTGCATCCTGGGAGTGATGCAGAATTAATTGCAGTAGCTCTTTATTTTATTTTATTTTCTATACTCAACTGTCTTAATTACATTTACATGAAATGGATGGAAGGTGCCAATTGCTAGGGAAAAACAAAACCAAACCCTAAGCCTTATGGTTTCTTCAGGGTTGCCATTTACTTACATCAACAGGGACCAAGAGACTCTTGCCAAGGTGCTGATTAAAAGAAAGGCACCAGGCTTCAGTATAACCATTCAGATTTGGAACATATTTCCGTATCGTCTCCTCGTTCAGTCGTAACCACACTCCATCGTCATTGTGGATCTGTGAAGAAGAACCCAAGATAAATGACTTGGGCAAAAAAAATGTGCATAAAAATTTAAGTTTAAAAATTGGTCTGAAGAAACAAGTATAAATTACACTTTAATAATGATTGTTTACTATATATTTATTGTTTTGATTGACTCAGGGGCACCAGAGTTGCTTTTTTTTTCAAATGGGCAGCCATAAATATTTAGTAAACAAATAAAAATATGACACCTAAAAGTTCGTGTGGGCTTTGGGGTTTTTTTTTTTTGGTTTTTTTCAATTCAAACAAGAAAGAGGTTAAGTTTCTGGATACAATAAAAATGTTTGAAATATAAATTATTACACAGTAACTGTGATATGAAACCTTGTTTTGAAATAGCAGGTGCTTTCCCATTTCAATCGATCAATCAATCAATCAATCAAATCTTTATTCTGTCACAGATCAGCATATTTCCTATATCTGAAAACAGTAATGCATCACCACCAAATGCCTGAATTACTGGAAGGAGCAGTTAAAATCAACGTTCACCATGTAAGGATGACTGGAAACGTAAAGATTAAAAGAAATACTGGAAACCAGATCTAGCCCAGTCTTAGAATAAATGATTTTAAAAGTAGTATGCATTTTACAGGGAGAAGTTGGCTGTATAAAATTAGCTATTAATCTCTTTTGAATTTCCTATGGGGTTTTTTTTTTTTCAAAACTGTAGCTGACACAAAGCAGAAATGAATAATACGTTTGAATGATTAACAGAAACTTTGGAACATCACACTGAATCAAACAAAAATCTCTACCTTAGTTTGTCCAAAAGAAAAAAGAAAAAGAAAAAAATCAACTAGCGCCTTGCATGAATTTAAAGCAACGTGGCTGGTTAATAACGCAGCTTGAGTTATTTATGCTCATTTATTGGGCTACAATGGCCAAGCAACTCCAAGACTTTGCTGGATTTTGTGGGAATTCAGATCGTTTTCACTTGACCAGCAGATCCGTGGCAAGGTCAACAAAAGTCTCGGATGGCTTAAAGAGCCATCCATCCAGACTGAGTACTTGGGTGGGATTAGCCACAGCAGATTTGGGATGATGGCCATGGGTGCCAAGGACAGCCAGCCTTCATGACAGTAATCTTCAAAATTCTTAGAGGTTACCTCATCAATAAAAATAATTGATCCATTGACTTTAACTAAGCCAATCTGTTCACTCTGAAGAGACGGGTGGCTACGGATTCGCAAGCCAGCACTGTCCTTGGCCACAAATTTGCGAACCTGCAACAAACACAGGGAGAATAAAGGCCCTGAAACCTAAACACAGCTCTTGACACCAGCAATGGAACACAGAACCAATTCAGGGAGTAAAATCTGAATAGTTCAACAACAGGTCTCTTGGCAGCTGCTCAATATGGCCACTAAGAATGTCAAATCAATTTCCCTCTTTTTTGGAAGCCACAGAGAAGAGAGACTTAATTAAAAGTACCTGTTGTAAATATGCAAGCAAAATTAATTAAGTATAAATGTTTATGCTACATAAACACTGGTGAGAGTGAAACTAAAGTATATAGTACCCTTCTTTCTTATTTTAAATTATATTTAAATTTGAACTGGGTACATTTTGAAAATCATTGATAGTTGGATCCTTTTTGTATGTGATAACTGCGGCAAGATTATTTTACACACACAGAGCGAAAGATTCGACTTTATCCATAAACAGAGGAATGGCTGATGAGGATGATGGAACTTGCCGAGATGGCCAAAAAGAGAAAAGAAAGAGGGGAAGGGGAAGGGAAGGGAGAAGAGGAGAGGAGAGAGAAAAGAGAGGGGGGAAGGAAGGGGGAGGGAAGGGAAGAAGAGAGAAAAGAGGAGAGGGGAGAGAGAAGAGAGAAGAGGGGAGGGGAAGGGGAGGGAAAACAGAAGAGAAGAGAAGAGAAGAGAAGAGAAGAGAAGAGAAGAGAAGAGAAGAGAAGAGAAGAGAAGAGAAGAGAAGAGAAGAGAAGAGAAGACTCTAATGGTGGCTCCTACCCTGGGTCAGGGGTTAGATCTCTTTTCAAAATGGAATGTGTTGAAGATTTCTAGCTTATGGACAGTAGAGTTGTGATCCCTGCTAAAAATTGCTGTAGAAGATTCCAGCATGAAGTCTGTCAGAGGTTATTGCTCAACATGTGTGTGGACCACAAAGATAACAGAGAAATAACCAACAGGACATCCAAAGACCAATTTTAATGGGCTCTTTTATGGAGGAGCCTAGCCAGCGCAGGTATGCATTTCCCAAGTAATCTATAAATTTATTGTGATGAAGAACTAGGAAAAATGCATTTGCCTGAAGAGAGTGGAAAGATCAGCGATGGCAGCTACCCCATAAGATATTAACGGGAAAATGGTAGCCCCTTATATAAGACTCAGGACCAAGTTGTAAAGGCTATTTCAACATTTGTACAAACTCTTCAGAAGTAAATCTGTTCCTTACTGTCTCCCAAAGGAACTACTAGACTAGGGGTAGGCAACCTCGGCTCTTTTATGACTCGTGGACTTCAACTCCCAGAATCCCTGAGCCAGCTATGCTGACTCAGGAATTCTGGGAGTTGAAGTCCACGAGTCATAAAAGAGCCGAGGTTGCCTACCCCTGTACAAGACAATGTTGATGTGACCTAGTTTGATTAATGAAACATCTGCAAGGAGACAACCCAGCTTAAAGAGCACCAAGGACCCTTCAGATCAGATACAAGAGAAACATCAAATGACCGGACATCATTCCACAGGTCTGGAATATACTTCATTTTCTTGTCTATCTTTCTGGAGAGTAGCTTTTCTTCAGCTCGCAGACATAGGACGCAAGCGCCCTGAAAGTCAACCAAAGATCCATGTAGCTGGCACTGCATTGCTTGAGGGGTTGTGGCTCTTTGGGCAGGGCTCTTGAGAGCGAAGCGCCTTCAAAACCCAGAGGATGGGACTAAGGCTCTTCTGCTTGGCATTCTGACCACTAAACAGGCCTCCTTTAAAGATGGAATTGGGCGAGAAGGTGTCAAACTGTTGCCCTTCACAATACCTTGTTTGGCAAAGGTTCAGCTTTCGGTTTTATCAACTGGGTTCCTGGTGGGATCATGCCCTTTGGAGGATCTTTGGCTTTCACTTCTAGACCAGCATCTGCAAGTGAAGGAAACCACGGTGAGGTGGGAAAGGGTAGAAAAGCAAACCGCAGTGAATCATCTTTACCTTTCCATGCTTGGCCAGACAGAATTACACCGAAACGTCTATAGCTGGCTCAAATAAAAATTAACTGTTTGTATGAATACAGAAAAAAAAACCCAGATGAAAATGATTTGAACGTGAGATAAATGTGACTCCTGGCTCTGGGCTCACTCCATTTTCTTAAGGAATCGACATCTGAAAACATCTGTCTTCTTGAGACTGCACCACCCAACACAGAACCTGCTTGCAAACGAGTCCAGGAAATGGTGAACTTTACGACTTTTACAAGGTGCCTCGATTTCTTTCAGGAATCACACCGCGCAGTAGAATACAACGTGGAAGAATAAACATCTTTATGCTCCTGCCCCAGGATTTCAAAGGCTAACTAATAGCCACAAATTCTCAAAACTCGTTAAGGGAAACAGGCAAAGGTGCATCACCGGCTCTTCTCCAGCTTACTTGTCATTTGAAACAAACAACTTTGGTATTAGCATTTTGGCCAGGAACTCACAGAAGTCTGAGCTGCTCTCTGAACATACAGAGACAGACAAGCTGGGTGGGGCTGAAGAAATTTACTCTAGTAAAGGAAGGGATTTGGTCACTATGTCTTCCTCATAATCAGGGCAACCACAGTGGTACCTTGGTACTCAACTGCTATAAAAACTCATCAAATTTGGTACTCAATGCATTTCGACATGAAAATTTGGGCCCAGTATTCATCGTTCGTTTGGCACTCAACGCACAAGCTAGAACATGTTGGTGTTGGGCTGCTTTGTGACTCACTACATTATTCCTTATGGGGGGGGGAGAAAATTGTTTGGTACCCTCAATCCAGCAGAATAGAGCTGGAAGGGACCTTGGAGGTCTTCCAGTCCAACCCCCTGCTCAAGCAGGAGATCTTATATCCTTTCAGATAGGTGGCTGTCTCGTCTTTTCTTAAAAACCTCCACAACTTCTGAAGGCAAGCTGTTCCACTGATTACTTGTCCTCACTGTTAGGAAGTTTCTCCTTAATTTCAGGTTATTCTCTCCTCGATTAGTTTCCATTCAGTGTTTCTTGTCCTGCCTTCTGGTGCTTTGGGAAATAAAGATGACCCCCTCTTCTTTGTGGCAGCCCCTCAAATCCTGGAATACTGCTATCTTGTCACTCCTAGTCCTTCTTTGCACGAGACTGGCCATACCCAATTCCTGCAAACTTTCTTCATATGTTTTCTGTCTCTAGGCCAAGGTTTTTCAACTTTTTCACCCATTGTACCACTTTTAGGATATGCCAACATCCAAGTACCACCAGTCGCCTAGCAAGGTGTCAAAAACCTGACAGCCCTGCAGCTCCAGCCATCTCTCGCTCAGGCTTCTGAGGTGCTACCACCAGTTCAGCTCATCCCCCTCCTCTGCTACCGCTTTTCTAGGATGGTCGCGTACCACCTGCTAGGTGCCAATGTACCACAGGTGGTACCCATACCACTGATTGAAAAGCCCTGCTCTAGGCAGGCCCTTAATCATCTTAGTTGCTCTTCTTTGCACTTTTTCCCATCCTCTTTGGTACTCACTGCACCTCCAGGAACCAATTAACGATGGGTACCAAGGTACTACTGGAGTTGTTATGCCTGCTTCTCAGCAATTCTGTTTGCTCTTCTATTTGAGACAGAAAGAACAGAAAGTCGGCCTACGCTTTCTCCAAAGCCTGGCCCTCTCTCATGCTTATGAAAACAGAGTTTCCCTATCCCAAGCTTTGGCATGCAGCTATAACCAACTAATACTTGGATGTTATTAAAGATGACAAATTTCTTATATACCTATTTCAATTCCATCAATGGTAACATGTATGGTGTACAGACCAACAGCTCCTGGAGTCCAGTTAGCACAGTAAGTTCCATCATTGTTGACTCTTATTAGCATGTTTTCACTTGGTCTAGGAAAAAAAAACAAAAAACCAAATATGGAAATCACAACACATCAACATAATTTCACCTTCACTAATTCAGGTCTTGTGCGTGCTTAAAACAATCCAGCACAATTTCATTATTTGCAGAATAAAAAAATCACAGCAATTAAACACAACTTTCCTTATCCTTAGCATTTCACCTGTAAACATTACCCAAACATTTTGTGTATATCAACTTTGCTTCCATCTTTCTTTGTGCCTTCTCACGTCTGGATATCCTCCAGGTGTGTACTTTCTTCCAAACATTCTCAGCCAGTTTTTTGTTAGCTAGGGGAAATTGGAGATGGCATCTACACACAATGGGGAAAGCTGATGGCTGCTAATCTGTAGGAGTAGGGGTAAAGTAGTCCAACAGATGCATCCTAGCTCAAGGTAAGGCACCACATGGCTACTGAGCTATAAACAATCTCACAAATTTAACAATTAGTATACAGAGAAACCCAGTGACTGAGCACCTTCATATATATTTCCCATACATTTAAGGGCAGCTATGGCTTATCTCTTTTTCTTCCCTTCTTTGCTTGCTTGCCTGCTTGCTTGAGTTTGTTTGTTCATTCATTCATTCATTCATTCATTCATTCATTCATTCATTCATTCATTTATTCATTCATTCATTCATTCATTCATTCATCTATCTTTCCCTAGAACTGTTGCCTGGAGAACCTTTAGGCAGAATTGTTACTAACATCCTCTGATAGGAATAATGTATAAGATGAAAACAATTCTGATAACTAGATAATGAGTAAGGCTCAACTTTCTTTAGGTTTAAATATCATACAAAACTGTTACCTCTTAGGTGTTGGTGAAGCAAAGCGTAACTCCTCAAAGGAATAATTTTCATATACCTAGAAAGCAAACAGCGTGTCAGACTTCTACTGTTGGGTTAGTAACTTGGAATAACAGCCAGACCTCCTCCAAACTGGTTTGACCCCCACAAGGCAATCTGAACTTGCTCTCCTCCCATAGGGAGACTGCTGCCTGTATTTAGCCTGTACATTTGCACTGATCTGTTTCTGAGACGGCAAGGCTTTCTCGTACCCTTTACCAACCACTGAAGAGTCTCAAGAAACTGCCTAAACTAAAAGACATAGAAAGCAGTAGAGAATAGATGGAAACGAATAATTCAGTTCTACATTCACTTGCTCAAAAAGGACTAGTAAGACAGCAGCCTAATTTTGAATCCAGGCTGGGTTTTATTTTAGATATTTTTTATTGGTTTATCAAAATATAAAATATAGAAAGAAATTAAAAAAGTAGTAGAAAACTAGAAAAAAGGGGGAGGGAAAAGAAAAAAATAATAATGTGAGAAAATAAAATAAAAAGGCACCAACCAATCCAGAGAGAGAGAGAGAGAGAGAGAGAGAGAGAGAGAGAGAGAGAGAGATTAGATATATAGATAGATGAGATATAAGATAGATAGATAGATAGATAGATAGATAGATAGATAGATAGATAGATATAGATGAGAGGACAGATAGATGGATGGATGGATGGATAGATAGATACAGATATATAGATGAGAGAGAGATTAGATGGATGATAGATAGATAGATAGATAGATAGATAGATAGATAGATAGATAGATAGATAGATAGTACAGTGACCAAAGTTACAATGGCACTGGCAAAAGTGACTTATGACTGTTTTTCACTTACAACCACTGCAACATCCCTCAAAATTCAGACGCTTGGCAATAGCTTCATACTTATGACAGCTGCAGTGTCCCGGGGTCATGTAATCCCCTTTTGAGACCTTCTGACAAGCAAAATCAATGGGGAAGCCAGATTCACTTAACGACCGTGTGTTACTCACTAAACAACTGCAGTGATTCATTTAACATCTGTGGCAAGAAAGGCCGTAAAATGGGGAAAAACATCTGTCTTACTTAGCAATGCAAACGTGGGGCTCACTTGGGGTCGTAAGCCCAGGGCTGCCTGTACCCCTCTCGAATTCCCCCTCTCTCTATATTTCAAATCTCTGGGGTCTAAATAGAGCCACTCACCTTCATCATTGTTATAGAAATGTAGCGTGCTTCTTTGACAATCATAGGCTCATAGGACGCTTCCAGCTTGGGGGAAGGAAGTCCCCCGAAGGTCAGTTCTGGCCCAGAAGCAGCGGCCCCCGCAGGACTGCCGGGGGTCCGCTGTGTTTTCTTAGCCTGCTCCTGCTGCAGAGAAGTTTTTTTCTGGGAAACTGGGATTGCTTTGACTTCCACCTGGAAACGTCATTAAGAAGAGAGAGATGGCGGCAACCATAAAATGAAGCGACTAATTCTAAACCACAGACAAGTGACTGTACAGACACGTTCTGGTCTTCAAACTACCTTTTCAAATCACTCTAAAACATTCATAAATGTCATTGTTCTCCGCAGCAAGGCTAAAGCCTTTGTCGAGTCAGAGTTCTCACAGCTTCAACTTGCTAAGGTATCATGTCAGAAAGAAAAGCCAATGGCGGGAAAGTGAATGCAGAAAATCTCTCAAAAACACGAGCCCCATGCCATATGCAATCCGTGGGGGGCTTAAATCATTTTTGCACATTTAAAGAGGCATAGGCAATGAAGACTTTCCATAAGCAAGCCACAAATCCTGAGCTGTTTAAACAATCTAGATCAGGGGTCCCCAACCACTGGTTCGTGGACCAGTACCAGGCCATGGCATGCCAGCAACCAGTCCGCACAAACAAGCAAAGCCCCATCTGCGAGATGGAGGCAACACACAAAACCGTGCACCCTCCGGTCCACGGAAAAACCTCTCTCCACGGAACCGGTCCCTGGTGCCCAAAAGGTTAGGGACCTCTGTTCTACATGGACAGGACATCTTTGAACGTAGAAAGGAAAGGGGAGAGACCTTGATCATGTCAATGAGAAATAGGCCATTTCTTTCTCAAGAGAAGACCTGCAGATTTGGTCTTCAGCCAGTTATGGCTGTGAAGTTTAAAGAAAACTCCAGTGTGTTAAAAATGGAGGAGCCAATAAGAAGCTAAAATCTTGGTTCTCCTACCATGTTACTGTCTCTGATTTAGCCCTCTTCATTTCCTATCCCTTCTGTCATTCTGTTAGACCAGGGGTCCCCCAATCCCTGGGCCATGGACCAGTACCGGATGTGGCATGCCAGCAACTGGTCTGCACAAACAAGCAAAGCCCCATCTGTGGGATGCAGGCAGCACACAAAACCACACACCCACCCGTCCACGGAAAAACCTCTCTCTACGGAACTGGTCTCTGGTGCCCCAAAGTTTGGGGACCTCTGATCTAGATAACCCCTAAATGGCTTATCCCACAGTCAGCTGTGAATCGTGCAGCTGAAATATTACATTGCTTCCAAATCCCAGCGACGCTTCAAATTCTAAAACATGGAGGCCAGTCTGAAACCAGCAAGTGTTTTACAAAATTGTAGATGTAATCCCATTAAATCATTTCGGTGCAGGAGACAGTGCTCAGCTGCATCCTCGACAGGACTTTAGGTTGGAAAGTTCCTCTGTTGTTCATAAGCCAACTACCTTCATGTTAGGCACGTGAACCACTTCACCATACTGGTCTTTCGTTTGCACAGTGACAATTGTTGGCCAGCCACAACGGATGTCGTCTTTGTTAAGGATCAAGGATGTTTTCTGGGGATCCGCATAAGAGTCTGGTTGCAGCCACCTAAGGAGAAGACCATTTAGCACTCCTTTCAAAATTCTTGTCTCCACAGACTCAGCAGAGGAAGACCACAATGACACTTTGAAAGGAGTCCCTGTGGATTTTACTAGGCTTGTTGTTGCCAACTAAAGGGGATGGTGTGCTCATTTCCGTTTCAAGGCCATTGAGCCAGCGCTGTCTGAAGATGCTTCTATATGGTATGTGGCCAGCATGGCTATACACCAAAGGAGCATGGAACGCCATTACCTTCCCATAAAACTGGTACCTATTAATCTACTTGCATTTGCATGCTTTCGAACTGCTAGGCGGGCAGGAGGCGAGGCAAGGAACTTACTGAGACGGGAGCTCACCCGCCACGTGGCGCTCGGATCTCGAACCTGGGCTGTCAGCTTTCCAGCCGACAAGCCCAGCGTCTTAACTACTGAGCCACTGTGCCAACCCCTCTTTTTTTTTGGGTAATGAGGCATTGCAGAATGGAAATTAAATCCTTTTGTCACAAAAAAGAGAACTTAATTTCTAGCTCAGCAAGACACAATAACTTGTGGTTGTCCTTTGACGTTTAGTTAGCATTTCTGCCATTTTAAACAGTTACTTTCCTTCCAAGTGTCAACAGACTCAAATGACTGGTCCTGATCTCTATTTCTTAAAAGCATCCAACGTATTTTAAGTCCTAGCACACACCCAGTCCACACAACTAAGGTAAGAACAGATTAGAAGTCTTGCTAGCTAAAATATATGAGGAATGGTTGCTGAAATTGGGTAAGTCTAGTTTAATGAAAAGAAGGACTAGGGGGTGACGTGATAGTGTTCCAATATCTAAAGGGGTTGCCACAAAGAAGAGGGGGGTCAACGTATTCGCCAAGGCATCTGAAGGCAGGGCAAGAAGCAATGGATGGAAACTAATTGAGAGAAGTAACCTAGAAATCAGGAGAAATTTCCTGATACTTAGAACAATGAATCAGTGGAACAACCTGCCTCCAAAAGTTGTGGATGCTCCAACAGTGGAAGTTTTTTTTTAAAAAAAAGAGATTGGACAACCATTTGTCTGCAGTGGTATAAAGGGTTTCCTGCCAGAGCAGGGGGCTGGACTGGAAGACCTTCAAGATCCCTTCCAACTCTGTTATTCTGAGACTGGAAAAGAGACACACCCCTCTTGGGTTCCAGAGCGTTCACTTTAGTTAAACACAAAGGCATCTTAACATAGTGGCTGTGAATAAAACCCAGCACTTACAGTACCTGGCAAGTCTCCCGCCACTGGAGCCTGGCACACAGGAGATAAAGTCCTCTAGAAAGGACTGCTCATTGCTTTGAACTTGCAAGGGCAGATTTCCTTCAAGCGCCTCCAAGATAGTCGGGGAGTGAGACAAGGCTAGCCCTTTACCCAGGATGCCCGAGTGAGATTTGCAAACCTGGCGGAGATGGAAAGCAATGTTACATACTTATAGCAGCATTCAACCCCTGCCTTTTTTTTAAACAAGATTACCTTCAACAATCAGTAAAACTATTTGTGATATTCACTTGTTTTACTTCTAAGAAACCAAGCTGTTGCAATTACTGAGAGTGATGCATACTTATGAAACATGCTGTACTCACTTTAGGTAAAGGTAAAGGTTCCCCCGCACATGCGTGCTAGTCGTTTCCGACTCTAGGGGCCGGTGCTCATCTCCGTTTCAAAGCCGAAGAGCCAGCGCTTGTCCGAGGACGTCTCCGTGGTCATGTGGCTGGCATGACTAGACGCCAAAGGCGCACGGAACGCTGTTACCTTCCCACTGTAGTGGTCCCTATTTTTCTACTTGTATTTTTATGTGCTTTCGAACTGCTAGGTTGGCAGAAGCTGGGACGAGTAACAGGCGCTCACTCTGCTACGCGGCACTCGGGATTCGACCCACCAAACTGCCGACCTTCTGATCGACAAGCTCAGCGTCCTAACCCACTGAGCCACCGAGTCCCTTTTGTACTCATTTTACTGCTAGCCTAATTTTAAAATCATCTGTTAATAGGGAGGCAGTTTAAACCTCTTACTGATTTCTCAGGACAGCCTTGGGAAGGGTCTCCAAACGGATCTGAAGGGAGCAGAAGGGGCATCTCCCTGAGGTCTTTCCAAAAGGAGAAGCTGCACCCTTCATGCAACCACACTTATAAAACCCTGATGGGGTTAATAACTTCAGAGCACCCAGAGAATTTCTCTTTGTGAGCGTAACAGAAAAATACAAAAGGCTGAATCTGAAAGGAACACGCAATCGTTTGTGTGGACGGTGTCTGGAAAGGCAAGCAGACACGGGAAGTCCCACAACTCAAAAGGGGAGGGCGAATCTGAGCTACCTGCAGGGCCGCCTCTTCTAGGATCTCGAGATCTTCCTCCAATTCATTGCCTGTTCACAAATAGGAAATAAGGACACGCAATCAAGATATATTCTGAAAAGGATACAGATCCTTTCCCTAAGCCACCCGGTGTGATAAATTAGAATTTATTTATTAACCAATTTATAGGGTTGCTCATCTCACTGATGGCACTCTGGGCAGCAAATCAGGATGAACCCATGAAGCGTGATCAATTAAAAGAAGCAAGTCGAGGCCCTTGCAAAAATCTCCTCACCCACACAGCAACTTTAGGGACACTGGGCTCCATTGATATCCTGGCCTAGCTCTAGCCTTACTACTCCCCAAGCACACGTGTTCAATCTGTGCCAACCCGCCCCCCCACCTCCCCAACTTGTCCTTAAACCTACCAATAGGAAGGGCCAGGTCTTTTTTCATTAGAGCTGCAGCGCAGGCGCCTCCTAGATTGGCCAGCTCTTTCTCAAGCTGAACGATACCCTTGAAATAAATAAAAGAGACAGGGGAAAAAACTCTCTGTTTAGGTCCACATGAAAGCCTGTATGTCTCAGAGATTCTCAGCCATCCAGGTCACAGTTGCCCCAAAGGGGCTTTTTTTTTCAGGAGGCAACTGGACTTGGCTTTTCCTTTGAAGACGTTACGCTTCTCATCCAAGAAGCTTCTTCAGCTCGACTGGATGGTGGGGAATGGAAGGATTTATACTCCTTGCTGAAAGCTGGTCATTTGCCTTCTTTTAGAGAGTCGTTGAAGCCACTTGGAAGTTGACCTGTGTCCTCAGTGTCACCTCATTAATGCAATTGTACCCATCCCCAACAGCCTGCGCCTGTCAACAGTGAAGGGACACAGGGCAGAAAAACATCCTGCAGCCAAGAAGGCTCCACACCCATTGGCACTACTCTAAAAGAATGAAAATGACCAGCTGTCTGCAAGGAATAGAAATATATAAATATAAATCTTTCCATTCCCCACCATCCAGCCAGAGCCGAAGAAGCTTCTTGGATGAGAAGCGAAACGTTTTCAAAGAAAAAAACAGGGAAGTCCAGTTGCCATCTGGAAAAAGCACCTTTAGGACACGAAAGCCTATAACTCACACAGAGGACGGTCTAGTTCAACCTTGGCTCATTTATGACTCATGGACTTCAACTGGCTCGGGAATTCTGGGAGTTGAAGTCCATGAGTCATAAAAGAGCCAAGGTTGCCTACCCCCGGTCTAGTTGGTTTGTCTTCAGCCTCTTCCGAGTCAGATATCTTCTGATATCCTGGCCATTCCGACACCGTTTATCTTCAGTGGCTGCTTAAAGATGAATGGATCATAGTCACAGCGCAGGTAGCTAGACTCTGCACAGCAGCACTAAAGATTCATCAGAATGTGATTGATAAACCACTATTGCAGTTTTACATACTTATTGCACCAAATTATTACTTCCTTTTAGTATCTAATGATGGTAGGCTGTCGCAATTTAAAGACTAATGTTAGCCCGTGTTCTTGTGCAACTGACCGATAGGACACCAAATTATGATTTTAACATAGATCTTTTTGTTATTATTATTCTATTCTAGAACTTTTAACTAAATAGTCTTTTGAATATTTTTAATTGTACTAGTTGGACTGCAAGGCGATCAAACCGGTCAGTCCTAGAGATCAACCCTGACTGCTCTTTAGAAGGCCAGATCCTGAAGCTAAAACTCAAATACTTTGGCCACCTAATGAGAAGGAAGGACTCACTGGAGAAGAGCCTAATGCTGGGAAAGGTTGAGGGCAAGAGAAGAAGGGGAAGACAGAGAATGAGGTGGCTGGATGGAGTCACTGAAGCAGTAGGCGGGAGCTTAAATGGACTCCAGAAGATGGTAGAGGACAGGAAGGCCTGGAGGAATGTTGGATTAGAATGGGTCTTCTCAGCATTAGTCCAATTGCTTAGCCACTCAACCATGCTGGCTCTCATGAAAAGCCATGACATTCAAGGGCGCAGGTAGACTGCAGTGGCTAAGCCAGTGATCCACTACCTTACAGCTTGCAGATTAGTTTTTGTTTTTTTTACTCTGGATGATACATGTGGCTAGCTCTACAAACTGAGAAGGTCAGGAATCTGAACTGACTGGGATAATAAAACGTTTAAGTAGGCAATCCTCGACTTACAACCAAAATGGACCCCAAAGTTTCCACTGCTAAGCGAGACAGTCGTTAAATGAGTTTTGCCCCATTTTACGACCTCTCTTGCCACAGTTAAGTGAATCGCTGCAGTTGTTAAGTTAGTAACACGGTTACTAAGTGAAGCTTCCCCCTTGACTTTGTTGGTCGAAAAGTTGCAAAAGGAGATCACCTGACCCTGGGACACTGCAACCGCCATAAATATGAGTCAGTTGCCGAATGTTCCAGTTTTTTGTTCATGCGACCACAAGGATGCTGCAATGATTGTAAAGGTGAACAAGAGTCCTAAGTTACTTTTTTCAGTCTCCTTGTAAGTTTGAACGGTCAGTAAATGAATGGTTGTAAGCTGGGAACTACCCATATACTATAAACTCTGAGGGTGAAGGTGCGTTCTCCAAGCTTGTGGGTTTCGTTACCAGGCTAGATAACATCTTCAGCAGAGTTTTTAGGGGATCAAGTCGCCTAATATTCACCACTATTGCAACCTATAAACTTTTTCCTACATTCCTCTATTTCCCCCCCCCAAAATGCAAAGCTCTGAAAGGATGAGGTCCCAAAAGTTACTAAAGCAGCCTCTGTCGGCTCTGTTGGAGCTCCAGAAGTCTTTTTCCACCTGCCCGTTTTCTAAACATTTCAGTGCTTACTTCATCGGGTCCAGGACTAAACTCATAGCCTATGGCAAAACACTTGAAGCCATAAAAAGAAGCCTTTTCATCCTTTACGTAGTCCGATGCGGTTTCCAGTGAGAAGAGGGCTTCATTGCCTAGAGGGAAACAGCACAGTTAGTAATCAAACAAAACCGAGCTACAACTGAATGGAAATGAGTTGGTGATTAATACTCGGAATTAAGCTCACAGCCGTAAATCCTGCACACATCCCATCTCTTTCCAGGCACAAGGTGACACAACACTCTGTCTCAATAAACAGTTTGCACCACTCTGCAATGGCACCCGCTGTGGGGACCAAGTAGTTTCCTGATCACTCCATGCTATTTGATTGCAAAAACAGACTGAATGACCCCAAAATTCTGGTGAATCTTTTTTTTTTTTTTGCAAAATTCATGTGTAGGTCACCAGTATGAAGTTTTAAATTTCCTGACTGCTGAGCCATTAACAGAAGGATAGACTGGCTGATTTGTTAAGACCTGATTTGTTAAGACCGCACCTGCGGCCGGCATCAACTTCCCTCCGCCCAATACGCTCCCACAGAGAGGGCCTCCTCAGGGTGCCACCGGTCAAAGAATGCCGACTGGTGGCCCCCAGGGGGAGGGCGTTCTCTGTGGGCGCGCCGGATTTATGGAACCGTCTTCCGGTTGAGCTCCGGATGGCGCCCGACCTGCGCTCCTTCCGGCACGATCTAAAGACATATCTTTTCGAACAAGCTGGCCTGGCCTGATAGGATGGGGCTGGGTTTTTATTACTTTTAATGTGTTTTAACCTATTGTAAGAGTTGTGGGCATTTTGTTTAATCTCTTTTAATTCTTGTATTTTGTCTTTTAACATATATTGCCCTGTTCACCACCCTGAGTCCTTCGGGAGAAGGGCGGTATACAAATAAAATAAATAAATAAATAAATAAATAAATAAATAAATAAAATACTCAAATGAAAAAAAGTGAACAAAATAATTTAATCCCACCCAACAAGCAATACACATTAATAAAGTTGTTCTTTTTCCATCTGGCTACGAACAAAATGAACTTTCTCGGAGAGGTCGAAGTGATTTTTTTTTTGTCCGACCACACATTTAAAAACGAGAATTACCTGGTAACACCACCACCATTGTGGGCCAGCCTGATGATCCAGAGAACTTCTTCAGTTCTATCCACGAGTTAAGGTTTTCATGGACGGAGGCCTGCTTGGGTCCAAAGCCTGAAAACTGGATGACTCGGGCAGGGATGAGCAAACGAAGAACATCCTCCGACTGAGCCGTTCCACACTGGCCATCAAACTCTATCGTGATCCACCTGACGCATTCTGGAAAAGTCACCTAAAAAAAGAGGGAAGGTCAGAGAGCCTTTTCTGCTAAGAGCCCAGGCCCCAATAACTGTTGGACTTTATGGAGACACGGAATCTGAAAGTCATGCAGACAAGAACCCCAGATAGACATCGGTGTCTTCCATTTTTATGCCCATAACCCAGGGGTGTCAAACTGCCGGCCCGCGGACCAGACGTGCCATCCGGAAGCCACGCCCACCTTATTGCCGACAATGGCAAAACTGTCCCGATACGTTGCGTGACGTCATGTGACGTCGCGAGTTTGACATGTCTGCCATAACCCATCAGTTATGTTTACTGCCCTGATCTGGCCCGGCTCTAATTTAAAACATCTGGATGAGTAATATAAAGATATGTCTTTGCCTGTTTTAATCTCATGACATAAAATGATATAACCAAGCAAATTGTTTTCACAGTCGTTTTTGCCCAATGAGCTGTTGATACCGCTTAATGGCTGGTAGTGTTTGGCTGGGCCAATGCAAAGCCGTTGTTACTGAAATACTAGATACCAAGACATTATCGATAGTTCTCAACTTACAACAGTTTGTTTAGCGACCATGCAACGGCACAGAAAAACATGACTTATGACTGTTTTTCACACTTATGACCATGGCGGCATTCCCGTGGACGTGATCAAAATTTGGATGCTTGAGGGATGGTTCATACTGATGACGGTTGCAGCATCCTGGGGTAACATGTTCCCCTTTTGTGACCTTCTGACGAGCAGTCAATGGGGAAGCCAGATTCACTTAACAACTGTGTTACTAACTTAACAGCTACCGTGATTCATTTAACTGCGGCTAGAAAGGTCGTAAAATGGGGCAAAACTCACTTTAACAAATGTCTCACTGAACAACATAAATTTTGGGCTCAACTGTGGTGGTAAGTCAAGGATTACTTGTACTCCAATCACCCCATTAATCCTGCCTTTAATACAGAATCTGAGTGATTAGATCAGCAGAATGATATCAATAATTGACATTAGGTGAAGGGAAGTTTTTGCTGCCCACTGGTGCCCAAAGGGAGCCATTCAACCTTAACATTGTCACAATCTATCCATATAGTCCGGAAGAAGTAAGGAACCTGCCTTTGGAGATTGGGTTTATTATATTTAATTAGACAACAATTGAAAAGAGATGGTATTAAGAAACAAACGTGGATATTTGATCCCGAATAAATCAGGGTTAATGTTGGGGAAGATTTAGGATAGTTAAGAAGCCATTGTAAATTTTCTATGAGTTGATTACAATAACAGTTTGTTAACAAAGAGCTCTGGAATTTTAATCTTGTCTTTGTTACTGATTTTCCTGTTAACTATTCTGTTACTAATATAGTATACAGATGACAGGTTAACAACATGTAAACAGAATTAGTAGTTTAGCACACATTAAAATTCTTTGGGCCTGTTTCACAAGGGGTGGGAAACTAATACTCTTGTAATATATTAATAAGCATTCAACTAGGGAGGACAATATGTGCATTTGTCTTTTTTTAATGCACATTTTTCTTTTTAATGTCTTGGTTGCCCTGTTTTTCTTTCTTTTTTTTTAAATTAGTGTTTTGTACTTTTAGCTTTTTTAATCTAAATATAGCTTTTTTTTAAAAAAAACTATGTTGCCCATATTATCATGCTGTAGGCCAGGGGTAGGCAACCTCAGCTCTTTTATGACTCATGGACTTCAACTCCCAGAATTCCTGAGTCAGCTGACTCAGGAATTCTGGGAGTTGAAGTCCATGAGTCATAAAAGAGCCTACGTTGCCTACCCCTGCTGTAGGCTCTTATATGTTGCTGCTCTTCTGGTTTTAACCATCCTTTGTATTATTTCATTTCATTTCCTAGGTGAACCAAACATGCCACGATAAATGACATGTGGCTGGACGATACATGCATTCAAACCAAGATTCCTCACGCATATCTACATTTCCCTTGTTTAGTGTACTGAGTTATGCTGGTAGCATTCTTGCCATCAACCATTTTCCCTAACTGCTCCAGGGCTCCATCGCATGACTTACCCAGCAAATTAAAAGATCCAAGAAACCACCCAATGGCCCAATTGTGGGGATTACCAGAGGCTCACCTTGTAGTGGGTGATGCATGCCGGCTTGTACGGATGCTCGCTCTCAATGACGGCATAGTGGTTAGAGGTCGTAGATGCGGAAAGGCCTTGCTCAGGCTGGTTGCCGGTGGTGCTGTCAGTGGACTGATTGGGATTGAAGGCCAGAGGGGTGTACTTCTGGTTCAGCACCGCGACAGATGGAAGCAGCTGCTGAACCAGGCCAAAAACCTCCACGGCAACCTGTGGGATGACAAATGATAGATGGAGCATGGGAGATGACCAAAGTTACGGCCCCTTGGCAGGAATTGGGATGCTCCTTTGTACCAAGGATAGGTTTCTTTTCTTGGTCTTGTTGGGAACCATCTAGGATTATCAGACAAGCAGCCATAAATAGCTAGAGCCCTGGTGGCACATGGAGGCTAGAATGCAGTATTACAGGCAAACTCTGCTCACAGCCTGGAATTCGATTCTGACAGTGCTCAAGGTTGATTCAGCTTTCCATCTTTCCAAGATCAGTAAAATGAGGACCAAGATTTTTGGGGCAATATGCAAATAATGCTGACATTATAAACCCACCTTCAGAGTGCTGTAAAGCACAATGGGGCAATATGAGGAATTCTGGGAGTTGAAGTCCACAAGTCATAAAAGGGCCAAGTTTGAAGACCCCTGGTCTAAATGCTTTTGCTATAAATAAATTTTAAAAAATGGTGGTGCCCTTCTTTGAAAGATGTCAGTTTATTATTCCAATTTAGCTCAACCTACTTAGGGCCTCAGTGTAAATAAGAAAAGCACATTCTTAAGTCAGATGGCACCCACACCAACATATTTTGAAAGATCCAATGGCTTTTCCTGATTATTATTATAGATTCATAGATTATAAACATAGATCAGAGTTATTATGACAGATCATAGATTTGAGTCCTGGACACAGAAAACAGGTTCTCAAGGAGGCTGAATCTAGGACTTTGTGCTGAAACAAGGAAATACTCAGTCCTGATTCTTAATAGTGAAAGCCTAAAAATCCATCTAAAAAGCCTGTAGTTTGCAGCCACCAAACAGAAGCACCACTTGAATTGCATTTTGGAAGCTTTCCAAGTATAATCGTAATATAAAGGCAAGGACTTGGGAAGGGATAAAAATCGCAACAGATTTAAGACAGATGAGCAATTGCAATCTGTCCTTCTGGAATGTAAGAATCTGAAAACCAGATGTCTGCAGAGTAAACATGATATCATGTCTAGGTTCATTCTCATGGTCTTTAAAACTCCTATGACTTGTTTGAACGCACCTTGGGAATAGCTGCTGCAACAGGTTCTATATGGGCTATCATCAGAGGAAGGAGCATAGAAAAGAGGCTGGACGAACTCAGCAGCTCAGGGATGTCCTCGGCTACAAATGAAAAGATGGTTCAAGCATTAAGACTGTTTATGAAGGGACTCACTGAAATAGTTAAGTCCCTGCACTGTGTCATTGAAACTTCATCTTCAGCTTCAATAATGAGGGGCCCTTGGTGCTCTCTGAGCTTGGCTGTTTTCTTGCAGATGTTTCATTATCCCTGATAATACACTGATGATACACTAGAACCGATGATGTTACCTAGTATGGACAATGAAATGTCTGCAAGAAAACAACCAAGCTCAGAGAGCATCAAGAACCCCTCATTTCACCCCCGAGCGACAAGTATTCTCCTTTATTGGAGCTTCATTAATACAGAGACTATCTGGCTTCTCTTTCGCTGCCCTTCTCCACTGAATCCACCCTCCCTCACTCAAGCAACAGCTGCAGTCTGGATGTTAGGGAAGTCCAGTACTTACAATTCTGGCTGTCCCAAAAGTGCTTTTTCAAAAGGCAACTGGGTTTTCTTTCTTTTTCCTTGAAGACAGTTCGCTTCTCGTCTAAGAAGCTTCTTCAGTTCTGAACTGAACTGAAAAAGCTTCTTAGATGAGAAGTGAAACATCTTCGAAGGAAAAAACAAAGTCCAGTTGCCTTTTGAAAAAGCACCCTTGGAACAACCATGACCTGGATGACTGAGAATCTCCATAGACACTTACAACTCTGGTTATTTCCACCTGTCCCCTTTTTCTCCACCTTAAGACAAAATGTACACTCCATGCCTCTTATTTCCCTATTTCAGACATCATTAACTGACCATTGGTGATAACAAAGCTAAACTTCTATTATTTTCTAGATTGCCATGTGGAAAACGTTGGAAGCAAGAAGCTCTAAGCCTTCCCCTCCAAAGGAAGGCAAGGGATGTGCCTCCTGCTATTGGTGCTGAATTTCTTCACTGCCTGGATGTTGGGAGACTGAACAAATTCATTCTGAGGTTCTTAAGAGAATTTAAAACACCTTCTTACCATCTACAGCAAGAGCCCTGTGTAAGAGATCTTTAGCCGCTCGAACCACTGCACTCACAACAGAAAGTGCTCGGCTACAATTCTTATCTTCTTCGTTGGCCTTATTTAAGAGCTGTGATTGCAAATCTCCATCATACTCGCTTCTGGAAAATGGAAAAAAAAGCCAGTCAGAGAAGTCTTCAAACAAAGTGTACCATAGTAGACTCAGGTGTGGACACGCAACCCTCCTCAGAACATTGTTTAGGCAGCACAAAAGATTTTTTTTCTTTTAATGACCTTTCTTTGGGGTGGTGAATGGGGTGATAGAATGGAGCTGAGTATTTACTGGCTGGATGCCCTTCCTGACACCTACATGGAGTTCATAGCAGATTTTTTTTCTTTGCGCCCTGTGTTCTGTTCCAGCCTACTACCGGCCCTGCAGAAAAGGAAGGGACAACCCCTTTACAAAAGGCAAAAGGCTGGAGGTAAGCCCGCCAAATTTATTTACACAAAACAGATCCAAAACAGAGCAAACTGAGCAAAACAAAATACAAACCACTAAAACAGGAGCTATTCAAACGGTTGCCTTCAGCAAACCAGCCCTCCCACACATTCCCCTTTTAAACAGTTCAAGGAGTGGCTTCTCTCTGCCTCCTTCCGAGGTGCCCCATTGCCTTCCTCTGTTTACTCCTGATTGACTGCCTCCTGTCGGGCGTCCTTGAAGAGGGCCAGCTGTGGGACATCTTCATCCACGCTGTCAGGCTCACACAGCTGGGTCTGCGTAGTAACCAGATGGGAGGGGCCTGGCAGAGAACTCTGCGAAGCCTCAGAACTGTCCTCTGCAGGCTCTCCAAACCCCTCCTCCTCCTCTTCTTCCTCTGAATCGTCCGACCCAACTGCCGAACCCACAGGCTGACCCTGAATCACAACACTCTGATAGAGAAAATTGGTCATGCCGAGGATTGAATGCTGAACCTTCCGAGTGAAAGGCGAGCGTCTTCAACTCCAGGCCACTGAGGCGCAGGCAGGGCAAAAGAATATGCTGATGTATCTTCCCGTTTGCAAGATTTTTTGCTTCAAAGTGTCACATGGATGCACTTATTAGGCATTCTTCTAAATGCTACCCATAGCCGTTTTAGAGTCAGGTGGCTTCCAAATCGAATAAATAAATTACATACATTTTCCTAGAAATCACCAACACACCACCACATTCATTGAAACGCATTCATCTCGGTTGTGTTTAAAGATAACACCCAATAAAACTCGTTTGTCATGGGTACCTATAATAAAGGATCTGTGGAATTTGACCCCGGGTTTGATTGGTGCCGTTGCTGCTCAAACTGCAAGTGCTGAAAGTGAAGGTCACGCCATCCGGACACTGGACAGTGGTCATGCCTCCGTCTCCGTTTGCGGTGCGACTCCCGTAATTTCTCAGACGGACAGCGTACTTCACGTTCTCCTTCAAACATCATGCCAAAGTGAACTGAGGTAAACTTTTCCATTTATTTTAACACAGAATTTTAAAGATAGCATTCGTCTAGGGCAGGGATAGGCAACCTCGGCTCTTTTATGACTCATGGACTTCAACTCCCAGAATTCCTGAGTCAGCTATGCTGACTCAGGAATTCTGGGAGTTGAAGTCCATGAGTCATAAAAGAGCCGAGGTTGCCTACCCCTGGTATAGGGAGATTCTCAGTCACCAAAGTCATAATTGTCCCAAAGGCGCTTTTTCTCGAGGCAACGGGACTTTCTTGGGTTTTGTTTTTGTTTTTTAAACGTTTTGTAGAAGCGAAACAGCGTCAGAGAAAAACAAGAAAGTCCAGTTGCCTCGTGAAAAAGCGCATTTGGGACAAAGGTAGCATGTGTGTTTTTAAAATATAAAAAGGAGCTATTTTAAATGTCAATCATTACAGTGTTCTTCTTGCTGAAACACCATTATTAATCCATTTATCATGAGGCATAGAAATCTTTGAATTACATCTGTTTTCTGCTGTTCTGCAAAACAACCTCCTTTCAGAGATTGGCATGGGCCCATCCCTGTTAGCTTTCTATAAAGCTCTAAAAATCTGGCTATGCTCCGATATTTTCTTTTGGTATGTACTTCGACTTAGGCAGTTTAATGTTTTTGTTTTTTTACCATTGTAATGCTTTTTTACTTTTTTTTTTACTTTTAGCGTTTTAAAATATTTTTAAATTTTTAATTGTAATAAACGTTTTGAATTGTGAGTTGCCCAGAGTCATTTGCTGAGATGGGCGGCTATATAAATCTAATTAATCAATCAACCAATAAAAAAATAAAATAAACATGGGGCAGGTCCATAAAGACATCCCTCCCAGATCCCTGGGGAGGAGGGGTTATGATACCAACTTTTGGTCATGGAGACTCAGTGGGTTGTCTGAAACTATGTAATACTTAAAAGTAGGTAGTCATTTAACACATCTATTTTGCATAATTCTCTAATTCAAAAGTTGGAGTATTAATTTTGGCCCACCATATCCATTTTATTGTTATGCTCCCAGCCACATTCCCTGGACCTTAAACATCTTAAAGAAAGAACAATATTGCACTAAAGGAATTAAGTTTCCCACGGCTGCTTTGGCTGTTCAGAAGTAAAACCAGAAATTAACTTGCTAGGTGTTGTAAGTGTTGGTCTTCAAGAGATTTTGGACTTTCACAGGAAAATACATTTACCTTCAGGGGAACGACTTTGTCAAGTTTAATTTCCGCCATCTCACTTGGGGAATCGTCTGTGGTATATGTTCCTTTAACTAATTCTAGAGATGTCCATCTATGGGAATGAGTTGAATCTCCTGTATGATCACTCTAAATTTAAAAGATCATTTTAATGCAGCTATAGCATTAATAACGATAATACAAATGAACAGTAAAAAAGTGAGAACATCTGCCCTACAAGCATACGCTTTTTTTTAAAAAAAAACTAGCTTAAAGTTTCATGGCTCCCACACAAGTCCACGATATGGTAAATTCAGTGCAGCTACTAAAAATGCTCCTAGGGATTAACAATTTCTCCTCCCCTTCGCAAACAAATATGCACACACATCAGCACACACAGAAAGGCATGAAATAGATTTGTTATATCTATATGAAAGGAAGACGGTGCTGATTCCCAGCAAAGAACATGAGGGAGAAGAAAAAGCACACCCCAATTCTATAACTTGTCTGAACTTACCATCCTACTGAAACTCATCAACTGTATTTTTGTTCCTCAACAAATGTACCCTATAACATCTGAATGTAAACAAGGCAGGCAAGCATACGTCTGCACACTAGGGAGTACAGAGTGCCTGTCTCCACATACATGGAGACATACAAATTGTGATTCAAGAGAATGAATGAATGAATGAATGAATGAATGAATGAATGAACAAACGAACATCAGAAGGATGGAAAGCTGAGTCAACCTTGAGCTGATGATATTCGAACTGCTGGCAGTTGGCAGAATTAGCCTGCAATTCTGCATTCTAACCATTGCACCACCATGGTGGTGGTCAATGGTGTATATCTACATGTATGTATGTATGTATACACACACACAAGGAATAAAAATCAGTGGCGCCTATTTAAATCACTTAAGATTTGCAGATGATGTTGTTCTCTTCTCACGAGACCCAGAAGAGTTATAAAGACCCATACAAGAGCTGCACAAAGCAGGAAAACCATTTGACTTAAAAATAAACCTGAAAAAGAGCCAGGTTATGTTTAATAAATGCACTAAAGAAAGAAAATATATATATATATATCTGGAGAACTAGATGTAATAGATCACTACGTATATTTTGGTCAATGGATCTCGATGGGAGGATACAATAAAGGAAATTGAATGGCATGTTAAATGTGGCTGGCAGACATTTGGTAAGCTAAGTGTAATTTTCAAGAACAACTTCTCCCTATTCCTAAAAAGTTTTCGATCGGTGTATGCTACCTGCTCTAACATATGCCAGTGAAACATGGACACTAACCGCACAATCAATACAAAAACTACAAGTGGCACTAAGAGTCATGGAAAGATCCATGCCTGGCATCACAAGACAAGATAGAAAGACCTGCACACGGATTAGAGAATACAACATCAAGAGAGTAAAAGAATTGAAATGGTCACATAGCAAGAACAACTGATGGCAGGCTGACCAAGGCAGTCATAGAATGGATCCCACTTGATGAAAATCATCCACAAAAAAGACCTAAAAAAGATGGATCAACAACATCAACAAGGACCAAGTTGGTAAAAAAAGCTCAGGACCATATTGGTTGGAAACATGTGGAAGAGGCCTTCATGCAGTGGATAGACCGTGGCTAGAATGATGGTGACACACACACACACACACTCGTTCATTCCAACAGGCATTGATCTTTCTTTCTCAAGAATAGATATGTTTTGATTTCTAAGAAGCTTGCTATAATTGAACATGTGATTGCAAAAATGTATACAACTTTTGCTGAGATTTGAAACAGAAGACGAACAACTTGAGAAATGCACAACAAATTGGGCTAAGAATGTTAGATCGATGGGACAAAATATGGGTCGAAGGGATGAATTTCGCATTGTGTTATAAATTAAGAGAATTTTTACAAAATGATGTACCGTTGGCATAGAATTCTAGAGAATTTTATCTAAAATATATAAAGTTACTTCTAGTCAATATTGAGAATGTGAAAAGAAAAGTAAGGGACATTTCACCATTCATGGCAGACTTGTGAAAGAGCAAAAGAAAAAAAAGAGGATATAAGTACACATAATTATACAAAGAATTTTAAAAAATAATACTAAGAAGAAGCCAGAATTCTTTTTATTAGGACCTAGGGTTAGTCAATTAGAAAATGGATGATTTGATTTTATATATGGTAACTTCCGCAAGATTTTACGCGCAACAATGAAGAAAAACTGAAACACCCACAGCGGAGAAATAAATTGTGGAAAAGAATTGAACAAGAGGCTGAAGGAATTTTTATGAGACTTAGGAAGGAGGAGGAGCCGTGAGTTTGTTGTGCAACCCTTGAAAGGAAGGTCGAAAGTCTCTTATTTTTTTCTGACTCGTTTCTTTTTTCCACTTTTTTTGCTATCTTGCTTTTTCTTTATGTATTTTTCTCTTATGGGTAGTCCTTGAATTTAACAACCTTAATTGGGACTGGCAATTCCCATCACTAAGTGAAGCAGTCATTAAGCGAAACAACCTGTAAACCACTCTGCTTAGTGCCGACAGTTCCAGCAGTCCCTGTTGCCTTCATGAAGTCAATCCACCATTGCAATCATTAGGCAAAGAGTCATCCTGATCCAGATCATTTCCAGCTTGGTCACCCCAAATCCTGAGCCTCAGTTCTTCCAAGGCAAAGGACTGCCTCTCCTTTCCCCAGCCTGCCTATCTATCTATCTATCTATCTATCTATCTATCTATCTATCTATCTATCTATCTATCATCTATCTATCTATCTATCTATCTATCTATCTATCTATCTATCTATCATCTATCTATCTATCTATCTATCTATCTATCTATCTATCTATCTATCATCTATCAATCAATCTATCTATCTATCTATCTATCTATCTATCTATGTATCTATCTATCTATCTATCATCTATCTATCTATCTATCTATCTATCAATCTATCTATCTATCTATCATCTATCTATCTATCATCTATCTATCTATCTATCTATGTATGTATCTATCTATCTATCATCTATCTATCTATCTATCTATCTATCTATCTATCTATCTATCTATCTATCTATCTATCTATCTATCCCAATCCACCATTTTATGTCACAGTTCAGGTTCCCAAATGCTGCAGATCAACAGACTGGCTTAATAAACAGAGAAAGAGGAAGGAGGCAATACAAGTAGTCCTTGACTTACAAGAATTCCTTTACTGACCGTTCCAAATTACGACACTGAAAAAAAGTGACATGAGTGTTTTTTCACGTTCACGAGCATGCCGGCACCCCCCCAAGGCCGCATGATCACAATTGAGATGCTTGGCAATTGACTCGTACTTATGATGATCGCAGTGTCCCGGGGATCACCTTTTGCAAAATCAATGGGGGAACCAGATTTGTTGAACAAGCGTTTTACTAGCTTAATTTTAGTGCTTCGCTTGACAGCTGGGGCCAGAAAGGTTGTCAAATGGGGCAAAACTCATTTAGCAGCTTAACTCACTGAGCAACGGAAACGTTGGGCTCCGCTGTGGTCGTAAGTCAAGGACTATGCCTGTACTCCAATTCAAATAATTTCGCCCCAGGGTTAAGAGCCAAGGCAACATCAGCCTGATCCTGAATGAGGTTTTTCACAGAAAGAGGCTGCACTGATTCTTTCTGCGCACAGTACGTACATCATCCACCAGGACTTCTAGTTCATATTCGTGGATCCCGCCTCCGCCGTAAACCGAGAACCCGACGACGATGACTCCTGGTTTGTCCACGGAGAAGCAGATGGCATCGGGAGAACCGTTTCCAGTGTTCCAGCTCCTGCCCTGGCTGGTTTTTGTAAATCGGTTTGGGCTGGACTTGACAGAATGCAGAGAGCTGAGTCCATCGGCCTGGAGAGAAGACAGTCAAAATGAAGACAAGATTTGACGGCACATGATTTGAGGTAAGGTTATGCTTCTGGCATAACCATGAAGGAAGTTAGGCAGCCAGGCCTTTTTCCAATTAACGCTGGGAACTGATAATCCCTCAGTTTTTAAAAAAATGTCCTGGCAAAACACAACCAAACCTGAAGTGTTTTGTTTCTGGAATAAAATAAGCCAAAGTAAAATCATCGTTAAGAAAATGGTGTTTACATTTAATATGGGAATGCACACAGTACACTTTTTCTGCAGCCGCCTTAGCAGACCCTGAAAAAAAATAGCATGCTAGAATTATGCGTTTGGGGCCGTCATCTCAATAAATTTCACGAACAACGGAGGGCCAGATGTTGGGATTTATGCAACAAAGAAGAAAACATTTCATCGTTTATTCTATTGTTCCATTACTTTACTACTGTTACGTTTCAAGTTATTTTCATTTTTTCCCCATTTTTATTCTTGCAAGCCACCTAGAATAGCCCCACAGTGAGACAGGCAGCAAATAAATTTAATGAATACATGAATAAAAGTAAATAAAAAGTTAGGTTAGAGTTGGTGAGCCTTATTACCTCAGACCCCAGTGCAGAAGCTGTGAGCTCGCTCACAATACTTGCAAGTAATCCACAGGTATTAGAAACCAGATGTGCAGAGAACAGCTCATTTTCACGTCTAAGGCTATTCCTGACAGGTAACACCACAATCACCAACATTTTCTCAAGCACCTCACGAAAACTTGTCATCCCAGATATATTTTCTTCACTCTGGAGAAACAACAAGAACAAAGATTCTTTGGAACTATAGGAGGAATTTCCTGACAATGAGAACAATCAACCAGTGGAACAGCTTCCCTCCAGAAGTTGTGAATGCTCCAACACTGGAAGTTTTTAAGAAGAGACTGGACAGCCATTCGTCTGAAATGGTATAGGGTTTCCTGCTTGAGCAGGGGATTGGACTAGATGACCTCCAAAGTCCCTTCCAACTCTGTTAATTCTAATAAAATGATCCATAATGTAACACCATTCTGGACTGAATGTATTCAGAAGTCAAACTCTAAACTGTGAGGTTTTAGGACACATGTAAAGACCTGAGCAGTAGAACTGAGCACCTCCTTACTATGTAGGTATGTGTACTTGCTCACTGGAGGCATGGCGGAGGGAGAGAGGTGTCAAACAGGTCAAAGTGTCAAACACCACAATGGAAATGATGCACCTCGTTTTAGGTGTATCACACATGCGATGGATGTCAGAAAGGGGCAGGATTTCAATCATATCATCATGGCTACCATCTTTTTTGACACACACCCCCACTCATACCCACAAAAATAAAGTAATAATAATCACAGCAGGTTACAAATGTTAAATAAGAAGGGATGATCAAGTCTGGAGGGAATGGTATACCTTGAGGTCACATACGTTTAAATTTTGGAGTTGGCATATAGATAGGACACTAGCTGATGTTTTTCTTGTTAAGAGCTTCTCTGCAAAATTATCTCTCTGAACTCACCCATGAATATTCTGTTATTAAAGTCACAAGAGTGTATGTATTTATCAGAGATATATATATATATTTTGCAGTGCCTAGGGCCCTAGGCCCTAGGACAACAGTGTGACAACCGCAAGCAGCCAAGTAGCAGCAGCAGCAATGAAGTGGAATAATATGGGAAATTAAGGAACTTTTCCTACATTCAAAATCACAAAATGTCACTGGTTGAAGGGTGATTGCAACAATTGCCCTGATTTGAGGGCAGGCCTGTCTCAAGCTAAACCAATTGTGCACGATGGGAGGTCACAGAAACCTATCAAAGCTAACTCAAGCTTGTGCCTTTGGACATTTGTTCTGATTTCCACTGCTTGGGTCGGACGGAGTCTGACCTAGGAACAGGTCAGAAAATTATCTGTCAACCTCCAGAGGAAAATTAATATTAACCTCATGCAGCGTTTGTGCAAAACACATAAAGCATTCATGTACATCAGCGGTTCCCATCCTTTTTTATACTCCGTACCCCTAGAGCACTTCTGATGTATTCTCGCACCCCTTACAAAAGTAATAGCTGGTTTTGAATGACGTGAACACATACGCTATAATTTCGAAACTTCTAAACACAAGTTTTTGCACCCCCATGGAATATCATCTCGCACCCCTGGTTGGGAACCCCTGATGTACATATACCACTCCTTTCCAACCGCTGCTCTGCTCTGAATCATTGAAAACATGGGCCCAACTATTCTTGAGAGAAGATACTAACTACAGTTAGGAAAAACACAGCTTCAGCTAAATGACAAGGGCAGGAAAATCAGGAACTCAAGGCAGTTCAAATGAATACAGTTTTGTTGCATGCAAGCTCTTGCAACAAGAATCTGAACAAGAATAAAAAAACATACTGGTGTTAGATAAAAGTCAATGAATTTCAAGGTGGGCTGGACTCAGATCTCTTGTGGGCATGAAGGGACTCCAGACTGATGACGCATTTGAGCCCCTCCCTCGGTCTTAGCCTATTCATCTCCGATTCACAATCGTGAGGATCTACTGCGACTTGTGTTGGCCATGCCGGACCATTTCTGTAGAAGAGACGTACCTGGCTTAGTTTTTCCATGTGCGCCACCAGAAGAGGAAAACGATGGGCCAGCGTGGAGTCATTCTCAGTATTGGCCTGTTTTATTCCTGAACACAGCAAGGCTTCTCCATCGTAAGCAATCGGGAATATAGAGGTGAGCTTCACAGAGGTGTGGCACAGTGCCGACATCACAGCTGCCAGCAGCCGGCTGCTTGAAGTTTTGAAGTTGGCTTCCTGGATGTCCTGAGGGGGGGGGGGGGGAAAGAGCAGGTTGGAACAAAATGAGCGGCTTCCAGCTAGAAACAGGAGGAGTTCTGTTCCATTATATCTTGCACAAACCGTGCTAGGCCAACACAACTTGGGAAAGCTCGGTGGCAAAAAGCAGCATGTTTTGACAGTGAGGACAATTACTCAATGGAACGACTTGCCTCCAGAAGTTGTGGATACTCCAATACAGGAGGCCTTTAAGAAAAGACTGGACAGCTACTTGTCTGAAATGGTGTAGGGTTCCCTGCCTGAGTAGGGGGATGGTTTGGAAGACCTCCAAGATCCCTTCCCTCTATTAATCTATTACTCTGTCCAGGAAGGAACAGCAAGAAGAAGAGATGAACAAGAGTGACAAGAGGCAAGCCGAAGATGGCAATGGAACACAAGTAGTGCTGGGAGAAGCAAGGGAGAAGAAACACGAAGAAGAAAGCACAAGTGGAGGAGGAAGCGGCGGCGGAGAACTCCTTCATTCTTTCTCTTCTCTGTCCCTTCTGCTTCATTAAGAGTTATTGGACTTCGTAAAAATGGAAACTCAATCCTTCAAAGGATGAGGGAGCAATGGGCAACTGGGACTGAGAACAGCAATGTGTTCTCTTTCAATCTGCAGGGAGAAAGCAACGACTGCAGAAATCTGCCTAGTTGGGGTCAATCTGATAGACGGATGCTATTCAGTGGTTTTGGAAAATGAGTAGATCCTTTGCAGAGCACCATTTCGAAAGCCAAAGGAAGAGATTTTTAGTACCTGATCCAAGCAGTTGAGTAAATCACAGAGGCAAGCCCACTGCAAGGCCGGAGTGGGATAGAAAGAGTGAAAGCAGGCGGTGAAGGTATTGTGGCATTCCTGGAGGGCAGCTTCCAACAGGCTCAGGGGCTGAGTGAGGTAGCCTTGAGGGTCATTGTCCAGCTTGATCATGCAATGATCGACTCCTTCCGACAAGATTTTTCTCAGCAGGGTTCTCGTCTTCCCAATGCAGTCTGCAAGCCTGCTGCTTTCTTCAACAACAGCTTTAGCAGTGGCTGCAAAGAGCAGTAACAAAAGTGACACCAGGAAAGCAGTCAAGAGGTTTGAGGGGCCCTTGTGTGCTGCTCTCTGAGCTTGGTTGCTTTCTTGCAGATGTTTCATTACCCAAACTAGGTAACATCATTAGTGCACTGATGTTGTTACCTAGTTTGGGTAGTGAAAATGTCTGCAAGAAAACAGCCAAGCTCAGAGAGCACCTAAGGACCACCACCCCCATTTCAACCCGGAGCTACAAATATTCTCCTTTATCGGTAATCAAGAGGTTAGTGATGACTCACAGGGGAAAAAAAAAGTTTTGATAAGGATACACCTGAAGGTTAACTAAATCGGAATAACAATGAGTCTTTAGGGCCGTATATTCTTCTTTTTGGGTAGGTCAAAGAGACAATTACCTTCCATTAATCAAAGCTTTCCACTTTGTCCAAAAGAGGAAGCCAAACACGGCAAGAGTACGCAGTAAGTCAACTACTGAGGGTGGGTTTAATATCCTACCTTATTCCAAAGCAGGGCAAAACAAGCAGACATACTTATTTCACAGACAATTCCCTAGTTTTCTCTGCCTTTGCTACAGATTGGAAGGAGAAAAGACTGGAAGCAAAATGAGTAGCCTTGGGCACCTCTCGGCTGGCTAAGATGAAACCGAACTGTTCCACCATAAACTCGTTTTTTTTTTCTAAAAAGAGACCCCTTCAACCTTAGGCAGCAAGTGCACTCGAAATGGTTAAAAAAAAATGCATCTCACCTGAAACGGGATAAATTTCACAGGTGTAGACGCGCAGTAACCTCAAGCAGCAAGTGCCGACGAATCGCAGCCTTTCCAAATCCAGAAGGGTGGCCGTGTACTGGAAGCCCTTCAGTCCTCGAAGTTCCTCTACGCCTAAGACTAAGGTTGTCCAGCTCCAGTGAAGGATGCTCAGCAGCGACTCAAAGCACTCCTGTCCCAAAGGAATCGCAAGGAAAGCAAAGCAGGGCTCAATAAGGAGGATGCATTCATCCAAGGCTCTCAAAGTGGGCAGGAGCAGATCCCAAGGACAGAAGTATAGGAACGTTCCAGGCGACATGCGCTTCTCTAAAGCATGGAAGATGTTGGGTCGGGAAGCTTCTTCCTTCCCCCCACACCCTCCCATGAAAATATTTTCACTTTGGACTTCAATTCAACCATAACAAATTCAAGAGCGCTTTTAACCCTTAGCTATAAAGGAACAGTGGTAACTCCTCCTCCTCCTCCTCCTCCTCCAGATACATTAATTTTCCTTGCTAAACTGATACAGCTGTAGAAAATGGGTGTGCGTGCAGAATTTACCTCCCCAGAATTTCACCTCTCATTGTTTTTCAGAAAAAGGATTTACCTAATCCTGAGGGTTACAAAAGGGTACCTTGGAAAGAGGGAGCTACAGCATGTCCTTCAGGTCAAAATGACAGAAGATGAGAAATATGCCTTTGCTCTCTTTTGTCAAAATGAATCAACGCTGCAGGATTATCTCAGGAGAGAAATTGTGCCCTAAGGCCACCTAGATATTCTGCCTTCTAGATATTATGAGCAAAGCACGTGCAACGTAAAGGATAATAAATTCTGTGTTCAACTACTGAGTTTCTTCAGCCACTGCTGGGATAAAATGCCATCGACATAAGATTACTTAAGAATGAATGCACATTTCTGGTTTTTAAAAAAGCCAAGGGCTTAATGGGCATGTCCCTTTTTTTATTTTGTACGGATAGTCCTCGACTTACAATCACAACTGAGCCCAAAATTTATGTTGTTAAGCAAAACATTTGTTAAGTGACTTTTGCCCCGTTTTACAAACTTTCTTGCCGCAGTTGTTAAGTGAATCACTGCAGTTGTTAAGTTAGTGACGTGGTTGTTAAGTGAATCTGGCTTCCCCATTGGCTTTTGTTTGTCAGGTTACAAAAGCAGATCATGTGACTCCGGGAAACTGCAACCAGGTGCCAAGCATCCGAATTTTGATCAGGTGACCAGGGGGATGCTGCGATTGTCATAAAGTGTGAAAAATGGTCGTAAGTTACTCCCCCCCACCGGGCTGTTGTATCTTTGAATGGTCACTAAATGTTGTAAGTCAAGGACTTAAAGTATGCAATAAACCCTTCTTCACTAGCCAGTTCTATTCATTGCATTAAACATGGGGTACTCACCACGGAAACGGTTCTTGCAAAAGATCGCTTCAAAATGTGCACCGGCTCGCTGGTTTGCTGCTTGCCTTTGGATGCGCTTCCATCACTTGTTGGCAGCCTAGAAGGAAAATCAAAAAGAGGAGAAAATGGCGATGCATCCGACAGGTTTGGGGGACATAAACCCATGCGCCATGTTGCTTCTTGCATGGCCTAGTTTTTGACCAACGAGCTGCATTTATTGGAGGCAAGGAGCTCACAAGGCTGCCTGGCCAGCTGTTATTTCTCAGAAGTAGCAGTTCAACAGCTGTAAGAAGGCAATATATCTGTTCAAACACCCTGATTGCCTTGAAGGAGGAGGAGGAGGAGGAGGAGGAGGAAGAGTTGCCCACAAACATAAAAGCAGACCTTCCCTGGAACAAAAACAATATTGGCTAAATAATTACTAAATGTTCATTATGGAGAACAATTTATAGAGCCAGAAAACTCCAATTAAAATAAGGAACTGTTGCTATGAAAATGTAAAACCCTTATTATTGAATGTCACATTAAACTTTTGGTTCAACAGAAGACCAAATGATAAAAAAAGATATATCAATATTTATTAGAACAAGATATGTTACAGGTAAAAGATACAATGCTAATCTGGAGCAAAAATTTCGGTTATAGTATAGATAGACCCTAGATAACTGGCAATCACTGTGGGATAGAAACAGGAGGTTAATGCTAGCCACCTCCTATAAAGAAAATGTATACAAGATGTTTTATAGATGGCACCTTCCCCCCACCAAGGCTAGCAAAAATAGATAAAAAAATCTCACCGACATGCTGGAAACGCAGAAAGCTTCCAGGGACCTACTATCACATGTGGTGGGAATGTTTAAAAGCACAATTTTTTTGGCACCGGATAAATTTGGTTGGAAGAAATATTATTACAAAAAATTGATTTAAAACCAGAAACCTTCTTATTTGGGGACTATTAAATGATAAACTCAGCAAAGCATCTTTTTATTTACTATTGCATATTTTAACCACAGCAAGGCTGGCCTACACCTAAAAATGGAAAAGAAAGGAAACCCCCACTGAAGAAGAAATAATAAACAAAATTCTACCCTGCGCCGAAATGGACAGGTTAACTTTAGAGATTAAAAATAAAACTGAAACAGAGTATTACGAAATTTGGAAAAATTTGTACAAATGGTTAGAGATAAGGAGGAACGCTGAGATGACTATCGATTGATTAGTTGATAACACAAGGACCTCTTACTAGCACCTGTATCAGGATACAACTGAAAGATATTTAAGTCCAACGTAGACGACCGAAAGAGGGTTTATCAGAAAATTTACAGATGCTATATGTACATTTTGTCATACTCTGTCCCGTCATAGAATGTATTTTACTTTTCTGTTTTTCTTTTTGTTACATAAGGTAATACTAATAGCAGTGTTGTAGCCAGGGAAGTTGAGTCATGTCCACTTTTGTTTTTAAATGTACATTTAATAAATATTTTCAGTAAAAAAATAAAATAAAAATAAACTTTTGGTTCAAATGGCCGCTTAAAGAGGAAAAGCAAAATATAGTATTACCTGTATAGGAGTTGAGGGATCTGTCCTGCATTCACATCTGTGCCGTTATTTGATTTCTTTGAACTCTTAAACTGGAAGACAATCCTGCAAGAGGAAAACAGATTTAGTGGCGGGGGACGCTCCCTCTGTCTCACAGATGCCAAGGGGAAGGAAGGAAGGAAAATTTACCCATCATCCGTCGTAATGGAGGCTTGTCCATGGGAGCCGCAGTCGCTGCTGGGGCCAGAAACCCGGGCCCAGGCGACATACCACCAACTGGCTTGCAGGAGGACAGGTTCGTCAAACATCATAGCGTACTTTTCCCTGAGAAAACATCAATTGGCATCTGATATAACAGGGGTCTTCAAACTTGGCCCTTTTATGACTTGTGGACTTCAACTCCCAGAATTCCTCAGCCAGCCTGGCTGAGGAATTCTGGGAGTTGAAGTCCACAAGTCATAAAAAGGCCAGGTTTGAAGACCCCTGCGATATAGCATCTAGTTCAACTCCATTTGACTGTTGCTCTGGGCTCCAGGATTTTTTTTAAAAAATATCAAGTTTATATAGCCGCCCATCTCTCAAGAAGTGACTCTGGAAGTGACACCTAAAGAAAAGGAATATAAACTGGTTTATTTACTAAAGTTAAAACATATGTGTTATTATTTCTGGTACTCTGGTAATTAATTGGGACTGAATGATGAGGTTTTATAATTTAGGGATAAGAGATGAGATATGGGAAGAAGAGGTATTTTATTGAAGTACCAGAGAAGGCGGTAAGTTACTGAAATTATGGTCTGGAAAGAGGGAGGGAAGAGCATTTTTTTTCTTTTTTAATTATATATTTTTCTTTTTCTCTGTTATTTTTTATGTTTTACTTTTTATATTCTTTTGGGTTTGCATTAGTTTTTTATCCTTGTAGTTGTAAACTTCAACAAAAAGTATAACAAAAAGCTGCTGGAAGTAAAAGGAAGGTATATAAAGTTTGTTTATTTGATCAAAGTTAAAATAAGGTATGTTGTTATTTTTAATAACTCTTAATGGTCATTCTGCTGACACCAGGACTGAAAAGTTGATGCTTTACGGATTTGCTATAGATAAGACACAAATAATACAGATAAGAGGGTTTTTCTACTGCAATTAAAATCCTTAATAAAAATTATATACAGTATACAAAAAGGAATCTTTCAATTTAGTTACTTACAAATCCTTACTTGTTCAGAAAACATGTCAGTTTTCTATTTTGCTTGAGAAGGGTTTTTATATAAAGAGCAGAACAATCATCGACTCGGTCCCCTCCAGGCATTTTTTTTAAAAAAGTTTCTCAAAATAAAGAGATTACCAGAACAGACCTATTATCATCTTAAATTAATTTTAATTACATGTTCATAAAAACTGACAGGTTTTATGTATCAAACAATAAGCATAAAGAGGCAGTCACCCCAGAACAATGCAAGGTTTCGGAATGTTTGTTAATGGAGTGATATGATTGGGCTGGTTCGTCTTGTTTATTGCCCATCCTTAATCTGGATGCTTTCTAGATGCTCTTCCTTTTGTAAACTGAAAATAAAAAAATCAGATTCAGAGAAGTGATTCATTTTTGAAGACTCCACTCACCTTGCGGCACAGTCATACGCCAGGACATCTGTTTCAGCAAGAAGGTCCCCATCCGTCTCATGGTCACCTCCATCTGGCCCCAATTCAAAGAGCTAAAAAAGAGAAGCCTTCAACAGTTTTACCTTCTGGCTGGGCTGGGAGGCCACTCTTTTCTTATCCCTCACCCTAGTCCAGGGGTAGGCAACCTTGGCTCTTTTATGACTCGTGAACTTCAACTCCCAGAATTCCTGAGCCAGTATGGCTCGGCTTGGAAACCTCTCCCTTTCCCCTCAGCATGGCTGGCTCAGGAATTCTGGGAGTTGAAGTCCACGAGTCATAAAAGAGCCAAGGTTGCCTACCCCTGCCCTAGTCTCTCTCTTGGGCAAATCTAATTGTGCAGGATTCAATAGGAGCCAAGGGGGCAGGCTGAGAAAACGCTCATAACCTTTCTCAGAGAAACTGAGCAAGTGGGGATGAGCTAGTATGGAAAGCAATGGCTACCGCTTCAGAAGCCCAAGGCAGCCTCAGGTAAAAAATAAAGAGGTTTATACATATATATATATGGATCCTTGGTTTTTCGGGTTTCTCCCCGCGTAGAACTAAAGGTGTAGGCGCAACGTTTCGACGAAATCCCATCCGTCATCATCAGGCTTGTGGTTTCTGCTTCCTTCTTCTGGGAGAAGTATGTGGCTGTTTGTTTTTCTTTTTTAAACTGCCAGAGGGGGTGTGTTCTGTGAGTGGAAGTGTGCTGATTGGGTGGGGATTATGTGTGTTCTGATTGGGTGGGAGTGTGTTTTGAATGGTGGGGGTGTTCTGATTGGGTGGTGGTGTGTTTTGAGTGGATGGGCTGGTCTCAGCTGCCAGCCTTAGACCTGAGCTGGTGAGTTGTGCTGTTTTTGTTTGCCTTCGTGTTTGTGGTGGTGCCATGTTTTTATAGTGGGTGTCAGTTTGCTTATTATGTGGTTTGGAGGGGTTTAAAGTGGCTGATGTTGCAGCTGTAGTTAGGTTTCTGTTTTGTGGTTGTGCCTCTTTATCATTGTGGGTTCGGATTTGCTTTTTGAATAGTTGTGTGGTGGTGATGTCATGTGATGTTATCATGAGTTTGGGTCTGGTATCATTCTTGGTGGTTGGGACTCGTCTGTCAATCAAGGCAGGTTTCCAAATAGCTGGTAGGCGAGAGGTATCATCTCGTTTGTTCATGCTGTGGGGGCGTTTTTCTATCTCAATGGCTTCTCTGATTATTCTGTTGTTAAAATGTTCAATTTTGGCGATAGTTTTGGTTTTTTTAAAATCAATTTCATGTCCCGTGGCTTCAAAGTGTTGGACCAGGGATGAAGTTTGTTCTCCCTTTCTGAGTGAGTTTTTGTGCTCTTCAATGCGTGCACTTATTCTTCTGTTGGTCTGTCCGATGTATGTGGTGGGGCAGGTGGTGCATGGGATTTCATATACTCCTTGGTTTTCTAACCCAATTATGTCCTTGGGGTTTCTTAGGATGGTGGATACTTTTCTGTCTGTGTAGAATGCTGTTTTGATGTTGTGTTTTTGGAGGACTTTGCTGATTCTGTCTGTGGTCCCTTTTAAGTATGGGAGGAGGGCTTTGCCTTTTTCTTGTTCTCTGTCTTGGGTTTTTGTGGGTGTCTCTCTTCGGATTAAGTTGGTAATCATGTTTCTTTGGAATCCATTGGCTGTTAGTACATTAGTGAGGTTGTGTAGTTCGGTTTTTAGGTGTTGTTTGTCAGCTAGTTGTTTTGTTCTGGAGATGAGTGTCTTGGCTACGGAGTTGATCTGTGCTGGGTGGTGGTGTGAGAGTGCATTCAGATAGCGGTTTGTGTGCGTTTTTTTATGGTAGATAGTGTGTCCTAGGGAGCCGTCGGATTTCTTGTAGACTAAAACATCAAGGAAGGGAAGTTGGTTGTTAGCTTCTGTTTCCATGGTGAATTGTATTTTGGGGTGTAGGCTATTGAGGTGTGTGAGGAAGTCATCCAGTTTTTCTTTGCCATGTGGCCAGATTACGAAGGTGTCATCTACGTATCTGAGCCAGAGTTTGGGTTTGTGGTTGGATTTTTCTAGAGCGAGGGTTTCAAAGTGTTCCATGTAGAGGTTTGCGATGACAGGTGAAAGGGGTGATCCCATGGGTGCTCCTTCCATTTGTTTGTATCTTTGTCCATTGTAGATGAAGTATGTGTTAGATAGGCAGTGGTTGGTCAGATCTAGGATGTGTTTTGGGGGGTTGTATTTATTTAGGATAGCTGTCAAGGCTTCTTTGATTGGCACTTGGGTGAAGAGGGATACGACATCGAAGCTAACAAGTAGGTCACAGGGCTGTAACTTTAGTTTACTTATGATCTCTATGAATTGGAATGAATCTTGTACGTGTGAGGTGATGGAATTTGCGTAAGGCTGTAGTTGTTTGGCAAGAAATTTGGCTAGATTTTGTAGAGGTGAGCCTATGGAGCTGACTATGGGTCTGAGAGGGGTTCCTTCTTTGTGTATCTTGGGCAGACCATAGAGCTTGGGACATCTGGATGATTTTTCTCTGGGAATGATTGTTTTCTGGATCTCTTCACTGATGGGGGTGGCTTTTATTTTGGATTTTGTGGTTTTTTCCAGGTAGGTGGTGGGGTCTGTCTTGATGAGTTTGTATGTGGAGTCTCGGAGTAGGTTGGATAATTTGGTATGGTAGTCAGATGAGTTCATTACCACCGTGGCGTTGCCTTTGTCTGCTGGCAGAATGATTATGCTGGTGTCTTTTTTTAGGTTAAGTAGTGCTGTCTGTTCCTCTTTGGGTAAGTTGCTTTTGGGTGGTTTGCTGGTGCAGAGGATGTTGGTAACTTCGAGTCTGATTTTGTTGGCGTCATCAGGGTTGATTTTGGTCAGGCTGGATTCGACTCCGCATATAATGGTTTCCGTGGGAATGTGTTTGGGAGCGACTGCAAAATTAAATCCTTTAGACAGGACGTTGGTTTCGGCTTTGGTGAGAATCCTATCTGAGATGTTGTGCACAGTTTGTTTCATGTGTTGCTGTGGGAGAGGAGGGGTTTGTTTCTGGCGTTCCTTTAGTCTTTGGAGTTTATTGGTGTGTGTGTCTGTTTTGTAGGCAGTCTCTGTTTCAGCTCTCCAGACAGCAATTTGTTTGAATTTGTCCCAAAGTGTGGGGTGGATCTTGTTGCTGAGTTTGAGGTGAAGTGTGAGGAGGTCTCTGTTGATTCGGTCCAGGAGGAATCTTTTTGTGTGGAGTTCGTTTCTGATTAGGGCCAGTTCAGTTCTCATCAGGATGCGTTTGATGGCTGCAGAGTTGGAGTGGAATTTCAATAGGAAGGATGTGGGGATTAAATTTTGATCTCGGCAGTTGCGTAGGAATGTGAGGTCACACAGAATGGAAGCTCTTCGTACTTCGAGTTTTTCGTAGGTCTTGGTTAGCTGGTAGATTTCCTCCCCGTAGAGGTAAGATATTTGTTCTCTGAGGTTTTCGCGGGTGCCTGTATGTGGATCCTTGGTTTTTCGGGTTTCTCCCCGCGTAGAACTAAAGGTGTAGGCGCAACGTTTCGACGAAATCCCATCCGTCATCATCAGGCTTGTGGTTTCTGCTTCCTTCTTCTGGGAGAAGTATGTGGCTGTTTGTTTTTCTTTTTTAAACTGCCAGAGGGGGTGTGTTCTGTGAGTGGAAGTGTGCTGATTGGGTGGGGATTATGTGTGTTCTGATTGGGTGGGAGTGTGTTTTGAATGGTGGGGGTGTTCTGATTGGGTGGTGGTGTGTTTTGAGTGGATGGGCTGGTCTCAGCTGCCAGCCTTAGACCTGAGCTGGTGAGTTGTGCTGTTTTTGTTTGCCTTCGTGTTTGTGGTGGTGCCATGTTTTTATAGTGGGTGTCAGTTTGCTTATTATGTGGTTTGGAGGGGTTTAAAGTGGCTGATGTTGCAGCTGTAGTTAGGTTTCTGTTTTGTGGTTGTGCCTCTTTATCATTGTGGGTTCGGATTTGCTTTTTGAATAGTTGTGTGGTGGTGATGTCATGTGATGTTATCATGAGTTTGGGTCTGGTATCATTCTTGGTGGTTGGGACTCGTCTGTCAATCAAGGCAGGTTTCCAAATAGCTGGTAGGCGAGAGGTATCATCTCGTTTGTTCATGCTGTGGGGGCGTTTTTCTATCTCAATGGCTTCTCTGATTATTCTGTTGTTAAAATGTTCAATTTTGGCGATAGTTTTGGTTTTTTTAAAATCAATTTCATGTCCCGTGGCTTCAAAGTGTTGGACCAGGGATGAAGTTTGTTCTCCCTTTCTGAGTGAGTTTTTGTGCTCTTCAATGCGTGCACTTATTCTTCTGTTGGTCTGTCCGATGTATGTGGTGGGGCAGGTGGTGCATGGGATTTCATATACTCCTTGGTTTTCTAACCCAATTATGTCCTTGGGGTTTCTTAGGATGGTGGATACTTTTCTGTCTGTGTAGAATGCTGTTTTGATGTTGTGTTTTTGGAGGACTTTGCTGATTCTGTCTGTGGTCCCTTTTAAGTATGGGAGGAGGGCTTTGCCTTTTTCTTGTTCTCTGTCTTGGGTTTTTGTGGGTGTCTCTCTTCGGATTAAGTTGGTAATCATGTTTCTTTGGAATCCATTGGCTGTTAGTACATTAGTGAGGTTGTGTAGTTCGGTTTTTAGGTGTTGTTTGTCAGCTAGTTGTTTTGTTCTGGAGATGAGTGTCTTGGCTACGGAGTTGATCTGTGCTGGGTGGTGGTGTGAGAGTGCATTCAGATAGCGGTTTGTGTGCGTTTTTTTATGGTAGATAGTGTGTCCTAGGGAGCCGTCGGATTTCTTGTAGACTAAAACATCAAGGAAGGGAAGTTGGTTGTTAGCTTCTGTTTCCATGGTGAATTGTATTTTGGGGTGTAGGCTATTGAGGTGTGTGAGGAAGTCATCCAGTTTTTCTTTGCCATGTGGCCAGATTACGAAGGTGTCATCTACGTATCTGAGCCAGAGTTTGGGTTTGTGGTTGGATTTTTCTAGAGCGAGGGTTTCAAAGTGTTCCATGTAGAGGTTTGCGATGACAGGTGAAAGGGGTGATCCCATGGGTGCTCCTTCCATTTGTTTGTATCTTTGTCCATTGTAGATGAAGTATGTGTTAGATAGGCAGTGGTTGGTCAGATCTAGGATGTGTTTTGGGGGGTTGTATTTATTTAGGATAGCTGTCAAGGCTTCTTTGATTGGCACTTGGGTGAAGAGGGATACGACATCGAAGCTAACAAGTAGGTCACAGGGCTGTAACTTTAGTTTACTTATGATCTCTATGAATTGGAATGAATCTTGTACGTGTGAGGTGATGGAATTTGCGTAAGGCTGTAGTTGTTTGGCAAGAAATTTGGCTAGATTTTGTAGAGGTGAGCCTATGGAGCTGACTATGGGTCTGAGAGGGGTTCCTTCTTTGTGTATCTTGGGCAGACCATAGAGCTTGGGACATCTGGATGATTTTTCTCTGGGAATGATTGTTTTCTGGATCTCTTCACTGATGGGGGTGGCTTTTATTTTGGATTTTGTGGTTTTTTCCAGGTAGGTGGTGGGGTCTGTCTTGATGAGTTTGTATGTGGAGTCTCGGAGTAGGTTGGATAATTTGGTATGGTAGTCAGATGAGTTCATTACCACCGTGGCGTTGCCTTTGTCTGCTGGCAGAATGATTATGCTGGTGTCTTTTTTTAGGTTAAGTAGTGCTGTCTGTTCCTCTTTGGGTAAGTTGCTTTTGGGTGGTTTGCTGGTGCAGAGGATGTTGGTAACTTCGAGTCTGATTTTGTTGGCGTCATCAGGGTTGATTTTGGTCAGGCTGGATTCGACTCCGCATATAATGGTTTCCGTGGGAATGTGTTTGGGAGCGACTGCAAAATTAAATCCTTTAGACAGGACGTTGGTTTCGGCTTTGGTGAGAATCCTATCTGAGATGTTGTGCACAGTTTGTTTCATGTGTTGCTGTGGGAGAGGAGGGGTTTGTTTCTGGCGTTCCTTTAGTCTTTGGAGTTTATTGGTGTGTGTGTCTGTTTTGTAGGCAGTCTCTGTTTCAGCTCTCCAGACAGCAATTTGTTTGAATTTGTCCCAAAGTGTGGGGTGGATCTTGTTGCTGAGTTTGAGGTGAAGTGTGAGGAGGTCTCTGTTGATTCGGTCCAGGAGGAATCTTTTTGTGTGGAGTTCGTTTCTGATTAGGGCCAGTTCAGTTCTCATCAGGATGCGTTTGATGGCTGCAGAGTTGGAGTGGAATTTCAATAGGAAGGATGTGGGGATTAAATTTTGATCTCGGCAGTTGCGTAGGAATGTGAGGTCACACAGAATGGAAGAAGGAAGCAGAAACCACAAGCCTGATGATGACGGATGGGATTTCGTCGAAACGTTGCGCCTACACCTTTAGTTCTACGCGGGGAGAAACCCGAAAAACCAAGGATCCACATACAGGCACCCGCGAAAACCTCAGAGAACATATATATATATATATATATATATATATATATATATATATATATATATATACATACATACATATATATATGTGTGTGTGTGTGTGTGTGTGTGTGTATGTATATTTGCAAATTTTATTATTTAAAATATTTAAGAAACTTTAGACATGGTGTTATCGGTCTAACATACCTTCTTGTCTCACATCATTTTTTCTGTGTTATATACATTTTATATGCGTATCATTTATACACAATTGTGCACATTAAATATATTTATTCATTTATGCCAATAATTTTCTTCAGTCTTGTCATCCACCATATTCTAATCTTGCTTAAGTTCGTAATCTTGTATACCTCTATTAAGACCTTCCTTTCTGCTCCCACCATAGGTAAAATCTATTTCAAATTTTATAATATTCTGACTGTTCCTTTATTTTTTAGTTCCAAAGTTAAATTATCCATTTCTGCGCATGCCCATATTTTGTTTATCACCTCACTCTCATCAGGTACTTCGCTATCCTTCCATTTCTGGGCGAACGTCATTCTCACTGCTGTAATAATATGTATCATTAAGTATATCTCTTCTTTACTATATTTCTTTTTTGTTATACCTAGCAGGAAAAATTCTGGCTTATATTCTATTCTTCGTCCTAATATTTCCTCTAGCCGTGTCTGTATCATTTGCCAAAACCCTTGTGTCTTTTTACAGGTCCACCATGTATGAAAATAGGTGCCTAATTCTTGGGAACATTTCCATCAGTTAGGGGATATTGTTTTATACATTTTAGCTAACCATGTTGGGGGGAGATGCCACCGTAAAACATCTTGTATAGATTTTCTCTGTAAGCTGTGACCAGCATTATCTTTTTATTTCTATCCCATAATGTTTGCCACACATCAAGATCAATACCATGTCTCCGAGAATATGTTCCAATTTTAGAACAAAACATAGCCATTCTGAAACTTCAAATCAAAGGCCCTGTTTGGCATTTTCTAAAGTCAACACTTCCAACTCTATGTTGCTAGAGTTTTAATTGGGGTCCAGGATAAATGTTCTTGTGCAACTGTTCTCAACAAATCATTCATTTTAGCACATAACAGAATGGGGAGGGTATAGCCTGACTGTTTTTCAAGCAATACACAATCCAAAGTTTTGAAAGCGCTGGATGAAATAAATGGCAGGCTATTCGGTTTATATACATCACCACAATTCCTACGGGGCTTACAGTTTTTGATGAAGCCTCATAGGCTAGCCTTAGCCAAAACTCAGTGTGATGGGTTTTAGAAACTAATCGACAATTTTTAATACCAATAAAAAATTTGGAGGTATATATGGGTTCAGTTATTTTAACACCCCCAATTTTAGATACGTGCCACTACACGACAACTGTTTTATAAGAGTAATAAAGGCCACCTTTATGACAACTTGTAATAAGAAATAGGCTTCAGGGAAGAGAGAGAGACAAAAATCAAATGTGAACTGCGTATCTCTTATTATTTTCACAATTATTTTCAAATTTGTTTCCAGAAAAGCAAGCTCCATTCCCCCTTGACATTTCAAGTGCTGCCTGATCAAAGCCATTCAAATTCAGATTTGAACACAGCTCATCCCCCTACCTTTATTTTAGCTGTGTACTCTCCTCTGCCACCAAAAAGGCCCAGGCCACCAAGCAAGAGGTCAGTATCTGCACAAAAGCGAATGGCTTCAACCGAGTGGGCTGAGTAACCCCACCCTCCGCCATGACCTAAGGAAAAAAGAAAGCAGGTGATCGCACAATTGTCCACAGGGGTTCCTGGCAAGGGGGGAGGGGGGAGGATCAGCAGCTAAGAAACAAAGGGTTTACTTTCAAATCTGTTGACAATGCTGTAGTCTTCCTTGGAGTAGACTTTCAGCACCGCGTGACTCTCCTCTTCTGTGTTCATCACACCCATTTTTAAGTCCTGCATGGCTGCCAATGTGTCCAGGCAACCTTTAAAAATAAAGGGAAAGGATGAAGAGTTGGGTCATACCCATCCGAATGGACTAGTACTAATAGATTACAAAGGATAATCACTGTGGGTTGTAGTTTGGAGTTCATTATGGCTTGGAGAGCAAGATAAGGCAGCAAATCTGGCTTTCTATCTAAAAAAAGACCCCAAAGGAATATAAAGCAGATTGCAAATGATTTGTACTCCATAGCTGTGCAGCTACAACTGTAGGATTAGAATTTCTCCAGGTTAGCATTTTGCATGCTGACTTAAATTTATCAAATTTATCAAAAGGAAACACTGTTTAGCATCTGACAGCACAGCCCTTCAATGTTCCAAGCCCTTCAACTATAAAAGCCTTAGGAAAAAAAATCTAATATAGGTCAATCTCGCCTACTGACAGCCTCATGAAAATAACTATTATGACAGTGCTGAAAAAATAACTTTGCAGCTAAAGTTGAAGGCATCTCTCTCTCTCCGTCATGTGTTCGCCATCCCGGTCAGTCAGTATATGCTATCCTGCGCCTGACTTTTTTTTTCCTTTTTTCATTTTTCCCTGACTTGCAGAGTGGGGAGATTCTATAAACAAGCTATCTCTTTTGACAATCTGTCCTGTGTCCCTTGCAAAGAAGAGAGATTGGAAAGGAAGGGATTACAAGAGACTGATCAGGAATACATATCAAAAGGAATGTGGTAGCAAGCTACGCAAACAGGTGCCGGCACATTGTTTTGATATGTTTTCCCACTGCGTCCCTGCTTACTCTCTTATAATCCTTTCCTCTACAATGAACATAAATACAAATACAACCCATCAATTTTCTTCTTGCTAATTATTCCAGCACAGGAAATAGCATGCCAAAGGGCAGGGGGGTGGGGGGACAGGACAGCTGAAATAAATTCAGATGCATGGGACCAACCATGTGATTTTTCACTTAGCAACCACATCGTTTTAACAATAGAGTTGATGGTTCCAATTGTGGTTGCTGAACAAGGACTATCTGTATTGTTCTTACAGCTAATGAAGCTCTTCTTGCAATAGCATTTGCTATTTTCCTAATGACTTGAGGTGGATCATTCATACCGAGCATGTGCAAAGCTGCATGGGATCTTGTGGTAAGCGCTTTGGATCCTGTTGGAAGAGCCAGTTCTGGACTGAGAATGCTGCAACGGGACTGTGTGTCTGGAGTGGAGGGGAGCCTGGAATCAGCCACAACTGAGTTGTAACTCCACAATTCTCTTGTATTTGGTCGAAACCTGTTCAAAATAATAAGATTCAATACCTTTCAAGCTCTTATTATTAAGGTAAAGGTAAAGGTTCCCCCGCACATGCGTGCTAGTCGTTTCCAACTCTAGGGGCCGGTGCTCATCTCCGTTTCAAAGCCGAAGAGCCAGCGCTTGTCTGAGGACGTCTCCGTGGTCATGTGGCCGGCATGACTGGACGCCAAAGGCGCACGGAACGCTGTTACCTTCCCACCGTAGTGGTCCCTATTTTTCTACTTGCATTTTCACGTGCTTTCGAACTGCTAGGTTGGCAGAAGCTGGGACGAGTAACAGGCGCTCACTCTGTTACGCGGCACTCGGGATTCGACCCGCCAAACTGCCGACCTTCTGATCGACAAGCTCAGCTTCCTAACCCACTGAGCCACCGCGTCCCCTCTCTTATTATTACTGTGGCCTAATGAACTCAAGCAAATGGATTTCAGATTAAGAGGTTGCAACTTCATGCTCGTCTTGTAATGACTGCAATGGACAGCCAGATGGGTCTTATTCTAGAAAATTATGGGAGATGGTTAAAGGAGGATGAAGAACAAAGACAGACATTCTGTCTCTCTAACGACACAAATTCTATTGAATAGCTAAGCCTAGGGAATATCTGGAGAATGAATAGAACAAGACTAACAAAATAGCTAAAATTCTAAATTCTCCCATGATTTTATTACAAATGTCACCTCTCCTGGCCTACACAACCTTCTTTTAACTTTTCACATTAACACACAGAGCAGACTCTCTACCCAAAATTACAGTTCTGGCTTGTTATCCCTCTTAGTGAAGATCACCACCACCACTTGTTTTTCCACCTTGTTTAATTCTCCGTGCCTCTCCACATTTTTCTCCTTTATTATGCACCCTTTCTTATTGCCCTTTGAGCTCATCTGTATTCTCTTTTCTTAAAAAAAAGAAAAAGAAAAAAAAGCAAGCTTCATCATTCCAAAGCAGGACGCATTGGTTCCTTTCCATATTCCCTAAACTGGCTTTTGAAAAGTTTTCCTCCTAGTCTGTAGTACTTTATTTCTACACCTAGCAACACTTACCGCCAAATGACATCGTAAACAGGATCTAGACACACGCCAAACCCCTGTAGGTCCTCCTGTTCCGAATCGTTAAATGTTTTACAACTTCCATCGACTTTGTTTATCAAAAGACACTTAAACGGAGGGGGCTCCGATATAGAAGCTGGTATCAAGCCTAAGAAACACGTAAGCCAAAGTCAAACACTGGGCCATTATTCAATGTCTTAAATATTAAGAATCGTATTCACTGCATTCACCTGAGCTGAATTTAAGAAGCTTTCCTCATCCCAAAAGTAATTGGAAAGAAAAACGGTTAGATTCCTATATTCTCCTCTATATTCCAATGTTCTCCAAATAATACTTTGTTTTGTTCCCCAAATAAGTATTAATCTTTTGAGTTAACTGCCTGGAGCAGACCCTGCCATTTTCTTGGCTGCATTTCTCAGCTCTGGCCTCCTCTTTCTTTTTCCCAGGCTGAGCCAGGCCTGGCCAAGGTTACCCAACTGGCTGTGCGCTTCAGGCAAGAGTGAAATTCACGGTCTAGCCTCCAATCACTAAATCAACTGGTTGCCCTGATTAAAATGATTGCCTGTCAAAAGTTAGGCCTCCCTAATATAAATGAGTGGGGGGCTCTTTTGTCCCCTCTCTTCTTCCCCTCTACACACACACGTTAAACTTCTGTGATGGGAGACTCTCCTCCTGCTGGAACCATCTTTTTTTCCCCCCAGAAACAGCACAAGGAGCCACAAAGATTTGTTCCTTTCACTGGCGCCTCTGCCAGGCCTATCTGCACATCCCACCCACAAGCTTGCTTTTCACTGCTGGTGCAGCTTTGCAAGGCAACCCTGGTCCCCCCTTCCCATGTATCACTTCCCACCCCCCACTCCGAGGCTCCCCCATGGACAAATGATGATTTTGGGAGAAGATATCCCTCCTCTTGGCTTTGAGGGAGTCCATAAATCAGCCGAGACCACCACCACCACCACCACCAGGAATGAATGGTTTCTTGAGCTGTAGCAGCTAACAAGCCTCTTGCCTATGATATGCCGGCTGGCAAAAATCTCCGATGTTGCCAGCACGTGAGAATTGATCAGAGCTTCGTCAATCCGAAGAAAAGTCTGGTCCCCGCTGGCTCCAACCCAGGTGGCCTTGCGCCCATACTTAGAGCCCACGTTAGGCACGGCTGCTGGCTTTGCGTTCCAGTAGGGAATATCCAGAATAGGTCGGCCAAGCTGCCCTTTCTGAATGGGTAAATTAGGAAGGGGAAAAGGAGTGGAAAATTAAGCATTTGAGGGAAGCTCAGATGGTAAAGACACATTCTCAGCTTTGTCAGCTGTGGCCCATACAAAGGTTTCATTAAAAAACACACAAACAAACAAACAAACCATTTGTGGTTTAGTTTCTTCTATCAACCTCCTATGACAAATAATCCGAGAGCCTATCAGTATTAATTATTAATATTCAACTGTAATTCATGTTTACTGTATTTTCCGGCGTATAAGACGACTCGGCGTATAAGACGACCCCCAACTTTTGGGAAGATTTTCAAGATTTTTCATCTTATACACCGGAAAATACTTACATGCCAGTTGCCAAGTGTCCGACACAAGCCTGATTCAGCCCCGTCTGATGCAGATGGTGCAAAGCCTCCCTTTTGAAGCCCAAAGGGGCTTTTCCTTCCCACCCACCCTTTGGAATAAACGCAAGAGCTGCGTTCACAAGATGCACTCTTCCAGGCCAGACACTGCAAACGGCACGCCAGAAGCCGCAACCACCGCGGGAACTCCGAGTCCCCGCCTTTCGGCAGCCTGCACAGCTGAGCGCAATCTGGCTTTGAGAGCGGATTTGCAGACGGAGCAGCCGCGTGTCTGGAGCCAAGCCCCGCCCAGGAGGCGGTCAGCCAGGCGGGCCCGGAAGACGCGCTGAAGAGCTGGGCTTGGGGCGGCCATACCGAGGCCGGCTGGCGAGGGCCGCTGCGTGGTCTGTGGGCGAGAGGGGCGCCAGGCTGCCAAGTACCGCTGTCCAGACTGCCGGGAGAGATAGCAGGTAGCAGGGCGCGCTCTGCTTATGCTCAGATGCCGCTTGGGTGAGGGGGAGGGGCTTCCTGCCACTCCCGGGGTCTGGCGTTTGCAAGGGGGAGGGGAAGGGGCTTAGAGGCTCTTGGAGGTGGGAAGGGAGAGTCACGTTGGAGGGGGGACTGGACTAAGGAGACTTGAAGTTGCTTTGGAAGAACGGGGACACTCGATTGATTTATGGTTTTTTTTCCGGCGTATAAGATGACTGGGCGTATAAGACGACCCCTCAACTTTTGAGAAGATTTTCATGGGTTAAAAAGTTGTCTTATACGCCGGAAAATACGGTATATGAATTGGTTGGGGACTGTTAAGGGTTAGTCCCAAGGTAAAAAAAAAAGACTATAATGGGCCGGGGACTCATTTCTAATTGAAAAATTATGTCTTGAATCCCTCCAGTTTTAAAGACTTGAAAACATACTTAAATTTAACACTGTCCCACCCCAGACAAGAAGTCTCTCTAAAGATGGAGAACATTCTGCATTAAGCAACAGGTTTGGACAAGGAAAGTCATTTTAAGGAAAAGTGCTTACAGAGAAACTTCCAAAGGTAAAGACTTGTCCATCCATCAACAGGACAGCTGTGTGGTTGCTGCCGGCGCTGACCTGAGTGCTGGGTCCTGGTAATGCTTGCACTAGGGTGGGACATCCCCTAATTAAAAAAACAAAAGCAACTGTAAATTCATCCATTCTTGGGTACCAATGCACAACAGGAAACTAATTGAACCTGAAATGGCACAATTAGAATAACGAATGACCTCGTGAATTTGGGGAATGGCGAGCAAGTCAAGGAAAGCATTTAGGTTGTTCAAATAGTGAATGGACCATATTTACTGTTTGAGCAGTTTAAATGCTTTCCTTGACCTGGTCAAATCAGCAGTTGGCAACTCGTGGTGGACCTGAGCTGACCTCCAAAAAGGTAAATGGGACCAGACCTTGAAGAGCTGGGATTGGGAATGACTAGGAATACCAGTCATTCCCCAAAAGGAAATGGTCACGTAATGACCAGCTTAATGACGTCACTTAGCAATTGAAATCCAGTCTCAATTGGGGTTGTAAATTGCCGACCTGTATAAGGGTTAAAATATCTGTGGTAATAATAGGAGGGAAGAAGATGAGGATGATGTAAAGATCATGAGCCGACCGTCAGACTCTAGCTGTGCTATCCTAAAAAATTAATAGGTAGTATTGACAGCCCAGAAACAAGAATAGTGCAGTAACCTAGAGGCGAAAATGCTCACCTCCCTCTTGGGAGGTTGAGAATTCAAACTCAGGCAATGGCAGATGTTTCTCTATCGGGGCACAAAGAGAAAATATCTGCTGCAAACTCCCAGTAGGTGTCAGGAAGGGCAACCAGCTAGTAAATGCTCAGTTCCATCTAGTCAGTCTGATTCCATCCCGAACTGAGGGATTACAGGGTCATAAAAAGGGAGTTTTAATGACAGTCCAGAAACAGAACAATGAGACAGCACCAAAATCTGAAAGGTCTTATTCTGCAAATAAAATAAACCAATGTAATCATCTCCTCATTAAAATTTTCATTTTTTTAGTGCAAGACTCGCATACCTAGAATTCACATCTCCATGCCCAAGCTGCCCGTGCTGGCCATATCCAAATGTGTAAACATCCCCGTTCTCCATTAGAACAACTAGGGAATAAAATGGGAAATTGATTAATATCCTGATTATCAAGCTTCACATCATGAATTCATCACTGCAAAGAGCAGTCTGAGCCCCTAATATATAAATATACTCAAGTGGATAAAATTGTCTTCTAGAAGAGCTGCTACCTAAGTCTTGGCCATTTGGACTTTTCCGTTACCCATGACTCTAGGCCAGGGGTAGGCAACCTTAGCTCTTTTATGACTCGTGGACTTCAACTCCCAGAATTCTTGAGCCAGCCATACTGAGGGGAAGGGGAGAGGTTTCCAAGCTGAGCCATGCTGCTTCAGGAATTCTGGGAGTTGAAGTCCACGAGTCATAAAAGAGCCAAGGTTGCCTACCCCTGCTCTAGGCACATGTACAAGCCACCCTTTTTACACACGTATAGACACAAAGACTTGCACACTTGTGCCATCCCCACCAGGCTTCAAATCCTTCTCTGAAAAAGTACAGGAAAAAAAAAAATAAAGTTCCTAGATAGATCTGATAAAAAGGCTGTACCTGAGTGGTGAAATCCACAACTAACTTGTATAGCTCGGAGATCACAATCAAAGTGGACAGTGCCTGGAGGGTAGGTGGTGATTTTGCTGGCATCTTTGTCACTTCTATCTCCACTTCCATCTACAAATTTAAGACATGAAGATCTTCCATTATGTCTCTCAATTAGCTTCACAATCAACAGCATCAAATCACATAGTAAGAACAAGGATATCATAATATTATAACTAGAACATACAGGCAATTCAGTACTCAGATATAGCTATTGTTAAACATGAAACATAATTAATTCAGATTTATCAGATTACAATGACAACCCAGAATTTGGATACAATTTTTATATGTTAACGAGGGATGTTTCCATCATCCATTCAATGAAATTTAAAATGTAATACTGTTATATAGCCATATTTTTTAAAAATAGAATATTTACATATTGATTAGGTATAAGTATGCAATGCTTGATGCAAATAATAACCACAAATAATTGAAACTCCTGGTTTCTCTAAAAAATAAACAGTATTTAATGTTTTTAACAGTATTTAAAACATTACAACATTTTACTGTATTGTTTTAACAAAACAGTAAAGTCATTTGTTAAGATAAAAAATTTATTTTGAATATCAGAACGACAAGAATAAGCTCCAAAGTGGACTGCCAATCACTACAAATAATTGTGGAGAATCAGTGACATTAATTTTTCAGACTATGTTATTTTTGCAATTCACATCTTGATTTATTACTATTTTTCTTAAAAAGAGTGTTTCAGAAAAAAGAAAAAATAATGAAAATAAAGAATAAGATTTTTTAAATAAATAAATAAATCACTATTTTATAAGATTCCTGGGTGTATGAAAACCTAAATATGATTGAAAGAAAAATACAATGGATCTATATTCCGTTATCATCTTTTGGACAAATTTCATCAACTTATCCTTTCTATTCTTTATCATAAAGGATACACATAAAATTTAATAACACAAATTTTAATAACTAGGGGATGGGTGGAGGGGTGGGTGGAAAGAAAGGAACCCCAATGTCTAACCTCTCCCTTCCTCCAATCTGTGCCTTCTATTCACACGCTGCCTCTTCTCTTCTTGCCTCAGCTGGAGATGTTCTTCAAGGTTAACGCCGGGCACAGGGACAGCTGTGTCACAAAAACGGAAAGCAATCAATGTACACTATACCTTTGTGCCCCAAAGATGGTAAATTGCCCCAAATTAGGAAAAAGTGGTTTTTCTTGGGTAAAGACCACTGGAACCTATTGCCCAAATCACCACAGGGACATTTAAATAAGGGCCTTCTGACAGGATTTGGATCATGAAGGAAAATATTTGGGAAGCAGACCCAGGTGCCGACACACCCCCTTCTCACACAGGTGCTCCTTGGTTTATTTAATTTTATATTTTTTTTAACTTTATTTTTATTTTTTTAAATTTTATTTTTTATTTTTAATGTAATTTTATTTAACTATATTTTTATTTAATTTTATATATTTTTAATTTATTTTTTTAGATTTTATTTATTTAGCTTTATATCTTTTATTTAATTTTATACTTTTTATTTAATTTAATTTTATATTTTATATTTTTTATTTTATATTTATTTTATTTAGCTATAGTTTTTATTTTATATTTTATAACTTTATTTTATATTATACATTTTTTATTTTATTTGTTTTTGTTATTTTATTTTATTTTATTTTTATTTAATTTATAGACAGCCCATGTTACCACAAGGTAATTTTGGGTGGTTTACAATATTAAAAAGATAAAATATTACAAAACCTATACAAAGTGAAAAAGATAAATACTCAACCCTAACTAAAAGATAGGAGGCAGGGCCTGTTCAGATAAAGGGGTGGGCTACGGCTTAGATCTGAAGGTGTTGGGATGCTTTCTCTTTCCCCGGTTAGGTGTCATGCTGTTTTACAATAGAAATGTTCAATGATTACTTGAAGAAAAATGTATTTGGGACATTTTGGACAAAATGCTGTAGAAGGGATCCACCCGTCCGCTTTTCTCTTTCCCTTTAAATCACTGAGGGAGATTGCATCCAGCCATCTTGCAGTCAGATTGGGATGGCCCCCTACTGGGGTTCAGGGGATCTCCAAAGAGTGAATTGATGAATTGGAGCTTCCCGTTGAGTTTATTTATTTATATTCCATATTTCTTAACCACCCATCTTCCTCTGGTGCCTTACTAAAAGGAAGATTACCAAACCGAGAACCCCCAGGAGAATCCAACCATCTTTTTTGAGAGACGATTTTGGACCACTGTATTTTTATATTTTACTGGGTGGGGTGGGGAAGGATGACCCAAAAATCCTTGACTGATGAAGTAAAGATTTTCCTTAGGAAAATTTCCCTAGGAAGATTTTCACCGCTGGATGATTTTGTAAAAGCTAGTTCCCGGTTATGCTTGCTTACCCAGCAAGAGATCCAGCGGGATCATCTCTTTGACTGCATCGAGGATTCCTCTTTGTCGGGCTTCCTGCCCGTCCAGTTCTCTGGCACAGGCTTTGCAACAGCCACACACAGCACAGCCGGACTCTCCCGATCCACAGCCACAGATCCTGCAGGAGCAAAAGGTCCCATTTCTATTACGAGCCAGGCAGAGATGGTGCCCTGCATCAGGTACCACCAGACTCAAAGGGCTCGGGGGACCGGAGAGAACCCCATCACTGTCCGGGCGCCATCAAGCATCCATTCGAAGAATTCTCCTCAACTATGTGATCTGGCAGCGCCAGTCCAAAAAAACAAAGGTGAAGGTAAAGGAATCCCTGCTGGGTTTTACTCGGTTCGTCGTAGCCGATTGTAGCGGACAGTGCTCAACTCCATTTCTAGGCCACTGAGCCAACGCTGTCTGAAAGCATTTCTGTGGTCGGATGACCAGCATGACAACACACATGACTCACAGCTATCCTTGGAAGAGCACATAGGGGCTGTGACCAGGGGGGCCTTTACTCGGGTTCGACTGGTGCGCCAACTACGACCTTATCTGGACCTGGATGCCTTACGTACAGTCACCCATGCACTTGTGACCTCTCGCCTTGACTACTGTAACGCTCTCTACATGGGGCTGCCCTTGAGAGCCACTCGGAAGCTTCAACTGGTGCAGAGTGCAGCTGCACGAACACTTTTGGGGGCCTCCCGTTACTCCCATATCACACCTCTCCTCCGTGAACTGCACTGGCTTCCGGTTGCCTTCCGAGTGAAATTCAAGGTGCTAATGATGACATACAAAGCCCTACATGGCATGGGTCCGGATTACCTACGGGAGCACCTTCTGCCAACGTCAACACCCCTCCGTCCTGTGCGCTCCCACAGAGAGGGCCTCCTCAGGGTGCCACCGGTCAAAGAATGCCGGCTGGTGGCCCCCAGGGGGAGGGCATTCTCAGTGGGTGCGCCAACCCTCTGGAACTGCTTGCCTACCGAAATCCGGATGGCCCCCGACCTCCGCACCTTCTGGCGCGACTTAAAAACTTACTTGTTCCAGCAGTCCGGCCTGGCCTGATAGCGCTTGGGGTTTCATTTGTTTTTACTACTGTTTAATTGTATTCCTACCTTACTCTGTACACCGCCCCGAGTCCCTCGGGAGAAGGGCGGTATATAAAAACAAACAAATAAATAAATAAATAAATAAAACACGCTGCAACGCAGAGCATGCGGCAAAACACAGAATGCTTTTACCTTCCCACCGAAGTGGTACCTAGTTATCCACTCGCATTTACATGCTTTCGAACTGCTAGGTTGGCAGAAGCTGGGGCAAGTGACAGGAGCTCACTCCATCAAGGGGTGATAGGACTCGAACCGCTGGAACATAGACCTTCTCCAGCGTCTTTTAAGCCACTGAGCCACATGCCTCTCCCCAAAGAACCACCACCACAAAAAACACACACAAAAAAAACCACAACACCCCATAGTATTGCTTCTTCAAAGACACCGAAGCCCTGCAAGGCTAGCAAACTCAGGAAACAAGAACCACTTGGAAATCTGAAATGGACTTTATTATGTAAAATAGACCAGAAAGCCTGCCAAAGCAAAGCGTGCAGGTAGCATGATTCCGCCAGGACTCAGGCAGTGGCTGATGTTCTGTCGCACCCCAAGCCTCTCTGGTAATGCTCCTGTGTCATCCACTGCACCCCAAGGTCAGTTAAACCTTCTCCCGCACAGGCAAAGCATACGGCAGAATGGTGCCACTTTTCCTTTGACAGCTTAATTTTGGAGTTAGTCACCTTGAAGTTCTATTTCATTTCACTGGACGTTCAATTAATCTACTAGCTCTGGTTTTTTCCCCTGAACGGGCTCCAAAACCACTGAACCTGAGTCCAAATATGGATTTCTTACTTTGGTTCTGGGAAGAGGTCATAACTCTGCAACTGAAAACATTAATGGTTGCCTGAATTAATTATATCCTATTGTAAAAATATCTATCCCTGCTTAATTGAAGTCGGGTCCATAAAGCTTTTAGGTGCATGCTGTGTAACTGGGAAAAATCCCTAGTATCTTGACTAATAACTATATCTACGCATGACACTTCACCACGTAAACTTCCATCTGTGGTAGAAAAGGAATACAATCACTAAGTGAGCCATTTATAACCAAGAATAAATTATTATGAATTCTAACAACATATGTGAATTTTCAAAGGTTATTTATAAAATATTCTTCAATCACAAGACTGGCTTATTACCAAAAACAGACACATTTTGCTTTTCTTTAACATGTAGGAACCAACCTGGTTGGGTACTGTAAAGAAAAGAAAAAGTAGTAAATTGTGCCCCCGTTCTACACAAACACACACACAAACACACACACACACAAAGAAGAAAAAGCAGTCAACAGGTTGAGCTAAACATTAATCTTCAAATCCTTCTATTAACTATATGCTATTATATTTAGTCCATAGAAAGTCTACAAATGGTGTCTAGTCTCTTATAGTCCACTATCTCTAGTCCATTATTTGTAATCAAAGCAGTTAATTTCACCATTTCTGCTAAATTTAAATGTTAAATTTGATTGGCCACTTTTTCTTCTTTTTTGTACACTATTTTTTTTTGGTTGTTGTCAGGGTTGAATGTATGCTTTTGTTTTGTTTCATTTTGTTTATTATTCTGTATTTTATTCTTTCTGATACAACAATAAATATAGAAAAACTTTTTTTTTCTTTTTGGAGTGAGGCACTTTTCCACAAGCCACCAAGCTATGACTAAGAAAAGACAGGATCTGAGCAAGTAGCTTATACGGAAAATTATGCACTCGCAAAAAAATGGAAGTTTAACTTTTGTACAGTTGCTATAAAAACATCTCCCAAATGTGCTTTTCCAAAAGACAACTGTTTTTTTCCCCCTGAAAACTTCTTGCTTCTCAACCAAGAAACTTTTTCAGTTCTGAAGAAGTTTCTTGGATTAGAAGCTTCTTCAGAACTGAACGAAACATTTTTTTCAAAGGGAAAAAAAATAAGTCCAAGTGCTTTTTGGAAAAGTACCTAAACGTTAGATGGCCTAGATCAGGGATGTCAAACTACCGGCCCGCAGGCCGGATGCATCATAGTGAAACCGCGCCCACCCCATTGCCGGCAATGGGAAAAAAGTCGCTATACGTCACGATATGTCGCGACACATCACGTGATGTTGCGAGTTTGACACCCCTGGCCTAGATGATTGAGAACCTTCATAGGCACAAAAACATCTGAAATTATTTGGCAGATATCTCTTCCAAATATTTGTTCTAGTGATTGATGGGGACCAAAAGAGGAGGACCAAAAAGAGATGGTGCATCTGTGCTCACAATCACCTCTGTCTCTCTACTTACCCTCCTGGCACCCTGTCAGGTCGCCCGCTGCTGACACAACTGGCTCCATAGCCCGTGCAGTCCCCACACACCGTGCACACCATGCATTGTTCCAACTTCCACTTGTGCATTCCTGGCAGGCACATCATGGACTTCTCCTCTTTCTCATCCAGCTCCTCTTCTAAATCTTCATCCATGGCTGTGGCCATGTTCTCAACACCAAAACCTCCTCAAGAGAAGAGAGATTCAACTAGATTTCATCCATCAAGGCTGTTGTGCAAAAACAGCACATTCCTTTTCAACATATGCAATAGATCATCTATGCTCATTGGAAAAGATCTAAATGTGGCGATCATCTCCTCCCTGCAGCCCCACAAAAACTCGGGATCTGAGAGTTCATGTTCAGCCAAAATAATCTCCTTTCAAGTAAAAATGTGGGAAATATGGCTTATTTCAACAATTCACTAAATTAAACGTTGACTGGATCTTAACCTGAGCTGGGACAAACATGGTTCATCTAATTTGTACATGACCTAAACCAAGGTCATAAAATGACTCATTTTGGATTTAGCAGGCTCATGTAGTGTGATTTGCACATCATGCTAGATTGGGAGTTTATGCATTAGAGACAAATTTCTTGTGTGTCTAATCAAAGTTTGCCATATAAGGTATTCTAATTTCTATTAATTCTTATTCTTATTCTATTCTATCATTCTATCCTATTCTGCATTCTGTTCTATTCTATTCTACATTCCATTCTATATTCTATTCTGCATTCTGTTAATATTCTATTCTACATTTTATTTTGCATTCTATTCTATTCTTCATTCTATACTATTCTGCGTTCTGTTTTATTCTATTCTACATTCTATTCTGCACTCCGTTGTATTGTATTCGGCATTCCATTCCATTCCATTCTATTCTATTCTCACAATAAGCCAGAAATTTGGCTCTGGACTTCTAGGAAGGACTCTGCATTACATGCTCAACTGCATTTATATGTGCAAGCTCACTACAGAAAAGGAAATATATTCATTAACTACAGGTCTATCAGAAAGCAAAATCATTAAACAATTCAGGAAACAATCCTTCTTAACCATTAAAGCCATAAGATAAAAAAGAGGAGAAATAAAGGCAACACTGACCTTTTCCCCCATGACTCATGGACCCAGTGTCTCGCCCACACTGGCCTTTGTTATTCACCCCAAAGGTCCACACCTCTCCATTCTTCATTAGCACACAAGTGTGAGCTTTGCCCATAGCTACTTGTGTTGCAAAGTGGCCTTTCAAGTCAGTTATTAAGCCTATAAAATGAACACACATTGGAAGGGTGAAAAAAAGGTTCTACCTTATCCCACACATATATACTGTAGCTATGAAGTTACTGACATCTCGGATTGGAGATAGAAAACTGACAGGTTTTAATATTAAAAGCTACTTTTAAGAAGGCAGCACATTTCTCAACAATTTTATGTGGGTCTAGTAAGGAAAGTTTCCATTGTGTTGGCTTTGGATTATTTTAGCAGAATAATGATCAATAATTACTTAGCATCATTATTAAAGCAAATAAAAACCAATAGTACAAATGCTTACAGGGTTTCCAGTAAAAAGTAACTGCACGGAGCATTCCAAGCCTATTTTCAACTCTTGAAAGCTAACTTGACTGGCTAATGTCATGTGTTGCCTTTTTTTCTCTCTCTCAAAGCCGGCCATGTTACCGGCTCCTAGCTTCTGGAACATTCTATCCTGAGGTGAGATTGGCTCCCACGCTCCTGACTTTTCATAGGAACCTTAAGACCTGGCTCTGCCAGACGGCTTGGGGAACCAATGGGGGCACGTCATACTGAAGGTGGTTGGCTAATTGACACTTAATCCCCCCTCCCCCCTCAACCCATGTGTCCAGCTCCGTCCTTTGCTATCTTGTGTTACTGATTTTATCTGCTATGTTATTTTACAATTG